>NC_092636.1:24661732-25000482 GCF_039555335.1 Amphiura filiformis
AGAAATTATTCAGTGTGGACCGTTTGCCCGCCCGTTCTTTATATCTTGATAAGGGGTAGTTCGCGGCTGACGAACAATATTCCCCTGGTAAGATAAACTGTATCATTGTGTGTTTGTTTTGCAGGTTGATAGATCCTAGACAAGTAGGCGCAATTGGAAATGATTTATTTCCGATTGAGCTTGCGAATTAGGAAATAATATACATTTCCTTTGGAGGCCTGCGGATCGAGGATTACGTAATGGTCAATTCAGCGGTATGCATGAATTGTGTACAGCGTGGTGTGATCAAGGCATTGATTGTTGCCAGCACCGAGGACTACGGACGTCTAATTTTCCGTGACGCTTATTAAAACTTGTGTTCAGTTATCTCTTTTTGGATTGTGTCCAACATGTCCAATGGCGTATGGCCTAGGCCCTATGGGACCTGCTTGATGATAATTGTGATAGCTTGGGTTGTGTCTGATCCGTGTCACAGTCCGTCCAGTAATTTGGGTAGATGGGAAATGTTTGATGCTGAGAATTCAGATAATTGAATCCTCTGATTGTTAGGACTTTGGTTCCTTGTTATTCTTATTCGCATGGCATAGATTGATTTGTTTAAGTTTATGTTATAATAAACACATGTGACGTAAATGTTTTCTGCTTTATGCATAGAAATATTATCTATGTTGACAGGCGTTATATGGTTTAAGGCTATGCCTAAATTAGGCCTTCAATGAAGAAACGATTTCTTGAGCAGAGCATAGTGAAGGATAATTGGACCTAGCATATAGGTCTTGTTATACTATTCTTTATGAATCGCAGACCTATCAGTAGGTCTTCTAGCTTCTTACTAAGTTACACCCGTTATAGGTCTGACCGTCTCGATTTCCGTCCGTAGTTCGCGGCTGACGAACAATATTCCCCTGGTAAGATAAACTGTATCATTGTGTGTTTGTTTTGCAGGTTGATAGATCCTAGACAAGTAGGCGCAATTGGAAATGATTTATTTCCGATTGAGCTTGCGAATTAGGAAATAACAAGAGTGTATCAATCTGAACTAGGGCCACGGACAAACCGCGGCTCGTGAGTCATCCTATATGTTGCAGGGATAGGGAAGGGGCGACCATAATATGACCATATGGGCTGATGGGGGGAGGGTGATTATGGGCAGCCGTTTTCGGCAATTTTCCTTTGGATTTTCTAAATTTTCAATTTTTAAAATTATCCTGGATGATATCTGTCGTGAAATAAATCAATGCTTCTATAGGCTATAATAGGCCTAGTATGCCTATTTATACCCTGATTATGCAATATATAGGCCTACAACAATAACTACAACAACAGTAACAAAACCAACAACCAATATTTTGTTAATCTAATTTGTAAAAATATATTCATAGGCGCGCCTATTAGACTCGTAAAGCCTAAAAATTCCTGAATTATATATAAAAAAAAAGCGGGCAAAAACAATCAATCGCTGCAGTCAGAAAGAAAGAAACGAACAAGAAAAAAGAAAAAAGTGAGAGAAAAATAAAATAAAATAGATGGAATGGGACCACATAGGGACTCGAACACGTAGCAAAGTTTTCCAGCTCAAAACTACAGTATTATATCATGATATATCATGATATAGTCGAACGTGAGTCCATGCGCGCTAACCGATTGAGCTACTGAGTGATCTGTGAAATCGATTGATCTCAAACTGACTATTATGGAATAGTGCATACCAGGCTCTTATGATAAACAATCTCATCACCGCTGTAAATGTCGGAGGTATCGATGGCGAAAAACCTCGATTTTTGCAAAAGTAGCTTAAATTTGGAGTGAAATTCAAATGGTAAAAGAATAGACATACTTTTGAGAAATAATGTAGGCAGTTAGAAATCAAAATAAATGTTCCACAATCCAGATATCGATAATGTAACATAACAGTGTTTTGTGGTACAAGATTCTCGAAAATTGTTCCCAAAAAGGGGCTAATAAAATTTAATCGGTACTGTTTTTGGTACTTCCCCATGGCAACATTATTTCTTTGGTCGATTTGTAGTACAAAAAAAAAAGGAGAAAACAATCACTCGGCGTAGTTTTATACGGAGCGAATATTTGAAAAAAACTGCATGGAACGTGTTTTTGATCTTGTGAACATGGTGCGTAAAAAATGATTTAAACGAAGGATTTTCAAACGGATTCTAAAAATTTGTATAAACACACAAAAATAATGTTAAGATACATCCATGCACCAACATTTGACTCACTGCGATATTTGATTGCTGAGAAAACGCGGTTTTAGAGAACAACTTTATACGTCTTTTATACGTTTTTTATCGTTTCTTCGTGTAACCTTAATAATGTCATGTTTTCCACATAGGGTGTATGAATTTCAACTGGAATAACCAATAAGTAATTACCGTATTGTTTGTAATAAATGCGAAAAATTGACAAAAATGCAAACATTTCCATGCTATATCGTGTGAGTAAGCTTAAAACTGGCATCAGTCAGTCAGTCTTGTCAGGGACGATCGCTAAATTGCATGGACAAAACCTTTTATGACTCACACTTCCATCCATTCCATTGCCTAATTATGGTAGAATTTCACCAGATTCTTGCTTGATGATGCACTTACGGGTGTAATTTTGACGTATTTCCTACGAAAAAGATATTTTCCATGGGCGTCGCCATAATACTATATTAGTATAGCCATAAATCCCTCCTTTCTACAGGAGCACCATCGGGAAATTTAACCTGATTTTAAAGTTTTTTTCACTGACAATTCACCTTCAATAAACGCCTCCCCTTTGGAAAAATGCAACGCCCCCAGGGTGTTTATTACAAACAATATGTTTATTTATTTTCTGTCCTGTTTACAGGTGTTCACAGCAACCCTTCATCTCTTAAGTGTTATATTGGATAATTGGATTCCAAAGCACAAATTCCCTGCTGGGCACACTGTGGAGATAATACTACCAGAATTGATGGCTAGAATCGGGGATACGGTAAGTGATAGGCAGTTTAACTCCACTCTCAGAAAATTGACTTTCTCTTTTTTTGTACTAGTCTTTTCTGTGTATTATTGCTCTGTTTATGTTGGGTGCATGAGAAACACCACCATGGGCATCTCCCGTAGAGAATTGGTATGGAAGTTATGGAGAGTTGTACCTGCGCTCACAGAACCCACATAATTTAATTCATCTTTCAAAATCTCTGGCTAGTCTTTTCCATGTAATTTGGATTTTGCAGTGGGTGACCGGGTGTATATGTTATTTCACCATATAAGCCATGTTCATTTACATAATATTTATATCCTTATGCCTCAAGTAACACTACTTTTTTTATTCTCTCAGAACCAGAGACTAAAATCTGCTGCAATTGAGTTCATTGTATCCATGGCAACTTATAAAGAGGTTTATAGTCTTAAGGTAGTACCATACCGTTGTGTGACTCCATTTAAACCTACTGTGCAAACAAAAGTGGCATTGTCTCGGCTTGAAATAGTTCAGAAGTTACTGGGAAAACTAGAATTAGATGCTAAAAGGTATGCTTTCTTTGTTTGTGTTTTTTGTATGGGGTGAGTGTGGCATGTGTGCCCATAAATTGGCCTGAAATGGGGACACTCATGCACTTGACCCATACTAGACATTTCATTTGAATGAACACAGCTTTCAACAGATGTACACGATCCAACTGTGACCGTAGATCACATATTTCAATCTACAACGCTAACGCATGACCTTGGTTACAATATTAACCAATCCAGAGTACCTTGGCATGGATGGATTCACTTGTTATGAACGCAGAGTCGCACATGCTGGCGTACATCGCACAGTGTACGCTATGTCAGCTGGCTATTTCTGGCGGTGTTCATTCAATTGCTGTGTTCTTTCAATTGAAATTTGTAGTATAAACCTTCATGGTTGGACTACATTTCCTTTTACATAAATTCTTTTTAGATATCTCCCGAAATGGGAAATGGAATTTACTTGGTTGTCAGTTGCTTGATTTTGCAGTAGAAAATATTAAGAAAGCTGGGCCAGTAAATCTATTGCCAGGCCAATGGCTTTAATGACTCGAGCAGCAAATGAGGTGCCAATGCAATGATGATTAGCCAATTAGAATCTAACCTCCATGTTTATGCCGTAAACAGCGCCAACTCAGCAGGCCACCGAAGTACCTTGCCAAAAACTGTAATAACCTCATCTCTTAACATAAAACTTCTATAAAGTTTTTGTGACCTGAGAAAGTCCTACATATACATAGTTATTGCATCGAGATAGCAATGTGTAAATGCACACCTCAGCAACTATCTCATACACACACCTCAAACATGAACTATACAAATTGCAGCACTTTGGTGATGATGTTATCATATCCATTTGTATACATTTTCAGTGGTTTGACCATAAGCAATACAGCCACCTTTGCCAAACAAGCCATGGAACACACTCAAGCAGCTGTAAGGGAAGCCGCAGTCAACCTCATCCATGAACTCTATAAACTGAGAGGGTCAGAGGTTATAGGTCATCTACCTGCCCAAGATGATCCCAAGGTGCAGGCTAATAAATCTCTGTATGGAAGGCTGTTTAAAGGCCTGAGCAAGTTTGTGGTGTCTCAAATAAAGGTATGTGAAATTTGTGCCATTTTAAGTAACTAAATTTTGAAACCACCTTAACCACATTAATAATCAGTTTAAAAAAAATTTATTAGTGAGTCAGATTATTGTATTATCGCCTTTTTATCGGTGTTTCTCAATTCATCTCTAATCCTAATGCATGTCTATCTCAACACCATGCATCCTTCTGTTAAACTTAATCATACTCCTAATTCTAATCTAAATTCAACATTTGTTGGTAAAATGAATTCTAAAACAGAAAGCAAAATTAATTTTCTATGCTACTCAAATTTGGAACACTCACCAGAGCGCTTTCACCAGGTCAACTGGGGTCTTCATCGGATGTTATTGCTCTGAAGATTTGTGAAAGGGCTCCAATGAGTGTACCAAATTTGAGTAGCGTAGAAGTTTAATTTTGCTTTCTAGTTACGTTTACCGCTATATACATCATTATAATTCTAAAACAGTTCTCTTAACAAAATCTGTCATCTTTCCTTTTTAACCATCCCAAATATCATTTTGCAACCCTCAACTCAATTTTATTTTCAACTATTGATTGCAGGCCAAGACCCTTGCCAATATGTCTATACCTGATAACCATGAGTATCCAGATGATAGCCATGCTGAATTAAATGAGGCAGGTGGAACAGCTTTAGAAGGGACCTCAAACCAAGTGCCAATCATAACAGAGTCTGATGGTGGTGGTAGTGGTGGTGGTGGTAGTGGTGGTGGTGGTAGTGATGGTGGTGGTGGTGATGAGGAGGAGGAGGATATTAATTCCATGCAGCGTGCAATTGCAAACTTAAAACTTAAAAGAGCTTCTATACATGAAGAAAGTTTGGCAAACCATGTAAGTTCATATATTCTATTTAGTATTACTAATTCAAGGGAAATTGGTTGACATACAGGGCAGAATTAACTGGAGGCATGTAGACATGTATAACATTTACATAAAATTAGATTCATGTGCATATTGTATGCACACGTCTTCTTCTCTGAAGATTTTGATATGCACATTTTTTTAAGTTGCCCACTGGACATGGGTCTGTGTTTTTAATTGCCCAACGTTGTATTTTTGGATATCACAGGTCACCAGGCACACGATTCTGTGAGTCCTGAGTAAATGTTCTTACTAATTTACAAACTGGCTTGATTCTAGGGGAACTTTGAAAACAGAAATTATAGGAATTATAGATATTTTTAGTTTATGGTATATGGGTTTTTTATGAGGAAAGTATGAATGCTTAATGTTTAGAAAATGTTCCATTATGACCCTTTCTTGATGAAGCTGCTCAGTGAAACATACTTGTAGTTTGTGACAGGTTTTTCTTGATTCTTATGTTTTTAATCTCAGGAGATTCCAGACAAGACAACTCCAGTGACAGGTGAGGAATTATTCCACTGAAAATTACTGGTAGTGCCCACACACATAAATCAGTTTGTACTACACTGGAACTGGTTCATGCTTTCCACAGTACTTATTTAGTCCATGCACAAATTTTTCTAGGCTTGTATGGGTATTGTTTTACTTTCTAAACCATTAAATATGTTATTTGTTCAAAATACTAAAAGTAAAGGAGGCGAACCTGTATATAAACAGTGAACGAAGTGCCCATCTCTCTTTCATTGGTGATTGGGTCACACTCCTTCATGTAATGTTGCTGTAGGGGGGTCGTTACACCTCCTCCACAGCGAGCATGTTCAAAATGCTAAAAAGAGGACATTTTGCTATATGACTATGATTTGTTAATACTGTTGTACATGACAAATGATTTATATGGTACAAATATCTTGCTGTTTATTTGGATTGTTTGACAATAACCCTGGATAATTCAAGAAAGCATACAAATGGTAGTTTATTTCCATTGGGGTCCAGGGTGGAGTGGGACAGTTGGGGGTTAACACCCTACTCTTCTGTGAGATATATGTATAGGTATAGCTGCATGAGACCGACAACATAATGTCCATTCTGGAGGACAGAGTACTCTCATCACAGTTCAATACACAACTCTAAATACACCATGGAGAATGTAGAAGTCTGAATGTAACCTAAAGATGTTGCCAATTAAAAACTTTTTCCAAGTCAATATCCCAGCAAGTTACCATCGCCAGGAATTGAACCTGGGACCCTCATTGCACCAAATGCAAGTACCCTAACCATTAGGCCACACTCTCCCCATGCTGTACTGTGTATTCAGGTGCTTTACCTTGCTTACAAGGGTGAAATGGGGAAGCTGTTATGAATATTGTCTATTTAGCACCACCCAAAGATATGAGCATGCCTTAGGCATTGTATGGCAGCTGACATATTCGAATGACAGCGGAATAAATGTAAAGCGCTTTCATACATGTGAGAGACTTTATGTAAATGTCAACATTTATTTTATTTTATACTTTTACGTTTACTTTTACTTTTATTTTCCAGGTGCTCTGAGCAAAACAGTGAGCAGGATACCTTTTCCAGGTACTCCGAGCAAAACAGTGAGCAGGATACCCAAACGTGCCCAACCACGGAAGTCCTCATTAACAGCTCCCAGTTTGATCTTACCCTCCAACCCATCAAGGCTGTCCACAAGAACACCGTTTGCTCCCAGTGCTGCAGGGACGATACAACTTGGGAGTGACTATGCCATCGATAATCAGTGTGTGTTTTGTGGGGAAGAAGATGGCGCTTTTCAAACGCAGAGTGAAATGGATGAGCATTTCATGCAATTGTGTCCCATGCTGATGCCATGTTCTAGCTGTAAGCAGGTGAGGCTTGTATTAGTTATGCTATATATGATGAGATAACCAACCAGATTAGCCATCCCTCAGTAATTTTAAAAGTGGAAGGTTTTGTGCTATGTTTCCTTTTACACTCCTCTCCTAAGTTTGTCACATTTGTTTCTAAATGCACCAGAATGCTTATTTATAGTTTGATCAGCTCGTAATCAGCAGGCCTTGTAATCACATATGTGACATGATCAAGAGGAATGAGTCTAATGTTGCTAATATTGTTTTTGAGATATTGGCAAAACAGTGTTCAAATTCTTGTGTTTTATATTGTTTTCAGGCATTGATAAATTGCTCATAACTCGGTAACCAGATGTCCGATTTTGATGGGGTTTGCATCAAAATGTAGCATTCATAACCTGCCAGAAAATGATGTAAAAAAACTTCTAATTGAAAATTGTTGACATGCGACTCATTCCCCTTGATCATGTCACATATTATTAATTCAAGTCATATACTTTTGTATACATTCTTTAAAATGCACAATATGGACCAGACAGGTGAACTATATAGCACTCTTAATTGTGAGGTTATTTTTCGGCATAGTAGTAGTAAAAGTCTAACAATTCCCGGAGATTACGCACTGATCAAACTATATAGTGTGCAAGTTTATAGAAAACTTGAAATTACCTAAATTGAAAACAAGCGAAAACATTTAAAATTGTTATAGCATTTTTAAATGCTATAAATTGATTTAAAAATCAATTTGTAAGAAAATTGCCAAGGTGCCAGTATGTACATCTTGGCCCACCATGTGATATTTTGCTTGAATTAATGCATAATAATACTGTCAACTCCTATATAGAAATTTATATTTTTCAACTAAAATGTACCCAAATGGAGTGTATTTTAAGTTTGTGAAAAATAAAAGGGGGACTTAGGTATTGGGAGAAACAGGATTTAAAAAAAAAATCTGCTTAAAAGAGTTTTTCGGTGCCAAATTTGTCTTGATGAAGAGGATCGAGGGGTATATATTGAGGCACATGATAAGCAAAAAGGGTACAGCCACACAATTAAACTGTAAGAAATTAGACTCTGTCATGCTTGCATGTGATTCATGGAGGGGAAAATAACTGATATCCAATGATGGTGTTTTTATTTTTAAAATTGTTCATCCTTTCTTCAACAGGTGGTTGAGATATCAGGACTACATGAGCACATGTTATCAGAATGTATTTTTCATGATAAATTTGCCAAATGTTCTAGATGTCATCAAGTCAAAGAGAAAACTGTGATTGAAAAGCACAAGACATGCTCAGGTATGATTGGATTCCAATTTTATAGTGTTCAAATTTATGTCACATGATCAAGGGGAATGAGTCACATGTCAACCTTGGTCGGAAATGAGTTGTACATACATTTAAAAAGAGGACATTTAGAGCTTTCAGAAACTGAAAACCCCATGTTGATATGGCTTTTTGTGAAATTACGTCAATATATCAATTGCTGAAAACAATATAATAATAAATAATAAAAGAGATTTATATAGCGCATCATACAGAAGTCTTGATGTGCTTTACAGAGCAAAAAAAAATATTTTTTTTTGTGCAACATTTTGTAAAGGTACATGAGCTGATTGCTTAAAGCCTTAATGTATGATTTCCGTCAAATTTTAATTTTGTTATTCTTTATTTAAAATGTTGAAATAATATTAGTAATAACTACCTGGAAGGTTTGCTGTCCATTTTAAGTTGAAATAACATGGTAAAGTGAAAGAAACCCCACTGGTTATTTTGGCCATTTAACATGCAGTTCTATGGGAGGACATATTATCATAATTTTTAAATTATGATAATATGTCGAACTTTGCTCTGTTGACCTACAAAGACAACAACTTTGGCCGATTCCATTTAGGTGCAAGTTGGGACATGTGTAAACATGCAAAAAAATCAGGTTTGAAAAAAATTAACCAATTTCATATTATAAGATCATACATTATGGCTTTAACTGGTAGGCAAGGATTGTAACTGGGGCCATTCCTTCCCCCTTGGTGCTGCCCCACTTTAATTGTGTAGAATGATCATTCAAAATTAATTTCTTATCAGGAAAAATGAATTGATGATTTTGTCATTTTTAAAGCTTGCAATATGACAGAAACTTGGACATTTTTTCTGAGAGCATTGAAAACCAAATCTATTTCTCATTTGTGTGATTGCATCACTTGTTTAGTTCTAATACTTAATTTCTTTATTTTTGTCAATTTTCCTAGTTTTGCCAGAAAACATGGCTCGATGCCCTCTATGTAACCTAACATTCCTGCAGACAGAAGAGCAGTGGCAGATCCATTTAATAGGAAACTATGGCTGTAAAGCAAGTGTCAGAAGACAGCTTGCTTTACAAAGAGGTATGTATATAATGGCTGATTTGTTTAAACATTTTTTACATATATTTTTGTTGTTGTACATTTCCAGAATTGAATAATGATATTTCATCATAAACAAAAATTAGGGGGTGATGCCCCTTAGCCTATTCCCCGATCCGGGCAATCCCTCACATTCTCATTGCTACTTATACATCCCTGATAATAATAGACTCCATTTACACTATGAAAAAGGCGCAATTCTCAAAAAAATTACTGTTTGCCTCTTTGTCGACAGAAAGGAAACTTCTTAATCCACTCTATTGCCACTGAAGCTTTTTTTAGCATGTAAAATGCATCCAACATCCTCCAATCTACATTATATAGTCTAGTAGAATAGAATTTTAGTTTTGCTGGGTTTTTTTACTTATTATTTATTAAATTCTCTGACTCTGAAGGAGAATGTGCTCCCCCCAGGCGACACCCCAAAACAGGTTATCAACAAAATTTGGGTTTGTCAGACCCCCCACCCCATGTTGAAAATCATTCAAAGCCACTGCAGTATTTATTTTACATGCACTGGGAGAAAAGCACACACAAAACACACACACACAAATTATAGTGCAACATGGTCTAATCCATTTATACCAAATTCAGAAATGTTGACAAGTTTCTTTATGCCTACTAACTTGCACAGTACCTAATCTTATTTTTGCTGATACTTCAATTTCATTATTGCCGACTTTAGTCCGATTTAATCAGACTGCTAATAACAATGAATTATTGGGTTTTTTTATTCTTACAGTGGACAAGCGAGTGACACCATCATCAGTAAAAGGCTCAACTCTGGCAGCTAGAAGTAAACTAATACCTAACATATCTCAACCAGTTAAATCTAAACAACCTGAACCAAGCAAAATATCAAGGATACCAAGACCTGCAAAAAAATTTACACACTCAATCTGAGATTGAATTGAAATCATAATGCAAATCAGGGTTGTTTGATTTAAATCACGCCGATTTAAATCAATGATTTAAATCACGATTTAAAACTTTTTTCATTTTTTTACCATTTTTGATTAAATGCAAGTTAATTTCTTTCTTAAATTAACTGTTTTTCAACAATCCTAATGTTTCTACAACTTTTGGATACAATTAAAATACCTCTACGATGTCACTTTATCTATTGCTGAAAATTCATCTTCAAGGTGCAGAATTCAACAGGATTTTTCCCATGATTTTACCAAATTTTTTGTATGAAATTTTCATGTCCAAAAACATGTTTTGATTTTTTGTAAATACCTGGTAAGATTATGCATATGACTAGTATTCCACTGGTACTCTTTTGACTTTATCATGGGGGTATGGCAGTTCTTGGAATTTAAAAAAAAATTGATTCAAATAAAAAAATCTGATTTAAAAAAAAAAATAAGATTTTTAATTTTTAAAAGAATATAAAAAATCAACAACCCCGATGCAAATTATACACAAGTTAACAGAAGATTGAGTGAGACTTACCTTCTAGTTTGGCTGATTTCCATGGCACTGTGATAAAAAAAATTAATTGAATTAAGAACAGGAAACTAGTCACTGTGTTGCCACAACAACCCTTACTCTTTAAATCAGGGTGATATTTGATGGTTTTATGTAGCCCAAGAAAGCTTTCTAAATTGCTAAATGTTAGTAGTTTTACTAACTTTAAAGAGCACATCTAAAATGAGTGAAAGAATGATGTATTTGAATGAATTTTGGTTACTTGTTGCTTTTAAGCCAGTTTTGTACTGATAAAGGTCACTGAAATGTAGCCCAGTAGCATCAGAAAGTTGTTGTTTTTTTTGCATGGGGAGCAGTGGCGGTGCCAGGAATTTGTTCGGTGGGGGGGGGGGAATCAACCAATTTTGTGCAAAATTGCAGGGAAAAGTGGAAATTTTCGTAATTTTGGGTATTCACGGGGGGGGGGGGTGCAGGATCTGGTGAAATAATCTAAAATTTGGTTAAATATTTTTGACAATATGGTATAAATTATTGCACTAAATAGTAAAAAATAACTAGTAAGTGCAGTAAATATAGTAATTTTTGTGCGTGAATAATTTTGCAATTGACCAATTTTGAACTACCGTACTAAGGCGAGTCCCACCTTTGATTAAAGTCCCCCCAATATTTCAAAAAATGTAGAAGGTAAAAATTTTTTTTTTTTTTTTCAGTTTTGGAGTGTCCCTGGACCTAGAGCTAACTGCTAGGGTCATTCATGGTTGACTAAAAAAAAGAAGTTTTTTGCGTTTTTAATATGCGAAGGTATAATTCTTCATGTCATACTCATAGTCTGTTAATGATTTAAAAATGCATTGGATTTGTTTTTGTTTTTTAATTCAAGTATTGAAAAAAAATCACCTACAAATGGGGTGGGGCTATACTTGGTACTTTGCTTGTTTTGCGGTAGCTACTTCAAACATGAAAAGCACAAAAATAAATTTGGGTGAAAATGTCCACTTTTACGGTTTTACGGTATTCTTTGTCCCTATGAGTAGCCTAATTTGTGAGGGCATACTGGCTGGCTGTTTCTGAACCATTTCATAATGAGCCCAATTGTATGGAATAATTGAGTTACTGGCAACCTTAGCAGTTCTTGACTTAACCTACTATCATAAATCTGATTGAGTGATGGCTAGTTTTACATTGTACAGGGTTGTGTGATGAAGGGGAAGCTAGCCCTGTAATCTGTCCCTGATCATACCTTGAGATATTGCGATTGGCTTCCTTCAAGCTTCCCTGTATTTTCCCCAGTGGCGATGTTGGGGAGGGGTGCATGAGGTATTTACCTCCAGTCTCTTGGGATTGGTCTCAGTCAAAATATCTAAAAAATGGGAAATACCCTGATATGGAGCTAAATGTTTTAGGAAAGGTCTCCAATTTACCCCCCCAACACTGAATAGCTGACTTAACAATAACTGACTTGGTTACCCCTCCCCTCCATAATTAACTTTGCCCCATTCTCTTCACATGCTCCCTCAACATATTTTAGTGCCACCCGTGTTTGCCCCCATTATGCACACAGTACTTGATTGGGTTGATCCATGAGGAGTGGAAAATCTGACTAGATCCAAATTGTCATTATAACTTGAACAGTAACCAAGTAAGCTATTGTTGAACTCATTTATACATTCCTATACTTAGTTGCAGGCCTCTTGTCCCCCCCCCCCCTTTTTTTGTCTGGGGAGGGAGAAAGATAATCATTGCACAGCCCCTTATGTGTTACAATTTTAATAATATTAATAGGGACCATTCAATTTTTATGGTGGAAGGAACAGGGAAAAATTGGGGAACACAAATTAAGTTGTCAGAAGAAAAAAGTGCACTTATTTGTTTTTTCAGGAAGGAGGGAGGAATACAATTTTTTAATGCAGGAATTTGAAAAAGCAGTAATAATTTATTTTAGCAAATGCTTTGTCCAAATATGTTGATTTCCCCCATTTCACTTGGCATCAATATTGATAGGTCCCTTAGTTCTGTTTAGTTTCTTTGTTGCTTGCAACCTCTATTGTGCAGTGAGTAGCAAGGGGGCAGAGTGCCCCCCCCCCCCAAAAAAATTTTCAGGGACAAAATGTGGATGTTAAAGAGTCAAATGACCGAAAATGGGACAAAAAATTGGCAAATGGGGACGAAAATCTGGCTTTGCCCCCTAAATGAGGACAAAACTTTGGCTTTTCCCCCTTACACCAAAACCCTGGCTACGCCACTGCTATTATGTCTTTTACTAGTACAAAATGAGTCGCCTTCAGCCTGCAGGTTTTGATGTGTACCAAGTCAATGTACTAATTAATTATTTTCATTGGATTACTAATTAATTAGTTAAATTAATTAATTTGTATTTTATATTTTAATGTTTGTGGCTCAGTCCATGTCAAAACAGATCGAGTGTACACCCATCCTCTTGGATTTTGCTCTCCTTTGGCTCAGGGGTACCTTTCATGGATCCCTAGGTGAGGTCACAAGAAAAAATTCAAATTCCATTTCGCTTTGCGAATGGCGGGCAATCAAAGTTTGGCGACCTCAACCAAAATTGGGAATTTAAGGGGTCCAAATGACAAAGTGCTCTCTTTGAGGGCACTTTCTTCTTAATTGAATCAGTTGTGATCCTCTTTTGAATGTGGTCACTCACTGGCTGTGTCTGAAATACCTAATGCCAAAAAGATAGATTTGAATTTCGTTGGGATTTCAGAGGGGTCAAAATCAGCACTTCGTACTGTTCAATCAAATTATCTTGATTTTGAAGGACCCATGATAATGTCACAGTGCACTTATAGCTCCTAATTATGTTCAGAATGGATTAACCATATGCCAATGTCTATGAGCAATTCAAAAAAAGAGACATTTCTAGACCCCTACAGAATTTTAGGCCACCCCTAAAGTGGTTCAGCCACAGATGGCGCTAGTCTTTTGCATCTGAAAGAATGTAGTTTAATGTTACTAGGAACATAAGATTTGTTTTGTATTTTTTGTGTTTTAGTATTAAGTTGACGCTTTCAAAAATAGTCATTTAGCCATGCATACAGGATACGGTACAAAATGCCAATTTTAGTATGATATTTTTTTATATTTTTGATCACTTTATAGCCATTTGTATTATTTATCCTGATATTTCAAGTTGCTCTTGAGTCAAGTAATAAGAAAAACTACTTTCTAATCCTCTGTATGGATTTTTAAGGGGTCAAAATGCACTTCCTGGCAACGATGCACATGCAAAGTACAGGTTATGGGGGTCAAATTTTCAGAATGCTCCCAATTATGTCAAGTAATATATCAAATTACTCATGAGGATTCCAAAAATGTATCGTTTGCTATGTGTCAGACCTTTCAGGAGGGCGCTATGACGAAAAATGTTCATAGGTCAACAACCTTTTTGAATTCTGACCATAGTTAACAACGTCTGATTTTGGTAATTTTGGTGTCTAATTATATATGTTTTCTTGCATGAGAAATACAACTAAGCAAATTAAAAAACTATACAAGGAACCGATGATCCTCTTTTGCAACATGGCTGCCAAAAGCGTCCATATTGTAATAAGGAGGTCATTGGTTCCTTGTACAGTTTTTTAAGTTGCGTAGTTGTATTTCTCATGCAAGAAAACATAATTAGACACCAAAATCGGACGTTGTTAACTATGTAATAACAGGATAAATAAGACAATTTGCTATAAAGTGATCAAAAATAGAAAAAGGGTATGTTGAAATTGACATTTTGTACCCATAACCTGTACATTATTAGTCAAAAATTGGGATTTTTGGGACCATCAACTTAGTATCAAAACACAAAAATACAAAACAAATCTTATGTTCCTAGTAACATTAGACTACATTCTTTCAGATGCAAAAGACTAGAAATTCATATCTGGTGTACACCTAAAGTTATTAGGTGTCAAAATTTGCCGATTTTAAGCGCCATTTGTGGCTGAACCACTTTAGGGGGGCCTAAAATTCTGTAGGGGTCTAAAAATTTCTCTTTTTTGAATTGCTCATAGACATTGGCACATGGTTAATCCATTCTGAACATAATTAGGACCTATAAGTGCACTGTGACATTATCATGGGTCCTTCAAAATCAAAGATAATTTGATTGAACAGTACTGAAGTGCCGATTTTGACCCCCTGAAATCCCTAAATCGAAATTCAAATCAATCTTTTTTGGCATTAGGCATTTCAGACACAGCCAGTGAGTGACCACATTCAAAAAGAGGGTCACAACTGATTTAATTAAGAAGAAAATGCCTCTCAAAGAGAGCGCTTTGTCATTTGGACACCTTAAATTCCCAATTTTGGCCAAGGTCGCCAAACTTAGATGGCCCGCCATTCGGAAACGAAATTGAATTTGAATTTTTTCTTGTGACCTCACCTAGGGGTCCATGAAAGGTACCCCTGAGCCAAAGGAGAGCAAAATCCAAGAGGGTGGGTGTACACTCAGTCTGTTTTGACATGGACTGACCCTTGTGTAGTTTAACACAAAGGAATGGTTACTGAATAGTATTGTGAGTAATTTGTGAGTCTGCTTTGACTGGTTTTTTTTTCCAGAATGCAAACAACATTCCAAATAAATGTGTGACTTAAGATTAAAAGGGCATTTCGTGATCCACAGCCTCATCCCCTACTTTTCTCAAAAAAGTTGAGATTTTTATACCACTGGATACCTCTGGCTACATAATGTTTATGTACCAAATATTTCTTGCCGATTCATTCGTTTAGCAAAAATATCGCCAAATCTGAATTTCACGAAATTACAACAGTGGCCTATGGAGCAGTGTAATACACTAAATCATGCATAATTCACAAATGCAAAATCGGAATTATTAGTCAAAAATTGGGATTTTTGGGACCATCAACTTAGTATCAAAACACAAAAATACAAAACAAATCTTATGTTCCTAGTAACATTAGACTACATTCTTTCAGATGCAAAAGACTAGAAATTCATATCTGGTGTACACCTAAAGTTATTAGGTGTCAAAATTTGCCGATTTTAAGCGCCATTTGTGGCTGAACCACTTTAGGGGGCCTAAAATTCTGTAGGGGGTCTAAAAAATTTCTCTTTTTTTGAATTGCTCATAGACATTGGCACATGGTTAATCCATTCTGAACATAATTAGGACCTATAAGTGCACTGTGACATTATCATGGGTCCTTCAAAATCAAAGATAATTTGATTGAACAGCACTGAAGTGCCGATTTTGACCCCCTGAAATCCCAAACGAAATTCAAATCAATCTTTTTTGGCATTAGGCATTTCAGACACAGCCAGTGAGTGACCACATTCAAAAAGAGGGTCACAACTGATTTAATTAAGAAGAAAATGCCTCTCAAAGAGAGCGCTTTGTCATTTGGACACCTTAAATTCCCAATTTTGGCCAAGGTCGCCAAACTTAGATGGCCCGCCATTCGAAACGAAATTGAATTTGAATTTTTTCTTGTGACCTCACCTAGGGGTCCATGAAAGGTACCCTGAGCCAAAGGAGAGCAAAATCCAAGAGGGTGGGTGTACACTCAGTCTGTTTTGACATGGACTGACCCTTGTGTAGTTTAACACAAAGGAATGGTTACTGAATAGTATTGTGAGTAATTTGTGAGTCTGCTTTGACTGGTTTTTTTTCCAGAATGCAAACAACATTCCAAATAAATGTGTGACTTAAGATTAAAAGGGCATTTCGTGATCCACAGCCTCATCCCCCTACTTTTCTCAAAAAAAGTTGAGATTTTTATACCACTGGATACCTCTGGCTACATAATGTTTATGTACCAAATATTTCTTGCCGATTCATTCGTTTAGCAAAAATATCGCCAAATCTGAATTTCACGAAATTACAACAGTGGCCTATGGAGCAGTGTAATACACTAAATCATGCATAATTCACAAATGCAAAATCGGAATCAACTGAAATTTTGGGAATAAGATTTTTTCTTGGATATCTACTGAAGAATGTCATAAAAAGAGGATGCTAGGATCACGAAATCCTCCTTTAAGTTGTTTGCAAGTTTATAACATTCCTATTTTTCACATGTTCTTATTTTTCACATGAAATGCTGTTTGTGGAGTCAAAAAAAATCATAATTTATTCATGACTGTCAATTTAGTTGTGTGTGTAAAGCTATCCACTGATTACCAAATTCTTTCTTCATATAGTTCATTCACAGCAAAATATTTTTAAGTGACAAAAATTAGCAAATCAAAGTTTCTGCTATAATTTCCCGGAATAATTTCAATTTAACTTCATATTAAATACGTTTATAAATTACTGATATTAAATAGTTCTATGAACCCCCCTTGTTTAGAGGGAGGCAGCCCCAATCCACCCTTTGTGTTAAAATAATGTTCGCTTGTTCATGTACTTTGACATTTAATTCTGACAATACATGAGTCAGATAATAAGTTAGGTCAAATAAATTCCTTGAACACAAAACTTGCTCTTTTGTTGTTTATTGCATTGGTTTGATTGTCTATAAGGGGATGTGCAATAATTATGAGCCCTAGGGAAGGGTAAAATTGGGGGGGAGGGCAAGAAATATTTGGCGGCCAAAAGGGGGAAGCAATGTTTGGCAAAGGGGGAAGCAATGTTTGGCAAGCTGAGAGGCTGTGGGGGGGAAGCAATTTTGGCACACATTCATGTGGCGCCTTTTCAATAAAATGCTCTAAAGGCTTTATATAGGAAAACAGTACAGAAACGAAAATGTGCAGTTTTGCACATTTATATAGGAAAACAGTATGGAAACGAAAATGTGCAGTTTTGCACATTGGGATTCCCATTATTTGGCATGTGCAAAAGGGGAGCAAAGATGTTTGGCAGGCCAAGGGGGTGATTTTTGGCAGGCCAAGAGGGGGGGGGGGGCAAGCATTATTTGGCAGACCATTTGGAAATTTTATCCCCCCCAGCTCATAATTATTGCACAGCCCCTAAAGTAAAATCAGTAGCTCCTCTTGGACACCCTCAGAAAAATCTTACTACTGGGACATTCAGGCCCGTAGCCAGGATTTTTTGTGGGGGATGCTGATTTTGAAAAGGTGGACTTTTTACCAAGGGGTGGGGCAATTTTGTGAAAAGTGGACTTTGGCTACGGGCCTGGGGACATTCCATAGAATGTATAGTTGGTATAATGGTAGGGGGAATATCATGTTACGAATAGTAGTCTATAGACCATTGGCATGTGTCAGCTGTAGATGGGGTCCATTAGCAAATAACCTTGACATCACTGATCACAGAATTACACAAGGCGGTTCTCGAACCACGAGTCTCGCCTGCTTTCGCAACCGCCTGCTTTTGTGATTACTTTTGGTAGAGGTAAATGAATTTGGCGGTTATAGGCTAGGCATGATTATCTGGCTGATGGTGACTGTGCCCACCAAGTTTCATGCCCATACAACAGTTTTTACTAATTTGACCCCTGGTGACCCTGAATCTAAATGTTGACTGCATCCACTAAGTTTCATACCCACACAACAGTTTTTACTAATTTGACCTCAGATGACCCCTGGTGGCCTCGAAATGATCTTCCAAAAATTTGGCTTTAAATGTTGACTGTACCCACCAAGTTTCATGTCCATCGACAGTTTTACTAATTTGACCTCAGATGACCCCTGGTGACCTTGAAATGACCTTCCAAAAATTTGGCTTTTAAATGTTGACTGTACCCACCAAGTTTCATGCACATCCGACAGTTTTTACTAATTTGACCTCAGATGACCCCTGGTGACCCTGAAATGACCTTCCAAAAATTTGGCTTTAAATGTTGACTGTACCCACCAAGTTTCATGCCCATCCGACAGTTTTTACTAATTTGACCTCAGATGACCCCTGGTGACCTTGAAATGACCTTCAAAAAATTTGGCTTGAAATGTTGACTGTACCTACCAAGTGTCATGCCCATACGACAGTTTTTACTAATTTGACCTCAGATGACCCCTGGTGACCTTGAAATGACCTTCAAAAAATTTGGCTTGAGATGTTGTCTGTACCTACTAAGTTTCATGCCCATACGACAGTTTTTACTAATTTGACCTCAGATGACCTCTAGAGGTCCTCAGTGACCTTGACCCACTAACCAATACAAACCGGTTTTGTCTCGGGTCAAGATGCACCCACCCACCAAGTTTGAGAAACGTGCGACTCCTAGTCTCCGAGAAAATAGGCGAAAACCAAAACTTTAATCAAATTTGTCACACACACACACACGCACGCACGCACGCACACCCCCACACACATACATACGGAAAAGTGATTATATAGTCTCCTGCCTTATCAGGCGAGACAAAAAGTAAGGTTGGAAAGGATGTTGCATGTTTGTTTTTTTATAATTACAAGTTATCCTTTTTGACTTCAGCTTCCTTATCTTTAAGCACCAGAACCAAATTTTTTTGATCTTTGGATCGACCATCGATGTTGATTCGATGCTTGTTATTAATGAACTAAACAACTAATTAATGAGAATGCTAAATTTATATTGGACAATATCAATACATACTAAGATTTGTTTCATAATTCATAAAGATCGACCAAGCATTGATGGTGGATCGAAAGATCAAACAAATTTATTTCTATTGCCTTATTATTATTTATAATCGTGTGAATATTGATGTCAAGGCTATTTTACCCCATCTATGGTGTCGCATATTTTTTTATGATGACATGATATCATTTTTGACTTCATATTTATATTTATAATCGTGTGAATATCGATGTCAAGGCTGTTTATCCCATTTATGGCTGAAGCATACCAACTAGTTAAGTAACTGGTCTATAAAATCAATTATAGTTTGATCAGTTTGTAATGAGAGGGCCTTAAAACATCACAGATTGATATCATTATATTTTGTTTCAAGAATTGTTTTGTGACAACTAACTAGCCAGAAGTATGACAAATTATTATTTCAAGTTCTATACTTTGTCTACTTATTTAACACGCAAAATATAGACCAAACGTCCACTATATCACTCTTAACATGGGTCTACTTTTCAGCATAGTGGTAAAAGCCTAACAATTTCCGCCAATTACCAGCTGATCAAACTATATGATCCTACATTCCACCCTGCATACAATAGTGATGCAGCCAACATGATGGTGGCTGTTACCCTGTTTCAAAGCAATTGAAGGTTGAATTTTATTTCATGTTTTATTTTTCCAGAAACTTGTCGGTACTTTGAGGCCATCATTACATTTGCAGTTTTTGACCCCTACCTGTATCTTATATTGTGGTTTTACATTTCATTTCAATGCCCAAGGAATAGCTAATTCTGATCAAACTATAGGGGCCGTCAATATAAAAGGGGAATGCAAATGTATCTATTTATGCTCAAGATGGCAAAAGGCTGATGGCTCTATTGATAAAAACATAAAATATGAGATTCATAATACAAAGCATTGTACAAAACACAAATGTATTTTTGTTTTCTTTTGATATCAACTTCATCCTCAAGAAACAGTATGCAAAAGAATTAAGATACCAGTTATGTTCACCCCTGTATGTCCTAAACAAAGACAAATGTTTAAGAAAAAATTTAAGAAACGGTGATCTAAAACCTAACCTTGAAGGAACAAAATCAAAAGTTGCAATTTTATGCTCTAATCAATGAAAGCACAACGCTAGATTTAATAAGCTAATCAATGGAAAGAATGACACCAGTTCTCTTGTTGTGTACAAATCAATAGGGCATGCAATGGAGTAAATTGCAACTTTTTAATATGCATCTTCCTTGGGTTTTTGAATCATCGAAAACAAAGATGCAGGCTGCCAATTCCAATTATGACATATCTTTCTTTGTTTAGGATATACATGGGTAAACATAACTGGATTTCACATCATCAAGTTTTGCAATAATCTATTAAAATATATATCATACAAGTATACCCAGCAAACACAAAATAAACATTTTAAAAGTTGTCAAAAGTTTATAAAACATTTTAACAACTTTCAATTATTAAAAGATTAGAAAAACATTTTAAAACATTCCATATTAAAAACAATGTTGACAGTTGATCCTGTTATTGCAACATTCAACAAAATTTTGAAATATGATTATGTTACCATTTGTGGCAACTTTTTAAATATGTAAAATGTTCTAAAACTGTTCAAATGTTTTATAAACCTTTTTTATACACTCTTCAAAAGTGAGAACCAATTGGAGCAAATGTTAGAAAAATAGCAGGAGTGTATTAATCATGTATAATGTACGGGCGGGCACTTGGCGCAGTACTTTCTGACGTGCTCATTTTTCTTGCGGGTTGATGTATTCATATTTGCTTGTATTCCCCAACATTTTTAGTAACAATAATGTTATAAAATAACAGGAATTTTTTCTTGTGAGTGAAAAATGTGGGCCTCATGCATTCGATAGATTTATGAGTGCACACCAGTAAATAGGAATCTCTTATACCCTTTGGAGGAAAAATAAGTGTTTTGAAAAGTGGTAAAGTGGCATAACACTTAAAGTAATACATTTAAAAAAGCTTATAACCCAAATATTAGGCCCGATTCATATTTAATCCTCATTTAGGTCTCCAGGGGTATTAGAGATTGACAGATTGTCTATGAAAAATGAGCCGGATCCGACTTTTTATGAAGATTTGGCTTAGCTTTCAAAATGTGTTACATTTCAGGAGCAGTGAGTTATTTTCAAGCTGATATAAGCTGTATGGCCTATTGGGTGATCTAGTCGGCAATTTCCTGTTAAAAGTCACTGTATGTTTTCTCTGTACTGGCTGTCTTTATCTGACCTTCAACTGGTAGAAAGTGTAAGTTTTAAAGAGCCGAGTCGCTCTCAAGTCAAGAAAATGATTTTTTCCTGGACCCTGATTGTACGGACAGAAAGTCAATGGAAGCATTTACTGGTATGCACCCTTATATTCATACAAAGATTCTTGCCATTTGATTACTAGTAAATCAATTACCGGGTACTATTGATTATTTTTCAGTGCTATTTTTAGAAAAAGACTATTGCACTCTGCGCATCACAAGCTGATGTCTCTTGAAAAAAACCTTCATGCAACCATGGAAGTAATACACATGGAAGCTGGTCAAATACTACATCAAAGTGAGTATCATACTTGCCGCGATACTGAACAAAAGCAGTACAGTTGAAAGTGGAACAATTGAGTCATCGCATGGTCAACGTGTACCATGTCTAAAATCAAAGTTCCCGCTTAAAAATCAATAGCAGTACGAGGTCGTGTACTAAGTCCTGACAATGGGCTGTGTTATATTACCGCAGTGCATGACTAGTTTTATGAACACAAACAGATTTTATAAAATCCCTACGTGATGGTCAGAATGCTATCAGTTTAATTTATAGAATTTTATTAAAAGTATGTAATTATGTGAAAACCTACCGATTAAATGTATATATATGCCAGACTTTCAGATGGCAGTTTTAAAACAGATAATACCCGACTCTGGAACATTCTGGTCAACAGCAATTTCGGGCATCCCGGGCACACAAATAGATGCGGATTCATTTTATAATGTAAAGCATGTGCCAAGTGCGCATATCAATTATTACCGCTAATTAGTGGTTTAGACGTAAATGCATGATTTCCAATATTTTGAAGTTTAAGAAAATCTGTAAGTATAGGGTAGAAATCGATATTTTGAATGGATTTCTGTAATTATGGATTACAAATCTAACATCCCTGTCACTTTTTTTTCCGAATAAAAACAACATACTTGAAACATAATCAAGAAAAACATGATTTTTGCTCAAAATAATAAACCTGTAAATAAACGAACTGGCAACAAAGGCGGCAAGTCTGATCCACATCAAAGACAATTGTTATCACAATAGCTTGATACGTACCCTGTATAGAATGTTACGTAAATAATTCAATAGGTGTTGGATCGACCAGCTTCCATGTCTCTTACTTCCATGATGCAACTCTCAATACCACAGCACAGGTTACAAGACGACGATGGCTAAGCAGGTGAATAAGCAATGCTTTATCCTGTTTCTGGAACATTTTCTATTGTAAAATGTATGATAGTTGCTGTGATATCTTTTTAAAACTATTTATTCATAGCTCACCCCATCATGTGTAATATATAACCTTTGATGATATAGAAACAATTATGTAGGCCTATACATTATACTCTCTTACATATATACACACTTTCTCAAATGCATTTCAAGTACACTATATCCATCCAGACCCGTAGTCAAGCTTCCAAAATGTGATCTTCTACCACAAAATGAGCGTGAAGTCGCAAGTTAGTGGTTTCGAGACGTCCCGGCTGCTGCGTTGGTTTTCTTTGTTTCACACGCACTTGTTCAAGCCAATAATGTCTGTATGCCCTTTGTGAATGACTTGTCCAGGTGCGCAAACAAACAAAGAACATCAACTCCGCAGCCAGGATGTCTCGAAACTAACAACTTGCAACTTTACGCTCATTTTGTTGTAGCAGTTCACAAATATGGATCTTTCACAGAGAAAATCAACTTGAATGTAAAACAATTACCCTAAATGTGGGCTTCCAGGGTTTTTTCCAGGGATTTTTGGGCCATGTAAACATTCATACAAAGAAAAGTGTTGGGGTTGGGGTGCTCCTTGGTGACTACAGACAATAGTGTATTATTTCCTTAAGTCCGTGTTCTTTGGTCTTGAAGATTATAAATAATGATTATTGTTGCCTAGTGTCTTGGCTTGCAGCCAATTTAGACAACATTCTGGTATATACAGCATCTTTCACAAACTGTCTGTTACTCAACCAATGAACAAGTACATGTACAAGTGTGTTAAAAGTCTTGGTGAGTACATCCATGGGTCAACGGTTCTTTGATCTTGACCTCCTCCTGTCCTGTGCATCATTATCATTGCCATCTTGGCTTTTAGCCCTGTGGTATAACCTCAATAGATCTACTGCATCCTTCACAGTTTGTCTGTCACTTAACCTCTGTACGCAGGTATGCTGAATGTCTCGCACAATATCCATGGGTTGCCGTAGTAGCACATGAAGTTGATTTCTGTCTGCTTCAGCGATAATCTGTTATGGAAGGTTAAACACAAAGAGATATAATCAATGTGTATGCTCATACATGTTGGTAGAAAAACAAAAAAAAGTATGGTTTCATTTCAAATTCTAATAGTGACCCGCAGGTCAAATTGCTAGAACTTACATTAAACACACCTAAACAGAAACAATGCAATTTGAAGGCAGCAGCTTAATCAGCGCCAATATTGCAACATCGAAACAAACAACTATACAAACATCCATGCCCGCCCCCGTAGGCAATGAGGATAAAGTGCCTTGCCCAAGGACACAACACGTTGACACAAGCCGAGCGCCTTATCCACTCGGCAACTTATGCTCCTCAAGCAAAGTAGATTTGAACTGTCATTATTAGGGCATTATATAATGAAAGGAGCTCAAGTCCTTGATCACAGTTGGGCACTGGAGTGTGTTTTCTGATCTGCATTCGATCTGCATTCTAACCCTCAAATTGACTGAAATAATAATATCAAGATTTTTGAATTGAGAAGACAGAGAATAGCCCTGTCTCATGCGGAAGGCCATTCAGATTAGAAAACACACTCCGGGCTCCGGCACTCAACCATGATCAGGGACTTGAGCTCCCTTCATTATATAAAATGCTCTAATCTGGTCAATAGAAAGGACATCAAATGTTGAGAGCAGGACATTCAACTCCATCATTGGAGCCTCCCTGATGAGGACATTGAAATATTGAGGCAAATATCTCAATATATTTGTCTTGAATGACAATTTTAATCTCCTTTGCTTAGATATAATCTTGTTAGTATACTATGGCAGGGGGAAAACAGTGCAACCTCTCCACTTACATGCTGACCTCATCCTAAATTTGAATTCAAAACCTTAATTTGGGACTCACGTTTCCCTCAAACCCAGGGGCGTAGCAAGAGCCTCAGGACAAGGAGCAGTATATCTCCTTTTATCAGTCCTATCCCTATTTTTGCTTTTGCTTCGGCCCCCTGAACCCTCAGGCCCTGTCAAACCTGTCCACTCGCTTGCAACGACCCTGCACATGACAAACTACCAATGATTTTGAGAAATGTTAACTTTCTGCTTGAAACCAAGTTTTGGTGTCTATAACCCCACCTGGTTCATGGTTGATTGTCACATATATGGGTTATTCCTTCATGTAATTTGACACGAAATTAAGGTTAGGGTTAAGTTTAGGGTTAGTTTAGGGTTAGGATTAGGGTTAGGATTAGGATTAGGGTTTAATAGGGTAGAGTCAGAAGTTTACCATTTTCTAAAATCCATTTTCCGTGTTGTAATCCGTGTTGTAAAATTTGAAAATCCATGTTTTATGAATAAACTTAAAATGTATAAACAATGATTATGAATGATATTAATTTCACAATAAAGTGTTCAATATCGCGATCAAAATGCTCTGATTGGAATATTCTCACGAGAATAGGCCGACTGTTACGGTGTTTAATATACCTTTATTTCGGTATTATTAAACAGTATTTTTATCATAAATATTGACACACACCACTCCTCATATCTTTTAACAATTTTTGTCACGTCATACAAAAATGTCATTTTCCGTGTTGTACCTCTGATTCCGTGATTTTCTTCCGTAAAACGGAAAACTTCGGACTCTAGGTTAGGGTAAGGATTAGCTTACACGAAATAATTACATGAAGGATCAACCCACATATGCCCTATCAGGTTCAATGCCACCAATTACCTATTACACATCAGTAAATAGATTCACCAGGTTTGTTGATAAACATTATAAATGATTTCATTTGAACAAAACAAAAAATTCGCCTATCATGGTAGGTAGGCATCCTCTCCTGGCTGATAATACACCCTCTTCAGTCGGGATATGTCCAACCGGAAGTAAGGATCAACAACCATCATTCTGATTGTGAGTCACATTTTTGGTTTTGTTCAAATGGGAAATGGCTAATTTCAGGCCTATTAGTGGTATATTTACCATCATCCTCTCTCCAGCAAAACTATTTATGCAACCTAATTACCTGTGCCTCATTATCAGGGAGGGTCACCAATGCTGATAGATTTTTAGATAATTTCCCAGCAATTCTAGCAAGTTGGCTTACCTGTGCCTCATTATCTGGGAGGGTCACCAATGCTGATAGATTTTAGATAATTTCCCAGCAATTCTAGCAAGTTGGCTTACCTGTGCCTCATTATCTGGGAGGGTCACCAATGCTGATAGATTTTTAGATAATTTCCCAGCAATTCTAGCAAGTTGGCTTACCTGTGCCTCATTATCTGGGAGGGTCACTAATGCTGATAGATTTTTAGATAATTTCCCAGCAATTCTAGCAAGTTGGTTTACTTGTGCCTCATTATCTGGGAGGGTCACTATAATGCTGATAGATTTTAGATAATTTCCCAGCAATTCTAGCAAGTTGGCTTACCTGTGCCTCATTATCTGGGAGGGTCACCAATGCTGATAGATTTTTAGCTAATTTCCCAGCAATTCTAGCAAGTTGGCTTACTTGTGCCTCATTATCTGGGAGGGTCACCAATGCTGATAGATTTTTAGATAATTTCCCAGCAATTCTAGCAAGTTGGCTTACCTGTGCCTCATTATCAGGGAGGGTCACCAATGCTGATAGATTTTTAGATAATTTCCCAGCAATTCTAGCAAGTTGGTTTACTTGTGCCTCATTATCTGGGAGGGTCACTATAATGCTGATAGATTTTTAGATAATTTCCCAGCAATTCTAGCAAGTTGGCTTACCTGTGCCTCATTATCTGGGAGGGTCACCAATGCTGATAGATTTTTAGATAATTTCCCAGCAATTCTAGCAAGTTGGCTTACTTGTGCCTCATTATCTGGGAGGGTCACCAATGCTGATAGATTTTTAAATAATTTCCCAGCAATTCTAGCAAGTTGGCTTACCTGTGCCTCATTATCTGGGAGGGTCACCAATGCTGATAGATTTTTAGATAATTTCCCAGCAATTCTAGCAAGTTGGCTTGCATCTTGTACACTTTGACTGCTATGTTCTCCTGTTTCTTCAAAGGCTAAATCTGTATCATCATTTTCTGCAAGAAAAATAAATTAAAATAAAAAGTTCTATTCAAACCCGCTATAGTCCATATGCCTTCTTTGAGGCAGAAAGATTTTCTCAAAACTGCTAATTTTGCAGAAATCTATTATGCTAGTTGGATTCCTTGCATTATTTCTTTTCTGAAAATGTATACTTTTATATATACTTACTATTATTACGTTTAGAGATACAATCAAAAACAATATCTAAATTACTGACTCGAGGAAGGTATGTGGACTATATACCTTTGGTGTGTGACTATTGCGTAGGTTTAATTCTTTCCACTTCGGTCAGATTTCTGATTCCGAGAGTGATGCAAATTAATTTCTACATATGAAATCAAGCTCTTCATAATAGATAGTGATACAACAAAACAGAAAATTGGGAATAAAATTACTCATAAAATATAAAGTGCAATGTACTATGCACAAGCCCCAGCATACTTTATAGGAAATCACTAACCACTGTGACCCAAGACACAATATGTGACATGATCTGGTCCATGGAGGCCAAAGGAGGCATTTTTGAAAATTGAGTTACTATAATTATTACCAAATACAAACAATAGGCTACCATGTGAAAAACACCAAAGGTCTAGCATACTTGGTTCTAAAGCTCTGAAGCTTTGTGATGTGTATTTTGTTATGTTTTTTTTTACTCCATATTTTTGCCTTTATCTCAATTTCAAATTTGCCGCCTTTGGCCCCCATGGACCAGATCGTGTCGCATATATAAACCATTTAGCAACATTCAGGGATTTTGCAGCTAAGAGGTGTACACCCTATACATACCACAATAAACCATCACAGCCATGATCAGTTCTTGTATTTAATCAATCTTAAAAGGTTATACAGTCATTTAATTTTAAGGTATATGTAAATCAGAATGATTGGCTGGATGATAATCAATAGCTTTGAGGTGGTACAATGTAAGAGAAGAAATTCATGAAAACTTGATTTAATAGGGAAAACAGTTTTATGATAGATGCATTCCAATTTTAAATAAGATCTATTTATTTCAAAATTATTAAAGCAATCCATTAGATTTTAAGGGTTTCAGTTTGCCTGTCACAAAGTAATACCTACCCAAGTGTGTCCTCTCATTTCCTTTTAACACCATCAATAATGTATTCTCAGACACAGTTTCAAAGTACTCTTCATCCCCGACAACGGTACAGTCATCTTCCAGGACAATGTCAAATTCATCATCTGGGATGTTAAATTTGGTAGCCACCTTGTCTCTCAAGTCATCTAGGCTGGATGCTACGATGCCTTTTCTGTTGCTCCTGGAGATATCACAGACTTTGTAGGGTTTGCTGGTCTTTGGTCTTTTAGCCTGTAAGTATAGTTTTTAAAAAGTCAAATGATAAAGGTGGTACTACACCCCTTGATAAATTTGTGACTATTTTTGCATTTTTCTCAAAAAATAATAACACACTGGTAACAAAAGTTATGTATATTAGGCCAAAAAAACACATGTTTGTTTCCTGTAGCAGGTCAAAAAAGTCAAATGCGAAATGCGTTTTTTTTTTTTTTTTTTTATAATCCATGTCTTCAAATGAAAAAAAAATACCTTTTTTGCTGCAAATTGGAATGGAAATTGTAAAAACATATTAAAAAAATGTGTGATGTTTTCTCCAGTAGTTTTTCACTAAGCTCGTTTGTTGTGTGATGTGTAAATGTTTACTCCAGTAGTGTTTTATATTATTTTTTTGAAGTTATGTATATTAGGCCAAAAAAAAACACATGTTTGTTTCCTGTAGCAGGTCAAAAAAAAAAAGTCAAATGCGAAATGCGTTTTTTATATTTTTTTTTATAATCCATGTCTTCAAATGAAAAAAAATACCTTTTTTGCTGCAAATTGGAATGGAAATTGTAAAAACATATCAAAAAAATGTGTGATGTTTTCTCCAGTAGTTTTTCACTAAGCTCGTTTGTTGTGTGATGTGTAAATGTTTACTCCAGTAGTGTTTTATATTATTTTTTTGCGATTTTTTCTGGTTTTTTTTTTTTTTCTTTGTAAGTGTAAAAAAATTCAAATGCGCGCAATAAGCCATCAAAAACGAAATGCGTGCGCTACAGGAAACAAACTTGTTTTTTTTTTTTTGGCCTTATAGGGGCATGAAATCCAGTTACTACACTGGAATTTCAGTGACTCAAGACAAGCGGTACATTATTTATGATAAGAAAAGAGGTACCATTAGAATGTACCTCATTTCTTATCATACATAATGAACTACTTATCTTGAATCACTGAAATTTCAGTGAAGTAATTGGATTCCTTGCCCCTATAATATACATAACCTTTGTTAGTGCAGTGTGTAGTTATTTTTTGAGAAAAATGCAAAATTAGTCCCAAAATTTATCAGGGGTGTAGTACCACCTTAAAGTACAAGTAATTCAAACTACTTATTGTCACTCCGATCACTGATGTTTTCAGATCATGTAAGCGGCAAGTTTGATAATTTCTAGTGAATATAATTATCAAACAAATTTACATGAATCATAATACAGGAATCATTTTGGCAAATCCCAAATTTTTGGTGTTGATAATGACATTGTATTTGCAGTGTCACCCTTTTTGAGCTGAAATAGAATATTGACTGCTCAGTTCCAGAAGTGGGTAAGTGCAAATATTGCTGCCATGTGTAGATTAGTAAAATATTCTGTGTGTAAATTGCCTAATGTTCACAGGGCAGCTATTGCACTTAACCTTCTTCTGGCACTGAGCAGTTGATATACATTGTACGTATGCACCTTCTGTCAAGCTCTGTGTAATTCCTAACTTCAGAGTACATTAAAATATGAAGAGTGCTTTTCCCAAACTTTTTCAGTCCAGCACCACATTTGCTAAACAGCGAATCGCTTGCATGCTCAGCATGCATATACAACGCTGATTTTGTACACTGATCTGTGTGATTCGGTTTTCTGCAAAAGCGATTGAGTACAAATGCATCTTTAGAAATGGCCGACGATTGTGTGTTCTCAAGTGGGTTTTAATAGGGACCTGAAACACATTTGCTTTGGTTCGATCAAGCATTGAAGTGCTTCCAACTTTTGTACTGGATCATTCAAGCATTTTCTCCCATTTTTTCTATGTAAAGTGCCTCTTGCCTTAGTAAAAGTAAAAACGGTTACTTTGGCCAGAGTTCTAGGGTGTACCATTATTAGTGATACAGTACCTGTGATGCTGTCTTGTCGGGTTGTGGCTTACGCTTTCTACTTCCTTGTCTCTGTCCGGAAGACTTCTGCAGCCGCTTGGCAGACTTTGGTGGCATTGTGGTTTTAATGATCTGTAAAAATAGCAAATCAAATTGTTAACTAAATAAAGACACTCTCAAATAATTATGATCACTTAAATCCAAGTGACAAAACTATACATGGTACTATAATGTGACCCAATGCGAGTAAATGAGGCACATGACATACCTTTTGTTCATTGAGAGTTTTATATTTTCATATAAAGTAAATATGGATTAAAATGATACCTCAACCATCTCTGTCGGATTTACAGTTAAATAAAGTTATGATTGGTCAAAAGTCATGGAACTTGGACATTGTGAAATACAAAATACAAAGAAACAAGCATTAAATTGACATTTGCTGACATCAGCCTCATCCACTAAGGTTGAGACACATATTCTCTCTAAGTTATGTCCCTCCTCTTATAAGATGGAAAAGTCAAAGTTGAACAACCCAGTTTTGTTCAAAATGCAGACTACAATCAAGCTTCAAAAAAGACTCCGTTTGATTCCGTCTAGTGCTCAACATTCCAAGTCAAACCAATTTGGAAGACATGGTCAGATGTGGTCACCTTCCACACCCTAAGGAATTCCATTTCAGTGATTCCACTGGCAAGCTTTTTGCTACAACATTTCTGAAATCTAAGATGGTGAATTTCAAAACTGTGAATGGCTTGTTTTCAGTTGTGAATGAGAAGCTCTTTATTGTATGCCATGCATACTATTCTCATCCAGTATTGATTGAACCATCAAATGGCTGGATTCAGATGGATGGCCTGATATAAAGTGGATGAATCCAAAAGAATTCCTGAACACAAACAATGCGCATAATAAGCAATGTTATGTTATGTGGTGTGAACTAGAAAGGCATTTGGTAACATTGACCTCAATGTTTATCAACATTAAAGGAAAGGGACTGGTATATTGATATGCTTGAGTGACCCCATGCAACCACTTCACTGTTCAATAGCCTTATTGTGATGTGGCAGGAGTTTTAAAAACACGAGCCCTGAACAAAATATGATCCACTCGCATACTGCCAGGCAAAAAACAATGGAAATTGTGATGATGCGTGTGCATACCGCCAGGCATTGACGTAAGAAGTCAACTCATCTATAAACAACCAATTCAAGCAAGGTATCCTGTCAGAAGCCAGGTGGAGGAAATTGCATGATAGAATAATTGACATTGTCCTATTTCTTGGGGAGAGCGGACTTGCTTTCCATGAGAACTCACAAGTTCACAACATGTCGCAATGTTAACCCCCTCTTACATGAACACATCACAAATTGCAAATAAAAAAAATTGCAAATAAAGAATAAAAGGATGAGTGCACACTATTTCTCTGCAGATTCCCAATGAGTTCACAGACGTGTGCGCCCAACTAGTAAGCGACAGTGTATGTAAAGAGGCAAAATACTTTGCTATTAATAGCGTTCGATGCATGGATGATGCTACCCCAGAATCGATCCGCTCACGTAGAATAAACAATTTCACTTTTAGATGACTCTCAATGTGTGTATTCTCCATGCGCATGACTCTCATTCACATGCCGGATCTGATTCAGCAGCCACTTGCCTAGAAGCTATAACTTTCTATGGTATATATTGTACGGACCATCTACAACACATTTTCCAGTAGCTAGTTTAAAAGGTGGGAAATTTTATATTCTTGATGTGTGTCTGTTTGCAGCATACATGTATCTACAGGGCATAAAACCAGCCCAGGAGAACTTTTGGTGTATCCTTGGTGTAAAATATAATTATGATTTAGACTAGGGAGGCTAGTGTAAAGACTCCATTGAGAAATTAAGCAGTTCATGGAATAAAGCTGTATAGTCCTTTTTCACACTTAACAGACGGACAAAACTTAACATCAAAAGCAAACTTGACATCAACTGTACGTATGTTTCATCGTTCAAATGCATTATTATGTCTGCAGGCTTTGCCGTTTGAGGAGAGCTAGAGCGATTGCTCCCATCACTCCCCTCAAATAAAGCCGAGGAGAGCTTGTTATTGCTTGCCTACCTTTGATATAACAATGCTTGCTTACTTGCTTAATTCGAGTGGTGTCCTCAAACTGTGATGGCTTTCCACAACTTCCTGTCCTCCATTGCTGTCTTGAAGTCTCCTGCCTCCAGTCCAGTGTCACCTTCCAGAATGTCAATGTAGGTCAGAGCAGGTCTTTCAGGTTTCCGCCTCCCACGCTTGGGTATCCAATGAACCATTTTAGATACGGGCTCCTCACTTCTGGAACAGTGGCCAGCAAACCCGGTTCTTTTTTCCCTGATCTTGTGGCTTATTTTGGGAAGATCTCCATATAGGTCTGCATTTGACATATGTTCCTTCCAATGCACATTCAGAACAGTTCTTAGCATGCGGATGTAACAGCCATCCAGACCCTTTGCAAGTTTAGGGGTGATGGTCCATGCTTCACATCCATAAAGCAGCACCGACTCCACTGTTGCAGCAAAGATTCAAAGTTTGAAACTCCTGGTAAGAGTTGACCTCCAGATTTTCTTAAGTTTACTGCACGCCCTCCATGCTGCTGCTTTACGTAGCTTTACATCCCTTTCTGGGCTTTTCATCCAAGTGCCTAGGTATTTGAAGTCATCTATCTCCTCTAGTACTGCACCCTCATTTGTTGTTATGCTTTCTCTCCTGTTATTCTTCTTCTTCTTGGTTTCGGTCGACAGAGCGACTTTATAATATGTCACATTTCGTCAACACTTGATCCTGGAACCTAGGATTGATTGCAGATATCAGAACCGGGATGATCCCCTTCTCTTTTCGAATAGCTCTGACACTTGAAACGTGCACAGGGATGAATCCTCCTGAACACGGGACCGACGGCTTTACGTGACTTCCAAACCACGGACATCGCACACACACTACCTATATCTGCACGTGCTAAGCAGTGTATGGGGGCGAGAAGAAATTCTACAATTAAATTCTGTGATGAAACTGAACTTAATTGAAGGATTCCCGACCATATAGGAACTTTTTGGGAGGCAGGAGAATTTTCACCTAAGGCAAGCCCAAGGCTCGAACTCTCGTCGATCGTATCTCCCGGCCGACAGCGCAATGCCTTAACCGCTCGGCCATCTCGCCGCATTGTAGGACATATACTTTGTTTTACTTCCATTCATCTTCAGGCCCACTTTAGCAGCTGAGGTCTCCACTCTATGAAGCAATTCTTGTGCTTGGTGTATTTCCTCAGACAACAGTGCAATGTCGTCAGCAAAATCAAAGTGTGTCACTACGACGGGGCCAACTCTCCTACTTCGCCTCTTTTCCAGATGCAATCCTAGCTCCTCCTCGTTTCCTTCAATAGCTATTCTCAGTGCAAAGTTGAGGACAATCACAAACAGGTATGGGGCAAGGGTATCCCCCTGAAGTACTCCTGCTAAAATTTCAAACAATTCTATCTCCCCATCTGGTGATATTACTTTGCCTTTTGTGTTTTGGTACATTTGGCCAATAGCTTCAACAATGAGTTCCGGAATACCGTAGGTATGGAGTATCTTCAACATCTTGCCTCTATGGATGGTGTCGAAAGCTTTCTTGAAGTCGATGAATGTTATTATCGCTGACAATGATAACCATATAATTATATACAGTATAGGCCTGGCATTTTCGGGTAATTTTGTACCGGGTACCCGCCGCATTTTTCGGGCGGGTAACCGGGTACCCGAAATTGCAAAAATGGACCTAGACCTAAATGCCAGGATCATTCATGGTTGACCTAAAAAAAAGATATTTTGTATTTTTAATATGAAAATTGATAATTTGTATTCATGTCATAGTCTATTAATGATTTCAAAATGCATTCAAATTCAATGCATTTTGAAATCATTTTTTTTTTTAAATTTGGTACCCGGGAGGGCATTTCCTACCGGGTAATGTAATCTCGGCGGGTACCCGTTTACCGCCCGGAAATGCCAGCCTTAATACAGTACAGTAAAAATGTTCTCCTAGTGCTCTCCTGTAGCACTCAAGGAGAGGGATTAAAAGTTTCCCTGCAAATTTCAAACGGCAAAGCCCGTGTCTGCCATTTAGCTGAAGATCTTGACCGCTATTGATCTAATAATCCAGACAAGAAGTGCTACCTGTACAAATTGGGCTATTCCAGTTGAAATCCATATACCCAAAAGGAATAGGAAAATGGAGCCACCCATTTAGGTAACCCCATATGAACAACACTCCCTGTGTGGAAGATTAAGGTCATGAAAGTCTTCCATAGGGGGTGTAAGCCCAATTGATGTTGAGCGGGAAGTTTCAAGTCTGCTCAGTGACATGAAAGAACTGTGTAACAATTTCAAAGCAATTTGAGATAAACATGTTGCCAACAAATTTAAAATCTGACCCTGTGTAAAGTTTGATGACCTTTTCCTACCAAAGTGTAGCTATCCAACCCCCCTGCAGTGTAGCTATGCCCCCAGGTGGTACCAAACCCTCCATTTGATGGGGTTGGGCTCTTACACTATTAAAGATAGTAAGTGCGCCCAATCTTGATCTCCTAAAAACAAAATATTGCATGAGATGGCTAGAATTTAAATATGATGAGTTTTTATAATTCATTATTATAATGGAAATATTATCCTTCCTATTTATAAATTGATGAATGGTTTCATCTGTCTAACCTCACCAAAACTAAAAACCAGAAACTTCCACAGACTCAAACCACATGTACTGGTACTGCCCTTTGGATTACGAGGCCAAGTCCTACATTGTATACCGGTAGGCTTTAAAAAAACATATAGTTGACTTGCCCTTTAGGTGCCAACACCTGGGTCGGTCGGTCAGTCGATTTAAGTTTGGGTTTTTTTTAATATCGGCAAAATACAACATTGTCCTTTTTCCTATACTACATGTAGCTGCAAAGTGTGTCTGTATTAATTGAAGCGAGACCTAAGCGCATGCCTCTGTGTGACTGTGTTGTAGGTATAGGATACTTTCTTTATAACATTGTGTTGGTGTTATTTTTCATTCAATGCCTTAGTCTCGATACTCAGATCATCATAATTTGCAGAAATTTGTTGTGATTACTAATATTTTTTCAAACTAGAATTTCGCGGTTTTCGACCTGCGCGGTTTTCGACGCAAAGCGTCGGCCGCAATGCCTCCACTTTGGCGCCCATCATTTCAACCGCTAATTTCACTTGACCCCAAAATGACCTTAACATTATTTGCCTCACTAAGGTGGCCGTTCCCACCAAATTTCATGAACCTGCAGCATGCAGTCTATGGCGATTTGACCCCAGATGACCTCGAATGACCCCAAAATGACCTTGACATTTTTGCCTTGTTTCAGTGGTCGTCCCCACCAACGTGCTGTGAGTCTATCATAGCTAGAAATAGAATAAATCATTTAGCTACACTGCTACACAAATCGATATTCGTCCGTCTATTCAGTCCTCTTTCTTGCTGTTCCACATACCGTATACAAATTATGCATGGTCCTTGATCATTATATATTTACAAATGTAGATGTTAATGACTGCGCATCAGTTGAGGGTATTGTGAAAAATATAAACATTTTGCTTTTGGAACCGTGGAATAACTTGAGGGGTGCAGCCCCAAAGGATACTCCAAGGTCCAAGCAAAATGTTTCGATTTTTCACAAAAAGTCATTAACTCATTCATAACCGTCACTTTCAATTTGATTGATTCCATCTATATAATATTATCATATTTTTTAAAACAAAATACAATTTCAACTTTACCTTTCATTTTCCCTTTAAAAACCGAATAGCCGATAACGCTTACATGTAATCATGTGATGTGCAGATATGGTAGTTGAGTGCACGTAAATTCTTCGTTTGCGTAGGATATGTACGCGGAGGTTACTAATGTTACGTGGAGGTCCATTGTTGTTTATTAGTAACCGTGCAATATTGGGTCTTGTGAATCGCGTATATTCATGAGGTTATGAATGTGTTATATCAAGTTTAAAATTAATTAATTATTATACATGTAAATACTTTATTATTATAATCATTACCATATCTCCTGCTCTCTCCATCGTGTCTCCTGCTACAAAATGTATCTCCATCGTGTCTCCTGCTGTCTCCATCGTGTCTCCTGCTATCTCCATTGTGTCTTGATTATTTGTAAGAGGTAGACAACCAGGCTGCAGTTCATGTCCATAATGAGTTTCATAAACCAGGACAATAATAGGGTCATCTTCCAGGTCTACTCGAATACCAGCTGTACAAGGAGACTTCATCTTTTTACTAATCTTCAACTTTTTTCCAGTTCCTCTTGGCGTATGATAATCAGCCGATCTGTTACATAGGTAGTGGGAAATTCCATTCCTAGAGCCGCGCATCTTAATATATTTGCTCGCTGTTGCCAATTCAAACTTGGTTTTCCAATCTTCAAAGGCAGAAATGTCACTAAAAACAAGTGACTTCTCCATCATAGGCATACCGTGGATATTGCGTAGATGGGATCTCAGACCATTAATTGTACTGGCAGCGAAATCACAGTCAGCTTCCTTGCAAATGTTCCTTCCTTTCACTTCAGGTATGGAATGCGGGTGAAATTTCTTACAGTGCCTTGCAAAATTTTTCTTATTCATCGTTTTCTCACAATCTGGGCACTCTCGGAACTTTGATGTTACATTCATTTTCAAAGAAGGCAGCTGATATATAGTTCCAACTAGTCCTGAGGTATGGGTGGTATTTCACGTTCCAAGTTGTTACGGTATATAGGCTTTATTCTTTGAGTATATCTATAAATTATAATTACAAAATCAAAAGCCAAATATCAGTTGACATCAGTTGATCTTCTTGAAAGTCTCAAACTATTGAAACGTGTATATAGGGAATAAAATGCCATATAAATCTTGAATAAATGCAGAATTGCGTCACACAGTAAAAATTGTCAAACGTGCTTGGAAATGCTTGAAACGCAATTGAAATTGCCTTCAAAACAACGGTACATCATACGTCCGTGCTACTCAAAAGTTTTGGAGTTTGCATCACCGGTTTTGCATTCAGCTCTTTTACGTCAAAAATTGCGATAAAAACATGGATTTTGGAACAAAATAAAGTTTATTCGACGAAATAAAAGGTATATGTTTGTTCAGCTTCAACATGTTTAACCTTGATGCGAAAGTTTAATTTGATAAATTTGTAATTGTAACCATATATAGCGAGGGTGATCTAAAAAGAAAAGATCGCCTAAGTTTAAGCTTAAAGGTCCATCCGGACGATCGTAAAAATCATCAAAATTCAGATTTTGGTACCTTTGTCATTGTCATAGATTTACATGTGCTATCATAGCCTGCGAGTGGTTCAGCCGAAAGCCGTGTATTTAAGACAAAATAAGACATTTTACACGAATCTGTAATTTAGATATTGACAGTATCTAAATTAGCTATGTGTATTTGAATTAGCCTGTGTTATGCACTTTCAGTTTCGCATGCGTTTGAATGGGAATTATTTTGCCTAGTCGCCACAAGTTTAGAGCACATTTCTTCAATATTTTGACAAGTTGACATAAAATGTTCTATTCTACATGTATATTGTTTGGCAATAATGTCTTTTGCCAAAAGTACGTCCAAAGTTGTAATTTTGTGTTTTTGATCGCAAAGATCAGATATTTTTATTCCCTACTCCAATTCTGCACCCTTCGCAAGGGTGGAGAATTGACAGAACTTTGACGATAATTTTGCCTTTTGGACACTAAAATGCATTCGATCCTGAATTTTGTTTCAACCAAGTCTTAAATTAGCAAGCACAATAAGGTGGGTATTAATTTTATAAACCTTTGCAGACATAGACTTTAAGCATCAGATTTCGAGGCGCGGAAAGACACCAAATTGGTGTCGTATGACCTTTGACATTCTTTTGTGGCGAGTGATCATGACATGGTCTTTCAATTCACGCCGAGTGTCCTTGACAGGCGTGACTATGCTTCAGTGGTCATGAAAGAATTCAAAAGATAACCTCTGCCCCAATAATCCCAAGCTATTGTCTGAAACTGCACCTCGGAAAATGTATGGTAAGAACTCAGTCCTCAAATGATAGTCATATAACGACCAAAATATAAGTGACTGACTATCATTGAGGACTAGCTGAGTTCCACAGTCTAATACCTTTGATGAAATTTTGAAGATTTGATGAAAAATGACAGACAAAATGGCGTGATCCAGTCCTTCTTAGGTACAGTATGTATCGTAGGACTGGCGAGCGAGTCTAATTTGAATGGGGCTTTAACTTCGTCAGTACTGCTGTTTTCTTTGTTTTTTGCCAAATTTGTCATTTCAAAAATACCAAATGACAATTTGAATGACTTATCCTTCACTTTTAAGCAATTCATAAACAATTTTAATTTTTTTTACTCTTGCGCTGGGCCACTGAATGGGTCTTTAACTATTACATGTAAGTCTATTCTCTCCAGCCCTCGAATTAACCCACGGCACCCATGGCATTTTGCCGTGGGTGCCCATCCCCACTGCCGTAATGCCCTCAAAATATGTCCTTTACCCAAGGCAGTCACTTGCCGTGCACTCTAATGAAGTTGCCGTCTGTGCCCCAGCCCTGCCCCCTTCATCATAAAATCATCTATCTATGTTTGTGTGCGTTTAGAGAAATTGCCTTGGTGCCCTTCTCAAATTTTCAACAGTTGCCATGATGCCCTCTTGAAATATTACAAACTGCCATGTTGCCTTGCCTTTTCAGTGAAAATCCAAGGCAATTATCAACTTGCCCTAAAAAGTTGCTGTGCCCCTTCAGATCCTTAATTCGAGGGCTGATTCTCTCGGTCGGGGCCATGCATATCACCTCCATTCATGCATTGGAGTGAAAACAATTTATCGCATATTTTTATTTGCAGAGAGTCGAACCTGGCACAATAGTGTGATAGCTTGTGATACACTCCAGAGTTCAGTGAATGCGAATGTTGTTTTCACTCCAGTGCTATTGTCAGCCGGTTCATGCCCGCATGTCCGACCGAAAAATGATTTAATTCATGTACATCGTGGAACATACTCTTTGCGTGGCTCTGCGTAGACCGTAGTAAGCAGTTGTACGCAGATAACCTTGCACCTCTGGATGCGTAGAGTAGCGTTGTACGCTCGTAGCATGATTATAGGTATACTAGGTGAATTCAAATTTGCCATCAAACTGCATCATTTTATACTAGTGTATATCAAATTAAAGCCCTTGAGTAAACAAAGCCAAAACTGAAAACCTTTTTTTCAGAGCACTTTCTGTAGCAAAGTTACATCTTGTCAAAGATTGACTTTCATCAAAAAGATTCAGCTAGCAAAATTCCCCAAAACGGCATTTCGGGGGGTGTTTCTAGATCTTAGTCTCATTATGATACCAGTTTTTTTAATGGAACTGCTATCAAAATCCTCTAAAATTCCATGTGCGATTGTCTTATCACCATAAAAAATCATATATTTGGGTCAAGTGAAGTATAGAAAACATATTTATGTAGGTTTCCTTCTTCGCCAGTTGTTTTAAATTTCAATGTAAATATGCATTGACATTGTCGGCGAATTTGGCTGACTAGCAAATGTGTTAACTAAGGTTTGCCTGGGATACGTAATGATTAGTCCATGAGTCGCGGAGTAACAAGCGTTAAATGTTCCACGATGGTCGATGTACACAAATTAAAATCATTTTTCTAGAGTAGACTATTAGTCTTATTTTAACATTTAAAGTTAAACTACAACCAACCATGACAACTGTAAGTTTTACATGCACATGACCAACAACGTCATTTAAAGGAGTATTTTGTGATCCTAGCATCCTCTTTTTATGATATTTTTCAGTACATATCCACGAAAAAGCAATTCCCAAAATTTCAGTTGATTCCGATTTTTTGCGTTTTGCGAGCTATATGCATGATATGATTATGTGTATACACTGCTCCATGATAGACAATACGTTGTAATTTAGTTCTGGTGCACCAGAACGAAATTCAAATTCATGATATCTTTGCTAACGAATTAATCTGCAAGAAATATTTTGTACATAAACATTATGTAGCCAGAGTATATTCAGTGATATAAAAATCTCAACTTTTTTTTGAGAAAAGTGGGGGATAAAAAATAAGGCTGTGGATCACGAAATGCCCTTTTAAAGGGGCATTTCGTGATCCACAGCCTCATCCCCCCACTTTTCCCAAAAAAAGTTGAGATTTTTACACCACTGGATACCTCTGGCTACATAATGTTTATGTACCAAATATTTCTTGCAGATTAATTTGTTTAGCAAAAATATCGTGAAATTTTAATTTCGTTCTGGTGCACCAGAACGAAATTACAACACATTGTCTATGGAGCAGTGTAATACACATAATCATGCATAACTCATAAAGGGCCATGCGTCGTGAACTCGCCGACTTTGCGTCACACCTTGATTTTCCTGTCACGATACACCTTTTTTGGTATAAATTGTCATATCTTGAAATCTATACACCCTATGATAGTAAAAGTATACATTTTTGGAAAGCTATTGGTCCAAGGAATCTAAAAAAGGAATCAGAATTAGTGTAGGGTATATGTGAAAAAAATTATGTAAAAAATGCAAGCCCATTTTATATTTTTGATGACGCTTACTTGGGGTACTGGTTTTCATTCATGTGTACCCCTGCATCAATTCTTAATGCAGTTTTGAAAAGTTCAGACCATTAGCTTTCTGGTGATATAGGGCTTTATGATAGTAAACCAATGTGTATTTCAGAAAATGGCTGGTGGAATTTTATACCGATTCAACCCATCAGTCTAGTACATTTTGAAAAATATTTTCTATGGGTAACACCCTACACTAATTTCAAGTGCATTTTTGGATTCCTTGAGCCAAGAGCTTTCCAAAAATGTATACTTTTGCTATCCTAGGGGGTACACTTTTCAAAATGCAGCGATGGTAATCTCTAGCAGTATATTGCGCTTGACAATTTGGGTTTACTGTGTAGAGAATAGGGACGAATTTGTACGTCATGTGACTTACCTGTGACTACCAGTCCTCTCATTTTCTTTTAAGAAAGTTAAGGTATTTAAATGTTTACATGGACAACTAAGCTATCTTTTGATACCAAATTTATAGTAATAAGGACACATTTGAAGTACATAATGAACAATTTTACAATTGTGTGCACTTAAAATACAAACTAACCATAGAGTTTGTACATGAGTGCACCGCTGCCACATGCACCGCTGCCACCACCACCCCTGACTTGTATACCTGGTCTCATGTACCCATACCTAGTGTATGGGTACATGGTATAACCAGGCATTCAAACAGGCACGGAGAGAGCTAGCTCGAGATACTCTAGCTAAAATACAGGTTTACATTTACTATCGTACATTATCTTGCTGTATTTCAGCTAGAGCTCCAAACGACAAGCTTCCGGTTTTTTTTGGAGAACAATACTGAACATTACGTAAGATGAAGAAGAAACCCACCTCGGAGCCCGCCCTACTCATTATTTCATTGTACTTATTGCAATTTGCCTCCACACATTACGTAAACAACACAAAGCTTTTGTGAGGATTAGTGAGTGGATAAGAAATTGACAGTGGAGGATACGAAGGACACGCCGATTGTTAGTTGTCAATCATGAATTGCCGCAACGTATTAATATTTTACTGCATGGCATTCCGCAAACACCAAGACAAATTATGCCGTATTTTTCCAAAGATCATCTCATATGAAGTAAGCTGAACATTCCGATCGCTTTTGATCACCTATTATCAGCGAATTTGCTTGAAAACACATGAGTTCATGTTGTGTAAGCATAATTAGCATAGACACAAATGAAATTACGATGCAATACAATGCAATTTGAATGCGCAGCAGATCTATAGAAATAACGTTGCCCGGTTTTATGCAGAATTAGACCCTGTCTGGAGAGAGCTGTCAAAGAGTGTATATTTCAAAACGTGATAACTGCACCAGTTATAAAAATTCCCACACACATACCACTTTCAAAATGCACTCAAAGTCCATTCCATATCTGAAAAATATGATCCCCAATTTGTACTTACTTTATTGATAAAAGTCTAAATATCCACATGACAAATTCAGCTGTACATGTGCATTGTATATGTTCACAACATGACCCAAAATCATAACCTTTCAGACCTTAGACACATGCACAAGGCCTGCCATGTGTAGTCAATAGCCCAATTCATGCTGAACAAGAGACTGGTTGAGAGTCCACATTCACCTGCACATGGTCAGCACATGCTTCAACTGCTGATGTGTCATATTTAGTGATGTCATGATATCAACCTCATAGTCACAGTCAAGGGGGTGACACTAACTTCACGGTTGTTCTATTATCAACGCAAACCTATGACAAATCCCGCTGGTTTGCTAGTTAGAAAATGAGGCCAGTTATCGATCGGTTATGAATAATTAATTTCGATCCCTTTTAGGGTTGGCAAATAACGACGCCGTTAGTTTTGCGAACTCTGCCTGTTCAATGCGTAGTAGCAAGCTTGAAAGTGCGCCAGCTAGCAGAGCAGGGAGCAATCCGTGATGGCGCACTAGTATTTCCCATCAGGCACCAGTGATTTGTTTTTTACAGAAAGTCTACTAATTTGATAATGGAATAACCTTTCGCAATAGTAATGTCGAAATTAGGAATTGGTGTCAATAATACAACGGTAGTGTATCACTTGAATTTGATACGATATTCAGCCAGCGATTTAGCGATAAAAAAACCTTTGACCACTGACCTGACCTGAAGCACGTAAGGCGCCATATTCGTTTGTTTTTATTTCCTCGTGTGATAATAAATATCATTCAAACTATAGTTGTCGGCCGTGAACGTAGTTTATTACTGGCCTAAGAAGTTTTTTTTTAAAAACAAGTAAATAATCATCACTCACCGTTCTATTTGATCTTGTGGATTTCCCAACACGTAATAAATTGAAACGCCACTACCGGATTGCTCTCAGGTAGTAAAGCGGCGCACTTTCAACCTTCAAGCTTGCTATTCACTACCGGTAGTAATATTAATTAAGTGATGTCACTGATGTGCAGCGTTTCTGGAATAGCACTTGCATCGTGCATGTATAATTTGAATGTAGCTTGCTGTATTCAATATGTGCATGCATATTACAGGAATTTAGACCCATCGAAAAAAACAATTGAATAATTTAGGAGATTATCAGGGCTGTGAATAATTATGAGTCCTGGGGAGGGTAAAATTGGGGTGAGAGGGGGGTGCGATTTTGGCCTTAAAAGCGATTTAAAAGGCTTAGGATAACCAGGGGCGGGTACTTGGATTATTTTTCGACGATGTGCGGCCCGAGCTTCCGAACCCATAACCATTTCTAAGGGTCACGATTTTACCGAAAATAGGTAGGCCCCCTACTCATATCTAAGGATTGTCAGGAAAGTAAGGACCCTTATCTAAGGATTTGAGCTTGAAAATAGTAAAAGTAACATGTTTTCCGGCATGTTTTTCACACATAGCACGGACAATCTAAAAGGGAGACCCATGTCTAAGGATTTTTCGTGGAAAACCTTATGTATGTACGTGAGTGGAGGGGGAGGATAATCAGGGCCGGATTTACCTTTTTGGGGGCCCTGGGCCAGGCCAAAATTTAGAGGCCCCGCCAAACGCACCGTGAGGAAGGCATGTGCACTCAAGTGCCCAAGTTGTTAGACTTTACTAGGAAATTTGCGCGCGAAGCGTGCGATAAAAATTCAATTTTAGCCCAAGTTGAAGCTGAATTTTGCTATGCGAAGCGCACAAAATTTTGCAATTTTTGTACCCTGATTTGGCCCAAAACATGGTGTTTTTCGACGGCTAAAATGGAAGATGGACACTGCAGAGCAATTTGGGGGGCCCCAAAAATTTGGGGGCCCTGGGCCCGGGCCCATCTGGCCCTCATGATGGTAAATCCGGCCCTGAGGATAATAGTAAAGGTCCGGAAACGCTTATGATATGGAAATTTTATTTTGAACAAAAATTCTTTAATCACTATTGACGGTTTAGCCTACCATGGTCAATAATGAGTAAAATATCGGTTTAGTTTTTAAAAAAACCTTTTTTTACTGTAGGCCTACATCTACAAATCTGATGTATTTAATCATTATTTGGGATCCCAATAATTTGAATGTCCAACAGGGGGGTTATTTATTTATTTATTTATTTATTATAATTATTAAGGCTTGTTCAAGTAACTCACCTCTAACATTTCACGCACTCACTTGCACCGGCTCAACAAATCAATCAACCAGTTAATTAATCAATCAATTCACAAACAATGAATATGAATAAATTATATGATATTCAATTTCGATCAATAGACATATCATATCAAACCATCAAACAATGAATAAATGAACTGATCGACCAAGAGCCCTTTTTTCTAAAGAGTGTGAGTGAGTGATTAAACAAAATAAATACATGCATAATTATTTACATAAATAAACAAATAAACAAATAAAGAAAGAAAGAAAGAAATAAAAGAAATAAATAAATAAGAAAAATTTGAGCAAATGGTATCGTAGCATTGCATTCACAAAAACAAACATCAGAAGGACTCAAACCAACAATCTTTGCATCACCAGTCTGATGCTCTACCACTGTGCTACGACGTCGTCTAGTGGTAAAGATCTAGTTTTTAGCGTACACAGTGTTCGTCTGTGACAATGCTGCCTCGTGAAATGATTTTAAAGTTATTTTGATATCAATCTTTTTTTTTTTTTCAATAGAGCCGTAACATTTTGTTTAAAGATCTCAATTTTTATTTTCTTTAGAGCAGAGACAAATATTTCCCCTATTCTACAATTTGAGCCCAAAATAAGAATCTACTTCTTTTATTACTGATTTAATGTTAGACGTCTCACAACAGATATTTAGCTGGCTTAGTTGTCTTGCACTGTGCTTTTTAACCGGGAGGTACCGAGATCGATTCCCACCTCTGCCTGTATTTTTTTTTTCAAGCCTGGGAAATAATAAGTTTATTTGGCTTCACAACGCTAAATTATTCATGACTTGCCCAACCTGGTGGTGTAAAGTGCTCCCCATAACATATGAATATTAAGCAATAACACAATGGCTAATTTAAATAAGAAAGCGTCACATGCAAATGAGGGATTGCCCTCTCCAGGAATTGCTTCATGTCACAGTCTCTGTGAAAGGTCAAAAGTTAGGGATTGTTTTGTCAGACATTTTGAGAGGCAAGAGAGCCAGATTTGATCAACACCATTTGAAGCATGGTGTAGCTTACAAGCAGGACACATAATTTCAGGATTATTGACTACAAATTTGGACCAATAAATTTCCAGAGACATAATACAACCAAGGAAGCTTACTTCAAAGATGTTTAGGGCAACAGTGACATGGTAAGTGAAATAGTTAGCACTATAGTCTCCCTATTCCACACATATACCCTGACTTGGTCAATTGGATTGGGTGCCATTCTGCCAATGTTCAAGATATCTTAATGAAACTGTCCCTAGTTAGACATGATCACATTTTGAACATGTGAGGGCGGGCTTTATTAAGCTTACTTGTGATCCAAGATCCTGTCTTAACTGTGTAATCCAATAGGAAAATGAAGAAAATTTGGATTTTGACCCTTAAAACTCCAACCTAGCATGATTTTTAGAAAATCTGCATTTGAATAATATTTGATACTATCATCAAGTAATGAAAGCCACATTTCATGAAACATTCGCGAAATTTTTGTAAAATGGCCCTTCGTGCTCAAAAATTTAGCCATAAAATACATACACACATGTTTATGACATAGGAAGCCATTGATAATGCTGGGACACACAATTTGGCCCATTTTGGGACATTCAGACGAGCATACTTTTCCTCATAACATTGCCAATTATAGGCCTATACATACATGATTGACCCCTCATTTTTTAAGTTAAACGATTCTCTTTTTAATGAAAGCAATTTTAGATGAATTTATTAAATTTCAAAATTTTATGAACATGCCTACCCTAGTCAATATCTTACTTTCTTAGCCTTCATTTGATACCAAATTTACTGTCATTCCTCAGTTCCAATAATTGAAACTCCCGGCTCCGACCGGGAGTTCCAACAGGTGCTGTGTATGTGTATGTATGTGTTTAATGTGCATTCACATACACACTTAGCCTAGTTCACCACGTAAACTTGTATGGCTCAAAATTCGGACCGCTCGCATCAGTTTGTGAATGAGGACATCGTATAAGTTCCTTGTACTACACTTAGCCGTTGGTACGAAGAAATCGTTGCTCCAAAAATGATTGCAAATTACACATTTGTAATCATTTTTCACCACAAAATATCATATGAAAACACAGGTGAGCAATGTATGAATATATGGAGAGGTCAAACAGGTTGTTAATTATTGTCAATATTAATATTTTGCGACATTTATAATGAAAATAATTAACACTGAAGACACCTTATGGCACGTTCTACAACTTGAGAACAAGTCCTCAAACGTTCGAAATTTGTAGTTAAACAACTGGTCATTCCTATATTTCTTCCAAAGATACACTCAAAAAACCAAATGATCACAGTAAAAAGTGTGACGCCACCGGCCACCACCCTTTTTGGGTGTCGAGTTCAAAACGCATGGCCATAGGCAAAATCGGAATCAACTGAAATTTTGGAAATAAGCTTTTTTCGTGGATATCTACTGAAAAATGTCATAAAAAGAGGATGCTAGGATCACGAAATCCTCCTTTAACTCGTTATATTTAATACCTTACTCAATATATTAGAAGTTGGTATGAAACGGAAAAAAGTCCAAACTGTGAAATAGGTGTCACATCCACATCGTAATTCGTCATCGGCAAGGGCAACAACAACCAAAAAAATCCCGAAAATGGAAAATGACGAAACCAAAACAAAAGTTCAAAATCATAAAAACAACAACAGCTAGGTCAAAGGTCATGAGCACATCACACTATTTCTAGTTTGATTTGTTCCTAAAGTCAAGACAAAATAATTCATTTAATCAGGAAAGAAAATATCATTTAGCAAATGAGTTGCCTAAAAAATGTTTTTAGTAATACATTTATAGTACTGTGGTGTAGAAATAGAATTGTTTGATTTCTATGAATTCAGCTTCAGGGACATCCACTAAATCATCAAATGACGTCATCCTGTCAAAATTGAGGTGGCGCTGAATTTGATAACACTGAAAAATATTCAAGTTTTGGTCAAATTATAAGTAGGTTTTAAACATTCATTGGATGAAATAATGGTGGAAGAGACACGAGCATATTATCTTTTAAAAAGATGTGGAGCGCCATCGACATGCGAGGGCGTGGTGGATGTTTTTAGGTAAGCTTATAAATGGATTAAAGCAGCATGCCATAGGCTAGTCATGCTAGTCGGGATTTAGATAGGCATGTTCACAAAATGTTCAAGTAGGATATTTCACATTGAAATTATTTTGTTTAAAAAGGTGATTATTTAACTTAAAAATGAGGGTCAACCATCAAAAATTAGCGAAGTTATGGGCAAATGTCTGTTTTTAAAAAACTGCACTTTTCTGCGCCCATCATTGACAATAGTCAATACCTTACAATGACTTACTGTACAAAAAAAGCATGTAATGCATCATTTTTTACCACGATGATCCATTTTACACAAAGGCGATTTTATTTTATGAAATCCAACTTTCACTGCATGCTGACTTCTGTATCAAGGATAAAGTACCAGCACTTTTTAGACTACGTCGTCAAGTTTCTGGTGTCCAAATTTCAAATTTTTGTATTTCCCTATGGGGATTAGTCGGGATTATGCACTTTCAGTTTCTCACGCGTTTGAACGGGAATTGGATTGCGACTTTTTCGATGTCTAGTGAGCAAATTTCTTCAATATTTTGAGAAAATGATGTCAAATTTTCTATTCTATATTGTTTGGTAATAATGTCTTAGACTTTTGCCAATAGTATGTTTAAAGTTGTAATTTTGTGTTTTTGATCGCAAAGATCGGATATTTTCGTTCCCGATTCAATTCTGGACCCTTCTTAGCAAGGGTGCCGATTTCGACAGAACTTTGACGATAATTTTGCCTTTTGAACACTAAAATGCATTCGATCCTTAATTTTGTTTCAACCGAGTCTTAAATTAGCAAGCACAATAAGGTTGGTACCTCTTTTATATACATTGATAAAATTTTAAAGATTTTTTTTCAAGTTTCTAACCGGTGCAAATCGTTAAGTGTGTATTTCCCATTGACATCCAAAATGGCGTAAGCCAGTCCTTAATATACATAGGTACGGCGTATAGGACTGGCAAGCAAGTCTAGCATTAGGCCACTCAAAAAATAAAGGCGATCCTGACTTTTAGATCACCCGAGCTATATAAAGTACAAATTGCAAATTTATCATATTAAACTTTCGCAACAAGGTTTTACACGTTTTCAACTGCACAAACATACCTTTTATTCCATCGAACATGCTTTATTTTGTTCCAAAATTCATGTTTTTATAGCTATTTTTGATGTAAAAGAGCTGGTAACAAACAGGTGATGCATGCCAGCTCCAAAGTTTTCGCGTAGCACGAGCGCTTGATGTACGCTCGTTTTAACGGTAATTTACGCTAGCGTATCATGCAGTTTCAAGCGTGTTTGACATCGTTTTACTGCGTGACACAATTCTGCATTTATTCAAGATGGCAAATTTCTCGAAAAAACGTAATGTATTTTACCCCGTAATTTCCCTCATTACTCAAAACCCTGCCCTCTTTCACAACATTTTAGCTTCTTGGATATTATCGGAAACATAGATTAGTAATATTAGGTAGGTCACTGTAGTTTTAAAGATGTGTTAGATGTTTTTTCGATGAAAAATTGATGTTTTAAGCTTCTTTTCAAAAATTGGTTTTAGCTTGTTAAAAACGGGTACAAATTCGTTTTAGCTTGTTGGATATTTTTGCTTAATAGTTTAAAGCTTGACTCCTTAGATGAAACTTTTAGTTTAAGCTTGTTGGAATATTAAACCTTGATGAAATAGTAATATTTGAGCCCTATATAGCGTGGGGGGCACTGGTCTAAAAGTCAGGATCGCCAAAATAAACATGTTTCACGTCCCCTCCCGCATCCTTTTTGGAGGTTTATTCAATTTTATTTTTATTTTTTGAAATTCAGTTATAACTTTTCACAAAATATGTCTAGGAAGTAGAGATGCTTTCTATAGCCTTGCTAATATACAAGAAACACTTTTATAAGGTTTTGTGATAGTATAGAGGGGCCTATCTCTCAGAAAAGCAAATAAAAAGAGGCCTCCTCCTTTTTCCAGGCATTATTGTATACGCTAAAACAGCTCTAACTATGGGTATTTACACTGATTTTGCGATAAAAATAAAAAGCCCCTCTTCCTCCTTTTTTTCAAAAACCCGGACATGAAACATGTTTTTGTCTCGCCTGATAAGGCAGGAGACTATATAATCACTTTTCCGTGCAGATATGTGTAGGGGTGTGTATGTGACAAAATTGGTTAAAGTTTTGGTTAAAGTTTGCTTTCCGCCTATTTTCTTAGAGACTATGAGTCGCACGTTCCTCAAACTTGGTGGGTGGGTGCATCTTGACCCGAGACAGGACCGGTTTGTATTGGTTAGTGGGTCAAGGTCACTGAGGTCATCTAGGGGTCATCTAAGGTCAAATTAGTAAAATCTGTCATATGTCCATGACACTTGGTGGGTCCATTCAACATTTAAAGCCAAATTTTTGGAAGGTCATTTCGAGGTCACCAGGGGTCATCTGAGGTCAAATTAGTAAAAACTGTTGGATGGGCATGAAACTTGGTGGGTACAGTCAACATTTAAAGCCAAATTTTTGGAAGGTCATATCGAGGTCACCAGGGGTTATTTGGGGTCAAAGAAGTAAAAACAATCGTATGGGCATGAAACTTGGTGGGTACAGTCAACATTTTAAGCCCAATTTTTGGAAGGTCATTTTGAGGTCACCAGGGGTCATTTGAGGTCAAATTAGTAAAAACAGTCGTATGGGCATGAAACTTGGTGGGTACAGTCAACATTTTAAGCCTAATTTTTGGAAGGTCATTTCGAGGTCACCAGGGGTCATCTGAGGTCAAATTAGTAAAAACTGTTGCATGGGCATGACACTTGGTGGGTACAGTCACCATCAGCCAGATAATCGTGCCCAGCCGAAAACCGCCAAATTCATTTACCTCTACCAAAAGTAATTGAAAAAGCAGGTGGTCGCCAAGTCCTGGCCCTGTCCTACAGACCCGTATACATTTTTCAAAGAGGAAAGTTTGAAAGTTGATTCGAGTAGGGTATGCATAGGTCTTCCAAATTCTACTAGGTGGAAAATTCCAAACCCGGGCAAACTCTGTATATGGCCATTTTTCAAAATGGCCGCCAAAATGTACTTATGAACCAGGTAAAATGACAATAACTCTGAAACTACTTGACCTAGAGGGGTGATTGAGGTGTCTATCCCCACTAAATCAAGGCTGTCTGATTGAATGAAAGGGGTTTCATGGATGTCTGAGGTCCAGGACACCTGGAATCCAATATGGCCGCCAGTAGCAACCATAATCATCATATTAGCCAGATGATATGACCATAATTGGGAATCTGCCTGACCTACAAGAGTCATTGAGGTGTCTATCCCCACTAAATCAAGGCTGGCTGAGGGAATGAAAGGGGTTTCATGGATGTCTGAGGTCCAGGACACCTGAAATCCAAGATGGCCGCCTATAACAACCATAAATCATCAAATTAGCCAGGTGAAATTACAATAATACGGAATCTGCTTGACCTACAAGGGTCATTGAGGTGTCTAACCCCACTAAATCAAGACTGGCTGAGTGAATGAAGGGGTTTTCATGGATATCTGAGGTCTAGGACACCTGAAATCCAAGATGGCCGCCCGTAGCAACCATAATCAACATATTAGCCAGATGAAATGAAAATAATTCGGAATCTGCTTGACCTACAAGGGTCATTGAGGTCTCTATCCCTACTAAATCAAGACTGTCTAATTGAATGAAGAGGGTGTCGTGGTTGTCTGATGTCTAGGATACCCACAATCTAATATGGCAGCCCATAGTAGCCATATAATATTCACATTAACCAGGTGAAATGACAATATCTCGGTAACTATTTATTCTGGAAGAGCAATTAGCGTGTGTAACATCGCTGCATCCAGTCACACCAAATCCAGATGGCAGTCATAGCAACCACTATAAATCAAATGAAATGTCATCAATTAGAACCTATGTACCAATGAAAATCAAGGCTAGTTTCCATGGTTATCTGAGATCTTGGACACCTAAAGTACAAGATGGCTACCCATAGCAACCATATGCATATTTCCACAGTTATACCTCTTGCAAATTATTTGACTCGGGGTATAGGTACATGAAATGTTGCCCACTTAACCAATGTTACGTTATTTATTGTTTAAATTTTGTTTGTTAATGTTACAGGTGAGTAGAGACTGACAGACATGACAGAGGAAAAGGAAGAACGTACATCTGAGATCGATGGACTTAATCTCGTTATTCCCAAGCCTGCTCATGCTCCTCCAGACCCTGAAAATGTATTGTCAAAAGAAGAGCAAGAAATCACAGTCACTTCAGAGTGGTGAAACTGGTAGGAAACGTGTACATGGTGTACGAGCAGTGATGAGAGGTAGCTGAACTCAAAGATGATGATGTTCACAAAAAGCTTAAAGTTCTTGGACCACTCTGAAGTGACTGTGATTTCTTGCTCTTCTTTTGACAAAATGATACATGTTTGAGAGTCTGGAGGAGCATGAGCAGGCTTGGGAATAAGGAGATTAAGTGCATCGATCTCAGATGTACTTTCTTCCTTTTCCTCTGTCATGTCTGTCAATCTCTACTCACCTGTAACATTAACAAACACAATTAACAATCAATAACGTAACATTGGTTAAGACAGTGGGCAACATTCCATATACCTATACCTCGAGTCAAATCATTTGCAAGAGTTATAACTGTGGAAATATGCATGTGGTTGCTATGTGTAGCCATCTTGTATTTTAGGTGTCCAAGACCTCAGATAACCATGGAAACTAGCCTTGATTTTCATAGGTACATAGGTTTTAATATAGGTTTATATAGGTTTATAGTGGTTGCTATGACTGCCATCTGGATTTGGTGTGACTTATTGATTGAGCGAAGTTACACACCTTAATTGCTCTTCTAGATTAAATAGTTACCGAGATATTGTCATTTCATCTGGTTAATGTGAATATTATATGGTTACTATCATGGGATGCCATCTTAGATTGTGGGTGTCCTAGACATCAGACAACCACACATACACCCTCTTCATTCAATTAGACAGTCTTGATTTAGTAGGGACAGAGACCTCAATGTCCCTTGTAGGTCAAGCAGATTCCGAATTATTGTCATTTCATCTGCCTAATATGATGATTATGGTTGCTACGGGTGGCCATCTTGGATTTCAGGTGTCCTAGACCTCAGACATCCATAAAACCCCCTTCATTCACTCAGCCAGCCTTGATTTAGTGGGGATATACACCTCAATAACCCTTGTAGGTCAGGCAGATTCCGAATTATTGTCATTTCACCTGGCTAAATTGATGATTTATGGTTGCTATTCGCTACTTGCACGGTTCCGCCATTATGCACTATGTGCGGGAGAGCCTCGAACTGGCAGCATACATGAATGGGAATTGAACTAGTCATAACGTTCTGTGTAAGGTTACATAATTCTTCCTTTCATGTATGCTGCCAGTTCGAGGCTCTCCCGCACATAGTGCATAATGGCGGAACTGCAAGTAGCTAATGGGTGGCTATCTTGGATTTCAGGTGTCCTGGACCTCAGATATCCATGAAACCTCCTTCATTCACTCAGCCAGCCTTGATTTAGTGGGGATAGACACCTCAATGACCCTTGTAGGTCAAGCAGATTCCAATTATTGTCATTTCACCTGGCTAATTTGATGATTTATGGTTGCTATGGGCGGCCATCTTGGATTTCAGGTATCCTGGACCTCAGACATCCATGAAACCTCCTTCATTCACTCAGCCAGCCTTGATTTAGTGGGGATAGACACTTCAATGACCCTTGTAGGTCAGGCAGATTCAATTATTGTCATATCATCTGGCTAATATGATGATTATGGTTGCTACGGGCGGCCATCTTGGATTCCAGGTGTCCTGGACCTCAGACATCCATGAAACCCCTTCATTCAATCAGACAGCTTTGATTTAGTGGGGATTGACACCTCAATCACCCTACTAGGTCAAGTAGTTTCAGAGTTATTGTCATTTTACCTGGTTCATAAGTACATTTTGGCGGCCATTTTGAAAAATGGCCATAAACAGAGTTTGCCCGAGTTTGGAATTTTCCACCTAGTAGAATTTGGAAGACCTATGCATACCCTACTCGAATCAACTTTCAAACTTTCCTCTTTGAAAAATGTATACGGGTCTGTAGGACAGGGCCTGGACTACCGCGAGACTCGTGGTTCGAGAACCGCCTTGTTTATTTTACTTGGCCTTATCAATCAGCTATCATAGTGGGAATTCCAATTGAATGAACGCAGCTTTCAATAGCGTGACGAATTTTTGCGTACACTGTGCGATGTACGCCAGCGTGTGCGACTGTGCGTGAGTAACGTCTTCAAATCTTCAAAGGTGCTATCCCTATGCAGCAACAGCTATACTGGGACTTGGTGCAGAAGTGAAGTCACAGGCAAGGGTGCAGAAACAAGGGTGAAGATAAGGTGAAGACTGTAACAAAATGACGAAACCAAGACTGGTGATGAACTTAGGGTGCACTATATACAAGGAGTGGTGAACTACAGCAGCTTGGCACCAACAGGAAGCCTCATCTGCTGGATGGCCGGCAGGCTGACTTCCTGGAAGGCTGGTAGTGAAGGAGCCAATACTGCAGGAGTTGGTAGTTGGTTCCAGAGTCTCACGGTGCATGGATAGAAGGAGAACTTATAGCTGTCTATTGTTGCTTCTGGTAGCTTGAACTTAAGTTGGTGGTCATGTCTGCTGAAGTATGTAGCTGGTTGGATGATGGTGGGGAACTGGATGTTTACTAGGCCATAATGTATCTTGTAAAACATGGACAGTTGAGCAGCTAAACGCCTGTTGTGCAGTGAGTCCCAGCCCAGGGTGATAATTAGTGCCGATACGGATGTTGTTCTGCGGTAGTCTTGGAAAACGAATTGTGCCGCTGCCCGTTAAACACGTTCAAGGCGGTCCACAGTGGTGATGGTATGCGGATTCCAAGCTTCTGATGCGTATTCAATTTGAGGGCGGACTAGGGCTTGGTATGCTCTGGCCTTGACCTCTTGAGAACATGGTGATAGGGTGCGACGTATCAGACCGAGGGTGCGGTTAGCCTTCTGCGTGATTTTGTTGCAGTGTGCATCCCATCGAAGTTTACTGGATATTGTAACTCCAAGGTACTCATGTTGATTGACTCTAGCAAGAGGCTGACCCAGGATGGTATAATCAAAGAGGCTGGTTAAAATTGCGTTTGTTAGTTATTTGGAGGATGGCACATTTACCCACGTTGAAGTGCATAAGCCATTTTGAGGACCAATTTGCAAGCTCATTGAGGTCTTTCTGGAGTACTTGGTGATTGTCAGGACTCGCAATATCTCTGTATACGATGCTGTCATCAGCAAATAAGCGCATAGAACTGATTTCCTCCTGGATGTCATTAATGTAGAGTAAAAACAAGGCTGGTCCAAGCACGGAGCCCTGGGGTACTCCTGATGTTACTTTCCCCCAGGGTGAGTGGGTCCCATTTACCAAAACTGCCTGGCTTCTGTTGTTAAGGAAGGAGTTGATCCATGTCAGTGTTGAACCTCTGATGCCGTAGAATTCCAGCTTGGCAGACAGGCGCAGATGGGGTACTTTGTCAAATGCCTTGCTGAAATCTAGGAGGATAACATCAACTTGCCCACGTTGTTGAAGTGTGCGTGCCCAGTCGTGACAGGATGTGATCAACTGTGTCACGGTAGACAGTTTTTCGCGGAACCCATGCTGCGAGTCCAGTAGGATACTGTTGCTGTTCAGATGTCTGGCTAGGTGACTTAAAACCACATGCTCCATAACTTTACAACACAAACTTGTAAGTGAAATCGGGCGATAATTCGCAGGATCTGATTTTGACCTTTTTGAATATACCTGTAACAAGTGCTTGTTTCCATTGAGATGGAACTACGCCAGTGTCATATGATTGTTGGAAGAGAAAACAAAGTGCCGGTGCAAGTTCAGGTGCAACTGTCTTGAGGAGTCTGGGTGGTATCTCATCTGGGCCACATGCTTTAGTTGGGTTTAAAGATGATAACTGCTTTTCAACGCCTTCAACTCCAATTATGAGCTCCGAAATGGATGGATATGGCCTATTCCACCGTTACAGACGTTACAGAAAAAAGGCAACTTGCAACTTTTAAGTGAATAGCACACATGTTTGCTGTTAGGATAACACTTTATTTCTTAGTATGCTACTAGTACACACTCTAATGTTCATTATTATGAAGCAATTTTGTTTTGGCTTTCTTAGTTAATTAGCTACAGAAATTAGAAACGAGCGTTACGGACGTTACGCGAAAGTGCCTGCCTTTTTGACAGATGGTACATATCCTTAAATCTCCATTCAGTTCTGTGTTTTATTTATTTCTGTTTTACTACATTGAGCAAGCCCTGACTCCATTCTATGTAGACATGAAAAGCAAGTTTGAAATTAATACTCCTGTATCGTCCTACACTGTTGATTTAGTGTTACGGACGTTACATTTTATCTCAAATGTAACGTCCGTAACGTTTTTCATGATGAATAAAAACTGTCAAGGTGCTTCCTCAAAAATTTTTTTACTATCTTGAAGTAGGTGTGACATCAATCTATGGAGGCATGATTAGCAAGTTTGAAATAAATGCTCCTGTTTTAAGCAATAATGTTCCAAAATTTTGTTACGGACGTTACAAAGGCACTTTTGGTATGGAATTGGCCATATGGTGAAATACCTTTTTGTGGTATACTACATACATGTATCAGTCTCTTGGGTGAACACAGATTGAAAATGTGAGTTGAGTGCAGTTGCCTTGTCTTGGTCAGTGGTGCAGAGTTTGGTTGTTGTCCTCAGGGTTGGAATGCCAAGGTTTTCTGTACGCATCATTTTGACGTACGACCAGAATTTTTTGGGACTCTCAGACAGGCTGTTACCAACTAAACGCATCCCAAAAAGAAAGTATCCAGTTTGATTTTGGTCCATAAATCAAAGATGGGGTCTTAAATCAAGACCTACCAAAAGTATGGTACAGATGAATTTATTCCGCACAGTTTGATACCTCATTTGTCCAAATCGATGCAGAATTGATGACACACTGACCTTTTAAATGCAATCACCTCAATTTTAAAAGTTGCAGTAATCCCTATTGATGTGGTTTTCCTGCTTCTCAAGATTCTTCATAAAGGTACACAATAACAGAGACGGTATAACTTAAGACTGTTTGACTTCACTTCATGTGTTTTAATCAATACAGATGCTCTTTTACTCCTTCCTCAATGTTTTACTCTTCACAGTCAATATCTGGTATGTCCTCCTGCTGCATCAATGACTGCCAAACAGACATCTGCGACGCATGCTTTTAGCGAGACGCCTGATGCGCCCTGGCCTTGATCTATCGCTGCCCATATTGAGCATGTTGAGTAGCAGGACCAAATCAATAGAAAGTTACTGCAACTTTTAAAATTGAGGCGATTGCATTCAAAAGATCATTGTGTCATCAATTCTGCATCGATTTAGACAAATGAGGTATCAAAATGTGCGGAATAAATTTATCAGTAACATACTTTGGGTAGGTCTTGATTTAAGACCCCATCTTTGACTTATGGACCAAAATCAAACTGGATACTTTCTTTTTGGGATGCGTTTACATTGTTAACATAATCCTCATGGGCAATATGGACTGTTGATGCAACTTTGTTTCTGTACTGGCGGAAAAGCTTCCAGGAAGTGCTGTTTTGTTGCTTCCTGGCACGACAGTGTAGCTTATCCCTCTTTCTCATTTGGCGTTTTATGTCAGGTGTTACCCAGGGAAGATGTCGTTTCCACTGCTCATTTTTGAGGGAACATGAGCATTCATTGCTTCAGTTAGATTGTCTCTAATTTTTTCCCAGTTTGTGTCCACACTGTTATTTGGGGGGGCAGAGGCTAGGAACTCCTGTGTGTGTACTTTAACATTTTGTTTCAAGTTTTCAACATCAGCCCTGAGGAAATTGTAGATTTTCCTGGGTGGTTTGGATTGCTGTTTGGGTTTGAGATTTTTGTTGAAGGTTACGATGCTATGGTCAGAGATACCAGGACTAACTTCAACATCACTGATAATTTGTGGGCTTGTGGTAACAATCAGGTCAAGGATGCTATTTGACACAGGATGGGTAACTTTCGTCACCAATTGGGCAAGCGAGTTTTCTAATAAGAAATTTAGAAAACTTCTGTGAACACCAGCTGTTTTGGGGTTTGTTGATGACCATGTGTCCCAGTCAATGTCTGGGTAATTAAAATCCCCTCCAATGATGACATTTGGGAATCTTGACTTGTGTTTGGAGAGCATTGTGCTAAGTGAGTTTGCCAGTTCATCCAGCTCCTTACATGTACTTTTATTATTAAGTTGGGGGCCATAATAACTGGCTAGGAAGAGTGGTTTGGAGTTTGAAAATTGAAGACTAGCCCACACAATTTCACAGTTTTGCGTCCATCTCAGGCATGTCAGTTGATATCAGGTTATCTTTTGTGGCTAGGAAGACACCTCCTCCATTTACATTTCTATCCTTTCTATAGATCGAATAATTTTCTGGGAAAATGGAATAGGTTGCATGGTCAGGGCTGATCTTGGATTCGCACCCAAGCATTACATCAGGATTGTGGTGTTCAACTGCTGCTCTAAATGCAGCTTGTTTCTTCATGCCCTTTAGACCGTCACAATTGACTATCATAACTTTGACTTTGTTTTTATGGTTTTTCGGTGGTGTAAATCTGGGTGACCTCAGGTTCGAGGTACATGTATCCGTGGGAGTGGAAGTGCGTGGATGTGTAGCACTCAACAAAACCTCACACTCATCAAAACTTGACTCGTGCAATGAGGAAAAGGGATTTGACACTTCAATCGACCTCGCACCAAATAAGGAACTATCAAAGTTTGGGGAACCACATTTGTAGCAGATCCAAGCAAAGCTGCTAGATTGGTTCATAAAATCACGATAACAGTGGTCCGACAGACCAACACATTTAATGTGACACCAGAATTGGCAGTTGTCACATAACATGGCTTTGGCATTGTCATCAAGAACAGCCTGGCATATGCCACAAGGGAACTCAACAGTAGATGGGCCTGGGTTTGTCTCAACAACTTGGCCGCTGAGTAACAAAATCAGCAGCAGATGGCTAATATTTGAGGAATTGAAATTCCAAACATTGGTTGAGCAACTTTGTTTTTTGGCAGCACTAACAGACATGTTTAAGCTCCATAATTCCAGAAGATTTGAATTGGAAAGGAGATTGTGATGGTTTATATCAAGCTGTGACTGAGCACCGAGATGGTTGTACAAGTAGTAGTCTAAGTAGAGAGTCACAAGAGACAGCAAATTTCTTATCCCTTCAGACTGCTCAGTGGTTGGAATCAATAAGGCTACTTGTACGCATACCAATCTCAGTATAATTCAAGGGAAACATGATGGTCACAAGTGTGTGTGACTCATAATCAACATCAACATGATCATGATTTTATTTGATTGACATGATTGTGCTTACTGATGCACAATATTTGTACAAGTAAATATACCTCAGGTTTGCAGATTCCAAATCCCATGTACATGTATGCATACTAATACTAGTGGTATACTTCAGATTGTAGATTTGTAGTGATCGGGAAAAGCACATATGTTTGGCATGCTTGTGTTACGGGTATTAAAGTATTGGGAAATGTTGAAGGGCCATGATGGAAAGCCTTCATGCGAGACAGGTTTTGTCTCTGTGAGTGATATTAATGGTTTATCAGTTACAACAATCAGATTGTGGATAAATAGCAGGATCGAAACCGCTATCACAGCGCACATAAGAACATGGTGGTGTTTCATAGTTGGTTGACATCATTACGAATTAGGCAAGAGATATAGTTCCTACCGTAGTTCACAAGATGTGGGAATGTTTGTATATAATTGCAAGTGACCAATTTCGATGTAAACAACAGCAAACAGGTAGTAGTCATTGGTAGTACGTCACTCTATACGATGAAGGAAAAAGTCTCCAAAATTGAAGTTCACGCATGAATTATCCAACAAATCATACCAACGAGGGTGGGCTGGGTATAATAGCAAAGGAGATGACCGATGCATGTGACGTCATATCCGGATTTGACGTGGAAGTGAATCCAACCATGGAAGAAAAATAGAGCACGAAGTGCGATGGAATTGCAACTCCGATCGTCGACGTGAGGTCAGTGACGTCAACACTTCAGTAGGCTATCAGCACAGCCGACGCTATCGCCATCTTTTTGTATTGCGCTAGTATAGAAGTTGCAACGGCCTGATCCAACCATGCCAACACATTTGTGATTGGTTAGCATTGACAATCCAAGGTCGTGCGTTCGTGTTGTAGTTTGAAATACGCGATATACGATCGCGGTTGGATCGAGTGCAGCTGTTGAAAGCTGCGTTCATTCAATTGGAATTCTTACTATAGTTCCAGTAACTGAAACCATAGAATCTATGGTTCGTAGATGTCATTATGGTTATGATAAAGACTGAAGTCTTGCTGGCAAGACTAATCAATCAGCATGATATACAATTACAATGTCAATGATATATGAATCGAATGAGCCGCCATGTAAAGCGCCCGGCATACTGTCCTGCGGCAAGCGGCAGGGCTGTTTCAACCAATGACAAGCCTTTATTGTGTCCATTTGTCTGCAATGCGCATGCGCCACGCCGCTCAGCGGCAAGTGGCAGGGTAGTATGAAACCAGCATAAGGGGATGTGCTAATAATTATGAGCCCCCCAGGGGGGTAAAATTTTTGTCCTGTGTAACTTGCAATACATTTTCTGCATCAGAAAAGCTACTAGAACATCTCAGGACCCTTTTATAACCTACATCAATTTGTCTCTAATAAACGCCCCTTACGAAAAAATTAGGTAAACTCAGGGTTCACAGGTTTTTGCCGCAGGTGGAAAAAACCACGGTTTTAACCGCTTGGCAAAAACAGTTTTTGCCGGCAAAAACTAAAAAAGTGATTTCTAGTCCAGATTTTTCATCTTAAAACAAATGATTAAGTTACAAAAATAATTTGCTTAGTGAAACAGGCCAAATTTTGAAATTATTTAAGTAACAATATTAAGAAATTAAAGGCATGCATTTTCATTGCTCAAGTGCATTTAACCGAAGTGTGGCATAGATCAAATTCACAACTTTTTCATTTTAAGGACTTGATGAGACAAAAATATGTTGAAAGATTCATTAAAACTTGTGTGTTACTGTTTATGAGCTTTCTGTGTTACCTTTTAATATTTGAGTGACTATATGTAAGTTTTTGCCAAAACTGGCAAAAACAGGTTTTTGCCAGATTTTGCCACTTTCTCGGCAAAAACAGGTTTTTGCCGGCAAAAACCGAACCCTGGGTAAACTGGTAAACCAGGTAAAAATAAGCGCCCATGCAAAATGACTTTGTTAAGCGCCCTGGGCGCTTATTGGAATGAATACGGTAATAAGATTTGAGTTTATATTCGTAATCAACCTCACTTGCTTGTTTAATATTAATTGACCCCTGCTGTCTTTTCCTTCATCAGATTAAGCAAGAGCAGGAATGTGATCGGGAGAAATACTGCCAAGGTTGATTTCTTTCTCAACTCAACCATCAACAAGTGTCTCATCTCACGGCATCATGCAGAGATTCTCGTGGCCAAGAAGGAGGGCACAGGTGTGGTGCAGTTACATATCAAAGACTGCAGTCTTAATGGCACATTTGTTAACGATGTTAAGGTTGGTATTGTGATCGTACTTAACTTTAAAGAATCCAAATGTTCGTATGGTTCTTTTGTTGCCTCCAATTTTATTTTATTTTATTAGTTCTTATTTTGCCTGGGGAAACCCCATCAGTGCAAGCACTGTTTTTCAGGGGTGCCCAGGGTCAAACAAAATACATCAAAATCTTTTAAAAACAGATACATTAAAATTAAATATGAAATATGAAATACAGATAATAAGATAGAATTGCACATGTATACAACATACTTAATAAAACACTATGTAAAAATACATTTAAATGTAAAATGCCAGTTTTGTGCTAAAGCTGGGGAAGAGAAGCTGTGTGCAGCTACAATGGATGGTTTTATTCAAATGAGTACAACTCGGATTTGCAGTTAGCAAATACAACAATTCTTTTTTAATTTAGACATTCAGAATCTGCTCTTTTCGATGATATTTTAATTTGCAGCAGATTCTTTCTAGATTTCATACAAAAGCACCACAAACATGAGTTTACTTCATTTTGAATCACCCTGTATACTAATTTTGGGATTTGTATTCATTTAAGATTGTAGGGTGCTAAAACCGTACTCACACATTTGATGGGTCTAGGTTAGTCTTTTCAAGCAATGGTCAATGTCATTTTCATGCCTACTTTGTAAAACCTAAAATTATTATTTTCAAACAGTTTCTCAAAACAAATTTAAGCTTGTTGGTACAAGACTAATGTGTTGAATGTATTAATAACCTATCTATCTAAAGTTTCATATGGACAAGGCAAAATATCAAGATCTTTTTGAAAAGTGATTTTGGTTTTGCAATCCTTTGCAGATTCCAGGTACAGCTGAGCTAAAAGCTGGAGACATAGTAACATTTGGACATCTTAGTGGGGCTGGCATAAAACCAGGAACCCGTAGTCCACAACTCAACTCAGAGTTCAGCTTTGTGGTAAGTAGACTATGTGGGACATGATCTAATCCAATCAGGCCAATGGCAGCTATTGTCAAATTTGAGATACAGGCAAAAATTGAATGCAACCAACAATATAATGAGTAAGACATGTGTCATAATAAAGCTCTAGTTTAGAGACCAAAGATTTCGTTTTCTAAAACGCAAATTCCGTATTATGAATTGCAATACCAGTTTCCAACAGTTTTCAAATTGCAAAGTTGCACCTTCAACATACAGACGATTATCGATAGCAAAGCAAAGCTTAAGATGACATTAATTAGTCTGGCAAAGTCTTCTCCAAGAAGTTATGACATTAACTGGTTTTCCACCAAAACAATGAATTCCATTTTCTTCACCAGTAAAACGGAAAACATTGGTCTCTACTCTAACCTTCACAACCAAGTATGCTAGAAATGTAGGATTTCAGGGATGAATTTTCAGTAGTAGCACATTTGGTTACTGGGTTAACTGATGATAATGGTAACTCAATTTTCTTATGCTATCTTAAAATTGCAAATCTAAAATGGAATCTCTCAAGGTACTTGTATTCATTTCATTCACTTGCTTTTTTTTCTCCAGATCATCATGTCTGCATCTCGTTTCACAAACTTTCCATTACAATTCAAAATGTATGATTTTCTAATAATTATAATATAGGTGCAAGAGATATCATCAGATCCGAGTCTCGGCAAGCCATCGGTGTTGAATGACGCAGTGCAAACATTCAAAGAACCACCATCATCGCCCTTGAACGTCACCATCAGAGCAACCAACCCACTTGATGTATCACCTCTGCCAACTCAACCAGCCTTACCCAAACAGAGTAATGTGAAATCACCTGCACTGCTTAATAAGAGTGCACAATTACAGACAACTCCTAACAATAGAAACACAGAAGCTACTAGGTCAGAGGTCAAAGATGATCCTAGATCAGGGGTCAAAGTTGATCCTCATTTTGACAAAGTGACTAGCCAGGGAAGAGCTGGGATGATGGTTGGCATCCCGGGTTTTGACAAATTGGCAAATAGTCCAACGTCTGTGAATGGTGCTACAGCTTCCGTAAATGTTACAGGTTCTGGTACTAGAGGGCAGCCTTCAACCGGTGCTAGAGGGCAGCCTTCAACAACTCCAGTAGCTAAATCTCCTTTAAGTACTCAGATTTGTTCAACTCCACAAAGAAAAGTAGAGAGGATTCAGTCTCAATCAGGTAATTTTTTTATTAATCTTTGCAACCATTTTGTTGAAACATTTGAATTTAATAACAAAATGAAAATTCTTGAAAGGTTTAAGCATGTGTGGTAAATGCTGAATAATACCAACCAGATTATAATGTGTTCCAGTTTAGTTTTCAATTTGAATATTTTTAGAAGGACATTGCTTTCCATGGCTCAAAATACACTGGAGTTTTAACTTAAAAGGCCTTAATTACACTGGAGTTTTAACTTACAAGGCCTTAATTAGATAACATGAATTTTCCAAGATTGAAGCCTTAAAGGCAATATGACCCAATTTTTTATGGCAAAAATATGCACATTAGGCTAACAAAAATATTTTATTGGCGTAACCTGACCAACCCTAAAAGTAGGCTCGATCCTGACTTTTTTTTCTTTTTCTTTTTTTGCAAAAAATAAATAATAAAATTTAATTTAAAAACAATAAATAAAAATAAATAAATTTAAAAGAAGAAGAAGAAAAAACTTCCAATGTCTTTATCAGCAATATTTACAGCATAAAAAGTAAAGTAAAAAAAAAATCCTGACCTACCTACCCTAATCTTTTTTATGTTATGCCAATCAAACAATTTTTTTAGGCCTTAGAGCTAGATTGATAGAGTTTGTGTTTTTTTAATTTGAATTAATATTTTCACATACCGGGTACCTGCCAATTCATTAAAAAAAGTCTTAGATGAAATAATTCTAAATAAGGTACAAAACAACTTCAAAATGCATGAACAATTGGTATGAAATTACAAGTTTGACATTGCATGAACATTTGTGAACTATTTGTGACCCATCACATCAAAACCGACCATTTCGCGGCTGGCTTCATTAGCAGATAACAATGAAAGAAGATGAACAAATATAGAAAATAAAAGAAATTTGAGCTTATTTTGCCTCATAAAACATTTTTACTCTATCTGATTTCAACAAGTAAGGTGTCATTTTATAGCTAAACCACAGCAGTCTATCCTAGTGTTTAAATCTCAATTTTCATTTCTGCCGCGAAGTGGTCTGTTTCGATGTGATGGGTCACATTTGTTGTTGACTTTTCCAATGTTAAAAATTTAAACCAATGCAGGTGAGTGCACTATGAATATCCTATGCATGCTGGGATTAGTGAAATGGTGTCTTCTGGTTCATATATTCTTATTTTGAGCCCTGAGTGAACCTGAATGAAAAGAAATATTTTTTTTCAACTCTTGTCATTCATGTTCTGAAATGAAGCGTTTATCTGAGCTTATCTATGGATAAGTTTGACATTGTTATAAAAGTCATTAAATCATTAAAAATTTTCAATTTGTTTCCAAAACAAACTGTCGTTCATGTTTGCAGGGTCTTCCAGCAAACCTTTAGTGTACATATTACCCAAACCATCCAGCAGTCCTACTACCCCGACTACCAGCAGGCACAATCCTAAATCAAGTCCGTCCAGCAGCAGCAGCATACCAAAGCCACTGCCACAGACACCAACCCACACTGTCAAAGGAACCTCTATACTGAAAGGTGTTATGAAGCAAGTCAGCAGGACCAGTATGGAAGAGAACCATCAAGCAGCAGGCTCAAAGAACATTAGCAAAGACTCTGGGATCTATGATGACTTCAGGGAACTTGATGATGAAGAGGACATGGGTGAGCTGGTTACAGAATTACATTAAAGACCCATTCAGTGATCTCAGCGAAAGAGTGAAAAAATTAAAATTGTTTATAAATTGCTTAAATGTGATGGATAAGTCATTCAAATTGGTACTTTTGAAATGAAAAATTTGATAAAAAACGAAAAAAACAGCAGTATTGACAAAGTTGAAGCCCCATTCAAATACATGTAGCTAATTTATATACTGGCAGTATATACAGATCCATGTAAAATGCCTTATGTAAAATGCCTCATAGCAGGCTACGTTAGCACATCCATGACAATGACAGAGGCACCAAAATTTGAATTTTGATGATTTTTACGATCATCCGGAAGAACAAATCACTGAATGGGCCTTTAAGTTTGTTTTGTCTTGTAGTCCACAATGCAATATGTAATGATGACCACCCATTTTCTGAAAGATCTATAACTATTTGAATAAGTATTACATAAAAATGATGCCTTCTTCAGCTGAACATACAATGTACTGTGGTATTGTTCATCTCAGATATTGGCTGATGTCATTGTTCATTTGGTCTGGTGACCACTATAAAGTGCAACATTTTCCTGATCTCTGAATCAGAATTAAGTTTTCTTCTAGGGGCCCACAGTGGATAGGCACTGATCAATATAACTTATACGATCCAGTTTTTCCAATAATTTATCTGTCCTTCTTTTTATATAATGTTTAATAATGTTTTTAAAAAGTCATGAAACCTAGGGATCGAGTACACAATATAAGATACTTTGACATGGTGACCTTTTTGTTTGATGAGGCCATAGATGTGTGGCAATTTCCCATCGTCATGTGTTTGAGATTAATTATGGAATGAACGTTTTATTTTTGTGACATTATCATAAATAATTTTTTAATTTATAAAAACAGTGTACCTTGACTCATTCATTTTTTGTAAATTTTTGATAATGCAAGTAAAAAATGTGTTATGAACTATTATTATTGCGGAGACTTATTTAGATCACACTTAATGGCCTGCTCTCTTACCCTGTTTATGCCAGCATTTACGATTCCTGCTTGGTACATAACTATATTCAAACATAATATGCGTCTATTATACTTACGATCGCTTAGTTTCACATTTTCCTTCAATTTGTTATTTCCCAGCTGTAGATTCCGATGGCAGTGATGAGGATATATTTGCCTTGGCATCGGACATTCAAACCAAAGTTACAAATTTCACCAACGACGACGAGGACGACTTCTCGGCACACATCCCAGACTCACAAAATAACAACAACATTGACCTAAATGAGTCTCCCATTCCTGGACTTGATATCATAAGAAATCCAAGTGTCTTGGGTGATGGGGAGGCACCAGGAAGTCCTGTCTTTGATAGGTGCCCGCCCCTGTAATAGGAGTGGTTGGATCATTAAGCACTCAGGGCTCAGTAGGGGGATCATTAAGTACTCAGGGCTCACAGCAGAAGCTAGCCACAAGGAATGGGGGTAAACGTGTCACAGGTAATTGAACATTTACATAATAAGTATATCACTCATGATTTACTAGGGCTTGCTTTCTAACACAAGTCACCAATTGTAAATTGTGCTCGTAGTATTTTGTACATTCTTTACTGCACAACAACGGAATGCAATGTATTTCTGTTAAAAAGATATTAAGGCAGTACTAAGTATCTTTAATTACTACTACAGCAATTATAGTATTCGGTAATGTCCTTCAGCAGTACCTGATTGCTCATTCTGATGATCAAATATGTAGACCACTGAAGAACCTTGCCGAAAAACTATAGCAGAATGACAAGCTAGCTCATAAGTGCTAGCATTTGAAAATCAAGATAATTTTAGAGGTACACAAAACACATTTGCCAGCATTGACTGAAACTCTTGTAGCATTTTGACCAATTTTTCCAGTTTTGAATCACTTCCAATGTAACCAGTGAGTTATCTCAAAATTGTTGTGATTTCTAGTATAATGCAACCAAACTCAAATGGGAAGTTGTGAACAATCTCAATCATGGGAATTGTAAGCGAGAGAATGAATTAATTCTTGCTTACCAGATTTTCCACACTTCAAAAGATTGGCCATACCCAATTGATCTTCAAATAAGTAAACTTAACTGTGACATGGTATATCGAAAGCAGACACTTTTGGGCAGGATCGTAAATGGAGAAAAAGCCAAAAATCTGCCTGGATGTTAATTTCACAATGTGGGTTTGTTTAATTTGTGATGTTATTAATGTTTAAAATATTGTCTGATAGTTTCAGACCAGAATATAACTGGCATCTTGTATTTTTTGATTTGAGACATTTTTCAAGGTAATTCCTACTCTCAACATTGTCAATAATATTTTTAAAGGCCGATATCTCAATTTCCAATTTTATAATTGATATGAAGAAATAAGATATTTAGAAACCTCAAAATTGATAACCAGCCCAAGTGTGTCTGTTTTTGACATGACACATGACAATTAATGATTTAAATTTGATTCAATGTGATGTTCAATTAACTTTGCACTTCCTTTTTGAAACCCGGTTGTGAACTTTTTTCAAACTTTTTCTTTCTTTGCAGTCGTCAAAAGTAACGTTCCCGCCAAAAAGCAAAAAACTAAAGCGGGTTCCCGTCAGGTGAAAGGTCAAGTTGTGTATGAAGCGTTAGAAGTATGCAGCTCCATTGACTGTTGTAGACCATTAGACAGAAAAGTAACGGCTGCATGGGTAAGTCTGATTTGTTGTAAAACAGCAGCATGGCAAAGGCCCCCTGAGATGTCCCCCCCCCCCTTGCCTTATATCATTAGATTTATCAAGTTTACTTTGAGGACTGCTAAATGTCAAAAATATCAAATTTTAATAATTTGTCATAAAATTTGTATTGTACTGTGAATATCGCAAAAAGCAACATTATTTGATATCAGAAGGACATTCCTCATATTCAGAATGCAATTTGGTGTGTCTGATATGCTCCCACAATAAATACTGTGCAAACATTGCTATCAATAATCAATCCCTTAAATGTGATAGCCACCATAAGCAGCAACTTACAGGGAAAGTGCTATCATTTTAAAACAAGTGTTCATAACATGTTTTCTGTCCTTTTTGCATCAGGTCCAATGCGATGGCTGCGATGCATGGTACCATGTAGATTGTGTCGGTGTAGCTACAACAAAGTCAAACAATCTACTGCAGCATTCAACTGTGGTTGCCTCTGATTCTGACGGACCCATGTGACTCAGTATCATGTGATAAGTAAATCATGTGATTCTCATGTGATAAGTAAACCATGTGACTCTCATGTGCTGAATGTGTGTGACTACTAAAATACAGAGTATTGAAGAAGGTACCACTACAACTAGACTGCTGCCCTCAGTTGTCAACCGTCTGGATTGACGACTGAGAAAACTACGTGGAAAAATAGTGACGGATTTTGCAACAGGATTCCTGTGGCATAGAGCATGCGCAGTTGTGTCCAAATTGACCTTTTGACCGAGTTTGTTGTTTTTAGAAGTTCAGAGCGCGATCTTGTCACAGCGGCGCGGTACAGCGACGCGGTACGCTGGCGCCGCTAGTCAGTCGCGCACGGCGCACAACTGAAGTCGCATTGAATAGTTTTCAGAAGTCCGTCATGATATTGGCTGTAAGATAATCAGTCGTCACTACGAAGCATACACAGTACATACGAAGTGTAGACGGCTGATTGGAATTAGTCTACACTACAACACCTCGGTAGAAGATTTGGTAAATCTCCACAGGGAGGAGTATGCATTTCAAATGGAATTGGCACAGTTACCAATTTGTCGTCATCCTCATTCTGTCGAAGATTCAGGTTGATTCTTTGTTAGATGGTGTATACATGCAATTCAAATAGAGCTGTGTAATGTGTTCAATCCTTTCATAATTCATACTCCCCTTTTTTATTCAACAGGCATAGTGTGGATTTTAAGTGGAATAAACCCATTCATACAATCATGCCTTAGAAACAACTGATTCAATATTGATCAACAGAGTACTCTTTGACAAGTGTATAACATGACCCTGCCAAGAATTGTAATGTAAAATGGACTTTTGCATTTGAAATCCACACTCCCCAGTGGAAGATTTAGCTGAAATCTTTCACAGAGGGAGTATGGGTTTTAATTAGAATAGAGAAATTGAGTAACTTTCAATTGAAATACTCGCTCCAGTTGTGGAAAATATAGGTAAAGCTATGATACAAGGGGAGTATGGGTTTCAAAATGATTAACCCTGGTAACCCTGACCAAATACATTTGAAAAGCATACACACAGGGCTAGTGTGGATTTCAACTGGAATAGCCCAATATGATAATGATTGCTTTCACAAATGGTTTTGCAGCAAAACCAAAGAAAAGACAGATTGCTTGTCCTCCACAACTTTTTCAGAATTCTCTTGGTATTTTAAGAAAAAAGTCTGATTTTCGCCGAATTTTTCCGCAAAAAACTATTTAAAAAAATTAAATAAAATTTTTTTCCTAATTTCTTCTTTTTTTCATATCTTGGAATTTTACAATCCACACGCAAGCTTTGAGACCTGAGACCATAATACCTAAACTTTGAGACAAACCTTTTTTTTTGGCCTGAGCCAAATAGTTGTGAACAGAGATATTTCTCTACTGTATAGTGTATACCACTTCATTCATGTTTTTTAAAGTAGTTTTAAAATGTGTAGATACTGAAAAAAGCTTCAGGATGTCAAAATTGTTGAAAGAAAAAAATTATCTGGAATTTCCAAAATTAGGGTCGGTATTCATTTTTACAGTAAAATTTTTTTCCTGATTAGGGTCGGTCGGTGGGGGACAAGCAAGCAACCTTTTTTTGGCCTAATTTAACATAGTTGACTAAAGGTGCTATAGACATTGGGCTATTCCATTTAAAATCCTGTGGAAGATTTAGCTAAAGTCTGCCACAGAGGGAGTATCAATTTTGAATAGAATACACAATTGGGTAACTTCAATTTGAAATACTTAACTCCAGTTGTGGAAGATATAGGTAAAGCAATAATACAGGGGGAGTGTGGGTTTTAAAATGATTAACTCTGACCAATTACATTTGAAAAACATACTACCCATGTAGAAGATATTTCCAAAATCTTCCACAGGGGGAATGTGGATTTCAACTGGAATAGCCCATTATGACGCAACCGTAACCTTGTTTGACAAGTGATAGTTGGATAAGGCTGGGAGAGACAGGCGTGGTCTCGGGTACCTGCGACACCCCTGCGGTCGGGTTGGAATTTCTGGTGTGGAATAACCTGAAGGGCATTGTGTAATATATGTACACACCTTGCCTTGGCCCAGTTTGTGTACTAAGTTCAATGTTACCAATGAGTTGATAAACTTGGCCCCAAGCCACAAAATCCAATTACAAGAGGCCAGAGTTCAATGTCAAACAAAACTGTTGTTTACCTTGCTTACTTTAAATATTTTGCAGGTGATATATTTTTAATAAATATCATTGCTACACACACAACTGTTGGGAGACCGTTTAAAAAAAATTAAGTGCAAATGTTGCACTCCAATTTTCACTTGATCCATCACCATGGGTACCCACCCATAAATTACACAGGGTACACGGGCACAACATTACCCGAAAATCCCAGTCTTACAATTGAACCAGTAATTCTAAAAGATTATTGGCTCATCCATACTTATGTGATGCAAATGTAGCCAACCAGGCCAGACCAGCAGTTAAAATTGAGTTATTTGCAATTATAAGGAGAAAAAAAAACCCTGTTCTATGGTTTCGACCTGACTGTATTGGAACACTACAGACCATTCCTATAATTGACACTTTCCATCGATGTCATATCGATATTGCATATTATAAAATGACGAAATCGAGGTCAAAAAGGGTGTGATATATGTTCACCCCATCAATGGCAGGAAAGTGCCAATTATAGGATTGGTCTATTACAGAAGGATTTTTGATAAGAGGAAGTCGCTTCATATTAAATAGTATCATTCCTATTAAGTATTATATTCTTTGTTAGTGTATTAATGGTTAAAATGGTGCTGAGCACACACGTGCCACTCTAATTATGCAGGTGTGATTGAGTGACACATATTGCAACTAATTAAAAGACTCACAAGTGCTTAATTTCATTGCCAAATATTTTACATGCAGCTGATATTTTTTAATTAGAATTATTTGTAAATTCATCTTTGGTTATACGGCAAACTTTACAATGGACTCTTCCATTAGAAAACAACACCCCTTTCATGACGTTTTTTTGAGTTGTAACCAACCATTCCAGAATCCAGATCCAACTATTTTCATCCAAAACAAAATAAAGGAAGGGGTGTAGGAATTTTTGAACAAAAATTCAAATAGGGGTCAAACTGCATCAGATCCAAATGGAAAACAGGCAAACAAGTCCATTTGGATGGAACGTGTCGACTGCTCAGTGCCAGAAGTGGGTAAGTGCAATAGCTTCCGCGCGTAGATGTGTACAATATACTGTGTGTAAATTGCCAAATGTTCACAGAGCAGCTATTGCACTTACCCACTTCTGGCACTGAGCAGTCAATGTAATGTAGTTCAACTCGAATTGATGTAAAGTGTCATCTTTAATTTCAAATGGAAATAGCCCATTGTCGTCTCGCCTATAGTTTGTTCGCCTTATAAGTAGCATTTTTTAGTGTTGTTTTTTGTTTGTTTACAGCACACATTAATAAAGTTATAACTTGCGCTCTCATAAATTCACATAAGCGCACAACAATTCTATATGATCATAGAAGAAACGATAAAGGAAAAAAATGGAAAGCAGGTCGACTGAGAAATCTCAGAATGTCCCTTTGAAGGTTCTAGTTTTAAATATTAAATACTGACTCTGCAGTGAAAGAGGATTTTGTGATACTAGCATCCTCTTTTTATGATATTTTTCAGAAGATTTCCACGAAAACAGCGTACTCCTAAAATTTCAGTTGATTCCGATTTTGCGTTTGCGAGTTATTCATGATTATGTGTATTACACTGCTCCATAGACAATGTGTTGTACCAGAACGAAATTCAAAATTGACAATATTTTTGCTAAACAAATTATTCTGCAAGAAATTTTTGGCACATTAACATTATGTAGCCAGAGGTTTCCAGTGGCATAAAAATCTCAACTTTTTAAAAGAAAAATGGGGGATGAGGTTGTGGATCACGAAATGCCCTTTTAATAATCACAATAATGATATTGACATTTCATGCCATAGAATTCGCATCCGTATGAAGACTGATTTTGTCAGAATTAAATTATTTTATTCAGGTGCTGCTGCTGCAGTAGTTTGCAGCTTGCCTATCAAATTAATTTCATGCCCAAGGAAATAAATCTGAGTTGGACATTTTTATTGAAATTTTTGATGTAACTTGTAACTTATGAAAGATTCAATTCTGTATGCAGTTTCATTTGAGTAGAAGAATCCTTCATGTTTTGGTAATGTTTATGACATTGATTACTGTCTTCTTTACTTTTCAAAGTAAAGAAGAGTGATTTATTTTGCTGAAACCCCCATCATAATAATATACTTACGGCCTAGAGATATGGACATTTTAGTGTTGCTCAGAACAATAAAATATAAATACAAAGGAAGTTGAATGTTATTATTGGCTATATCTCAAAATCAATATTTCCGAAATCTGACTCATTTTGCTTGATTACATCACAATAATATACACAATTAATTTTTTTCAAACTTTCACTATGATCACCTGGGACAAATATATATACTGCGCCAATAAAGTATCCTTACACTTGGAAAAATAATCGCAATTTCCAAACTGAACAATAGTGGGGTAAATTTGTTTTTTAATAGATGCACTATCTAATCCTGCACATTATGACACCACATTGAATCCAATGTGACTTCAAGAAGCAAAGTTACAAGCATTTGATTAGACGAAGGTCCAGTTTTGAAAGTGACAAACGGGCCTATTCAAAACTCCACAGACTAGACATCTGGTTTCAGAGTGGTGAATGGCTAATTTATGCGTTTGGCTTTAATTTCAAACAAAAGGAACAAAAGGAAACTGAAACAAAAATACTGAGAAATAAAATGAAAGTTATGAAAAGTACAGAGAAGTAAAAACTGAAATAAAAACTGCTTTAAATAATGCTTCATTGAAGAAACCACGTTCTCTTTGTTTCGCTTGTTGGAATCTTTTTTGCGCCTTGTAGGCCAGTTTGTCACTTTTAAAACTGGACCTTCGTCTATTCAATTGCTTGTAACTTTACTTCTTGAGGTCACATTGGATTCAACGTGGTGTCATAATGTGCAGGATTAGCTAGTGCATCTATTAAAAAAACAAATTTACCCCAATATTGTTCAGTTTTGAAATTGTGATTATTTTTCCAAGTGTAAGGATACTTTATTGGCGCAGTATATATAACTGAACACTGAATGGGCCTGAAAGGGAACACATATGTTTAGAAATTGAGTGTTGAACTTTTAATGCTTCCTGTACTTTGTATTTCATGTAATATATTACATGTATTAAGGAACCAGATATTAGGACGAGTGTACTATCTACACATGTGTCTTCTGCTAATGCTATGTTCTATGATAAAATTATTTGTATAAAGGCCTACATACTCCTATATGAATAATGTGGAAATTTTTAACCAGTTTGTACATACTATAGTGGTGCACTCAATTCATTAAACCAAATTACCGCATTCAACCTTTAGCACCCTGGGCACACATCAAGTCACTGAGCCACATTTGGTAGGCGCTTACTAAAGCATGTAAAATGAAAAAAAAAGTCAAAATGGGGAACTTACACACATGAAGAGCAAAAATGCAGTGTCTCTGAAATCAAAATCATTATAAACCTATAATAGAATTTTGATGGATTTAGTCGTACAGTTGAGGGCTTTTAGTCTTAGACGGTTTTCATTTGAACAATTCTGTAGGGTGCTTATTTAGGGGAGTACTATTTAGGTTGAATGTGGTACATTATTTAGTATATTTTTTAATAAATGTACTTCGGACAAAAGTCTGTCTCTTTTGTGTACGTATTAATCCATGTACACGTTTTATTCATGTGAGAAATTTACCTCATAACAGTATTACCCACATGTATATATTAATGTGTTTTCATTAAAAGAGAAAGTTTTATCAGTCTTGATATTTTTTGTTTCATATGCATGATTTTGTCTGTTATGATCATGACTGTGCAGGGCTGACAATTTTTCAGTTTTAGAACACCCCAAAATTTGTCCTGAAGGGGTGGGGTGGAGGATTCAAGGGTACGACTGCAGAAATCCCATTTAGAAGTAACATTTGAAAAAATATATATTCCTGGAAAAGTGGTAAGATTCTTCTATTCGCCACTTGCACGAGTTCGCCATTATGCACTATATGCGGGAGAGCCTCGAACTGGCAGCATACATGAAAGGAAGAATTACGTAACCTTACACAGAATGTTATATGACTGGTTCAATTCCCATTCATGTATGCTGCCAGTTCGAGGCTCTCCCGCACATAGTGCATAATGGCGGAACGTGCAAGTGGCGAATATTGGCTTAGAGTCTGCAAAGTATCAGGCTAAGTGAAAGGATATGAACTGCTACTGAGATTATCATTAATTACATTTTCAAAATTAGAACAAATATACCAGATACAGATTCAGTATGGTATAGCCCATCCCATTTTCCGGTAGCAAATCCGGGTAGCAAATACTATAGGCCTATATGAGAGGAATATAGGTCTATTACATGTATGTCTATGGTCCGATTTGAAAAAGCTTGGCTAGTGGTCAGGTCAGCAGGCTAACCCTACCAATGTTGATCCCCTTTACTGATTTATCTTTCTAGGATATGAGCAATGGACTAATTGAAACCTGACCACTTACAAGCCATGCTTCGAGAAACCAGCCCCTAGTCGTGTAGTGCAGCTGCTAACCTGAAGTTTTGTATTATTAAAAAGATAGTTTTTTAATTTCCCCGTTCATTGTGTAGGCCTATATCGTGATCATTACAAATTGCACTTCAATTGCAACATTTGAAACACATCTACACACGTGTGAAAGCTAATTAACTTAAAAATGATGAATTACAGAAATGAATCACGTCGGGCATTTGGACTACGCAATTTTATCCTTAAAATCGCACCGTTCTCAATTTGAAATATTACCCCTACGGAGTAACGGACCGACCATAAAATTATATTAATGAAATTCTTGACTTGCCTCGTCTACCGTCTTAGTTATCGTTGACTTTATTTGCCCACTCCATTTCCGTTGTAATCCTTATGATATGTACGAGAATAAAATAAATTTGTTTAGAAATTCTTGACATTAAAGCCATATTATAACATTTCTTTAAAAATAGATTAGTATTAATTTTCAATAAAATATTAGCATTTACTGTCAGATATGTCCCCTTTTAATTTTGAGCCGAACAAGTGAGGTAAAGCAAAGAAAATCGGAATTTACAACTAGCGCCAATGCATGTCACGCCGGCAGTTGTAATATGGTACGACCCTCTGGCGGGCGGGGGTGTGTGTGTGTGTCCCGCACGCCGTGTACGTAGGGGTGTGTTGACATCGCATACGCGTTCGACTAATATTTCTATCGTAATAATAAAACGCTGATTCAGGCGGTTTATTCAAAATCTCGGATTTTGACAAAACTACAGCACCTAAAGTCTTGATTTTTGCAGAGAATCTTTGTTTACTAAATTTCATTACAATCGTGTAAAAACCTGAATTTAAATTTTTTTTTTGAGGGCCTTCTCCTCAGCAAATGTTATAATATGGCTTTAAATTAAACAGCATCTAAAAATCACTCATATGAAATACGTCAAAATCGTAATTTTTGACAAAGAAGAAAGTATAGGAATGAGCCAGAAAGGGTGTGGGACTTGAGCCCTCTTACTTTGAACCCATTCCACACCACCCCACCGCACCCACATATAGTTTACTTAATTATCTTTACAGAGATTCTATACTCCCTATGAAATTCTGGTTCCAAGCTCGTGCTAATGCAGCTGCCTCTTAATTTATTAAACTAATTAGCACAGCAAGAAAAAAACCGCGAGTGCACATTTTTCAGTCCCAATATGACATCAAACTCTTACGCAAATCATCTAATTAATTAAATCACCTGAAACAGGACAATCATATAAATTAAAACCAATTTTGATGATGCAGTCCTAGTTATACCAAACCTCCCGAGTGCATCATTGTAGGCCTGCTCGCTGGAAGTATCTAGCAGTAGTTCGTCTTCAGTCATCGTTCACAGTTCATCATCTGACACCATGCCTGGATTGAAAGCTTGGCTTAGTGGTACCGAACCAAAGCAATATCTCTCAGATGCTGATCTCAACGAAATTGGCGTGAAATACTGGGTGGTGAGTATTTACACAGACCTAAGGGGTCTGTAGTATTTATCATTTTGTTTGTCAATTGATTTGCCATCATAATTTCAAAAAGATATTTCAAGAATATTTATAAATATTTTTATCACAACAGTGATGGTGATTCCACAGCGATTCTGTTTATGAGTCCAGAGCCCGGTCCGTGCTCCCGTGCAAACATCTTAGGCAATAGGAACAAATTAGTCCGATCTTTCGATCGACCATCGATGCTTGGTCGATCCTTATTATTTATGAAATCAATTAATTTACTATTGTTAATTGTGATAAAATTGTAATTTGTACCTGAAGGGATATTGGCCAATTTAAATTTGGCGTTAATTCTGATTAATTAGAGCTAATTAGTTGATAGTTCATTAATAACAAGCATCGAACGCAGCATCGACGGTCGATCCAAAGATCGAGCATATTTGTTTCTGGTGCCTTAGTGAAACTCAAAATCGACAAGAGGGTTCGTGCGCCAATTGTTGGTGGCCGGGGATATAGATTTTTCCAGTTTACCTGCCCACGCATCATAAAGGCCTATACTCTCGCAACTGGACTGGTGATTCGAGAGTGTGTCTATGACCAGCGTTTGTAATAGGCAGACCATCAAATGTTGCAATGCGCAGAGGACACTGACTATAAAATCTTCCCTTGAATCGTTCTTAAAGAATCATCATAAGTTTACCAATTTACCTTGAATGATACCATGACTGATTAAGCATGGTGATTGAAAGTCCGTGATTCATTTTATGAATGCATCCCGGCAATGGTAAAATCACTTTGCTATCTACGTTGTATGTTGCACGTTAGACGCACGGGACGTAGGCCTAAATTAAGCGACCCTAAGAAAATTTTATATGTATCTTGTTATTTTTAGAATTTTGTATTATTAATGACTTATATATGACATATAATGCGCACACTAATAGAAATTGTTCGTTGGCATTACTCAGTAAGTTGATGTAAGTCGTTGCGTCAACTTTCCGAGTAATGCCAACGCGTACAATTTTGAGTAACGCTGACTCGATATCATTATGTTGGTCGCACTCATTTGCACTTACTTTATTGAGTTGTTACAACTCAGAAAATGAAACTAGGTTAGCATAATTTTCTAGAGGTGTGCTATAGTATACACAATTTTGCACTGATTACAAAAATAAATATTTGAATACTGCTAATTGTGCAGAAAATGATCCAATTACGTGAATTAAGTATAACAAAGTACCAAATTGGAATAACTCAAAACAATAAGTACCAGTAACTTAATATGAACGAGTTACATCAACTTACATGTTGAGTTACAATAAACTCAACTAATTGGTTCTTTGAACCTTGTTTATTTTTCTAAGTTCCCTGAACTTGAATTCAGAAGTTGGCATTACTTAAAAAAGTTGACGCAACGACTTACATCAACTTTTTAAGTAATGCCAACAAATTTGATTAGTTGACGGAACTTTTTGAGCTTTTTCAGCATTTTTTAAGTTCGGATAACTAAAAAGAATTTTGTTTTGGCAATTTTTACACTATTTTTGAGTTGTCCAAACTTACTCCTTTTGAATTGCGCCACAAGACGAACAAGTCATTTCTATGAATGAGTGCAGCTTTTCGCCTTAAGGCGGGTCGGAGGGGAGTACTGTGGCAAATGGCTAAAAGTATGCGTGTGCTCATTGTCAGTGCATTTGATTTCGAGGGGTTGGTGGAATGAGAAGGCCTATACGAGGTGCCCTATACATTTGACACGTAAAATAGCACGACACATGGCAACTATTACATCAGATGGGTCTTCTTGCACCAACCCCTCAAATAATTGTCCAAATGTTGGGAAAGGTGCTTGACCTCATTTGCCCCTCTCTACCCAGGAGTGAAATGGGGAGCTGTTATGAATATCGTCCATTGAGCGCCGCCCAAAGGTACTACGGAGTATGCCTTGGGAATTGTATGGCAGCAGACATCATCTATAAAAAACGACAACGGAATATATGTTTTAAATAAAGGTTTTAAATAAATGTTTAAAATAAAGGTTGGCATATACAGCGCATTTCACATTAAAGTACTTAAAAGTACTTTAATGTGAAATGCGCTGCATATGCCAACCTTTATTTATTATTTTTGATTTTTTTTTTATAAGTGTCACCAAAAGTGGACCATATTGCCAAACATGTATGTTTTAACAATAAGCCCAATCGCCATTGTAACTTCTGGTTTTTGAGAGCAGTTTTGGGACACTTTGACCGCTGACATATCGGGAAAATTGTTGTTATTATTATTAATTAATTATTATTGTCACAATCATATCATTAAAGATATTTAAATAATTAATTATTACAATAATAATGTTTTTGGGGTTTGTTTTCATTCTTGTTAAAAGTTTTAGATTACACATTTTGTACGCACAAAAAACAATTTTTCTGAATTTTCCCAATAGGTCAGAGGGCAAAGTGTCCCAAAACTGCAAAAACTGTCCCACAATGCATTGCAAACTTCTAATTCCGATTTGGCTTACTATCGGTCAATCGCTCAATAGCCTTTTCTACCCTACTTTTTTCTTATAAGATCGATGCTGATAACTGGAAAGCAGAAGGTAAAATCGACAAGATTTGTGAGGAGAGGAACTACTGGAACTATGGCCATAAAAGGACAACCAGAGAAATGGTGTTGGTAAGGGACTGAATCGTTTATGAAGAGCTTGTTTCCAAACCATGTCCACAACCACATGTTTCTCATTTACTTGAATGATACAATCACGATTACTTTGACAAGTTTGACATTAGCAACAATGAGTTGTACCATCAACAAGCCATTGACAACAATGCTGCTTAACAATATGCAGACTATTGTTCTCATCTGGGAACCAAAGGCCTCACACAGTATTGTTACTGTACATCCATCCACTGTTTGCTTTGTAATGGTGCATCCAACTGAAATTGCTGTACCTATAGCATCTCAACCCATTGCAATATCGCACAGGTAAATCAGAAACATGTGTTTGTGGACTTAACATGGTTTGAAACCAAGCTCTTCATAATATAGTTGTTGTTTTGATTGGAAGTTGCGTAATATATAAATCACCAAGTTTCCACTTGTCGTCTAAATGCATTTGCATCAACTTTATTCATGTAGGCAATTATGTGCATTGCTCGTCAAATAAAAGATTCGTTTAATGGACGCATCCCGGTTGGGAAAATAGCACTGCTCTAATTTATGTTTCCATTTTGTGGTCACGTATTGTGATTTTTCGTTATGATGAATTTGATGTCTCATCTAGTTCACGCTTTGGTTCCTTTGTCAATATCGTTGCTTATTGCACGTGCGTGCTTTTGTTAAATTTGAAATTGTGTAATATAAAGTAGGCCTACATAGTTGTTAAACAGGGGGTGGGAAGGGTAGTAGATGCTCACGTGATTAATATAATTAAGCATTGTCAAATTTGTGCGCGCTTAGTGCATTTTACTATAGTTATATGTCATATTTGAGCATTTTAGCTTAAAATTGCATATTTTCGCTCGCAACAGGGAAGTTAATTCTTCACAGATTTTACACAAGCTTCCATCCCCCCGATGTTAAAAAGAAATTTACGCCACTGGTAAATTACCAGTTACTAGCCGATCACCCGCCTTTCGCGGTTTGTAAATGCATATAGTTTGGACTTGATTGTTTATAGTAAGTTTTACTTGAAATCTTTGCACGTTATGGCCATTGGAAGATGAAATTACTGAAGGCATGAGGGGTGTAAGCAGTAAGCCCCCTCCCCGTTAAGAATAAAGTATATACCCCGTATAAATGCACATATTGAACATGTTGAATAAAATAGGTGAATTAGTGCGCATGGTGCTTTCAGTGCTTGTAAAACTAATTAACTTGATTAATTAATTTGACCCCCTTGACGTAAACAAAATTCGATATTTTGTTGGGGTGCGGAACAACGTAGACTGTAAGGGTCTGTTTTTTCGAAGCATGGCAAGTGGTCAGGTTTCCTATAAGCCACCATGCAGGCATAAGCCCAATTAGCCATACCATGCAGTGCTTACAATTTCACATCATACATCACCTAAAATGGATCCACTTGGTCATATAGGGCTAGCTTGCTGGCTTAAGAAGCCTGACCACTACCCAAGCTTTGAGAAATCGGACCTAAAAGTTTTTAGCCTTACAAATTCGCCAAACTGCCTAATTTTATGATAGATGGTTTTTCTTTACTCAAACGGAAAGCAACAAAAATATATTTGAAGCAAATTGATAGTTTTTATAGTGGCGAGTAAAATTTAATGCCAGTGTCGTATGCTGCAGTATACACTCTCAGTAAAGTTTGCCCAACGTTGGTTAAGGAGGGCACAGCCGGCCAACGTTGGGTAATGTTTTGCCCAATGTTGTATAAATTCCTTTAGCCAAACCCGATATTGGGTAAAACATTACCCAACAGTTTGTCCAACGTTGAGGTGTGCACTCCTTAACCAACGTTGGGCAAACTTTTCTGAGAGTGTAGATTGAATCCCAATCTGATGTTTGTGTCTTGTCAGGAATACAACAAGGAGCATCTACACGAGCAGGATGAGGTGTTGTTCTTTTTGGATGGTGCAGGTTATATAGAGATGCGAGACAAGCAGGAACGCTGGATACATGTACCGGTTGTCAAAGGGATCTTGTATGTCTTCCCTGCCGGAGTATACCATCGCTTGAGATTGGAAACGGTAGGAAAGCAAATGACCTATTTTTATAATGTTAAATATTACTTATTTGGCCTGACGCTGACGACGTCACTGATAAGGATGATGATGCAATGGGCTGTTCCATTTAAAATCCACACTACCCTGTGGAAGATTTCGGAAATATCTTCCACAGGGGGAGTATGAATTTCAAATGGAACGAACACATTAGGCAGCTCCATTTGAAACTCACCTTCCCTCTGTGGCAGATTCAGATTGAATCTCAACGGGTGTGTATGAAATTCGAATGGAGCTGTTTAATGTGCTCATTCTATTTGAAATTCATACTCCCACTGTGGCAGATATTTCCAAAATCTTTAAATGGATTAGCCCAATGTCGATTCTAGTGATGATGACGATGATGACGATGATGATAGTGATGATGAAGATGGTGATAGTGGTGATGACAATGATGATGAAGATGATGATGAAGAAGATGATGATGATGATCATATGATGATGATGGTGATAGAGGAGGAAGACGATGGTGATGACGACGACGATGAATAAAGAACTTAAGTAAAACTATATGAACAAACCTGAATTCAAATTTGTTTGCACCCTCCGAAAGAGATGCGACAATGTCCAGGAATCACTGAAGAGGGCTACTCCAGGGCTATCGTCTGCTATTTTTTTACTTTATTTTTTTTTGTAAATACTATATTACTTTTCTCTATGTTTTTTCTGCAATGTAATAGGCATATGCATGGTAAATTTGTTGGCCTTTTTCCTAAATAAATTCAGTTACATGCAAAAAAAAAGAAAAGTGATCCTTTTGGTTAATGTCTTTATAAATGGACCTTCATATTTTGGGTACATTTTTCCATTTGTGATTTTTATATAGGATGTTTGCAACCGTCTATCTATTCGAGCAAATAAGAAGTTGGATCCAACAGAATCCGGTCTGAAGTACCACTATCGTCCAGCAGATGAGATGGACTGTCGTAAGCAATACTTGGAGAGGTTGAGTGCCGGTAACTTCCCATGAAGAAGCCTTTTAACAAAAGCCTTATAACACGTATTTTGTTTGGAGAAAGGAAAGATGAATTACATGCACTGAATGACATTTAGGCCTATATTAAAGAGGACGTCCCACCAGAGCAGTTCTTCTGGGGTGAACCAAACCTGCCTGGTTATCAAATTAATCAGTGACAAGGTTATCTCTGAATTTGACAGGTGCTAATTGATGCAATAACATTAAAATATCAATTAGAACCTAGCAAATTCAGAGATAACTTTGTCACTGATTAATTTGATAACAAGGCAGGTTTGGTTCACCCCAGAAGAACTGCTCTGGTGGGGCTTCATCTTTAAATGTCCCCTTTCTGAGGCAGTGATTACATAGTTTATTGCTTTAGGAGAAACTTTAATTTTTACATTTTCGAAAAAAGGCAAGCCTAATGCGACCCATACACGATCAAATTTAATATTGATCAATTTGAGAACCCTAGATGCAGGAGTGGATACAAAATCTACCATTGTGCGTATTCAGTGGTAGATTTTGTATCCACTCTTGTATCTAGGGTCTTTGATATTGATCAATAAAATTGAACGTGTGGGCGCCGCATAACTCAAGGGCACAACCATGACAACACGATGGCATCACCGGGGCTCGAACCCGGAACATTCCGATTATGAATCGGCGTCCGTTCGCATGTGTCATGTGGCGCTTATACGTATGACTTAGGCTATGACATATGACTTGTGTCCAATGACACATGAATGACGTCAAATTGGGACAAATGCTGCATCATACTCGTACGAAGAGGTTTTCCTTCTTTTCGTATCTGTTCACCCTTTCCTTTCTCTAAATGAGATGTGTTAGCTTTGAAGTAGTCGTCGACAAAATCGCTGTGGTAGTTTTCAATTTCACATAAAGAAAGTATAGAATAAGCAACTGAACTAAAATAAATATAATCATGATAATAGGGCGTACTACATACGAATAAGCCATGCATTTGTGTCGTTGATGTACCAGGTAGTCCATTATAACTAAGAACTAAAATTCAGTATAGTTCTATTTGATTTGATTTGATTTGATTTGTTGAAGCTTATTTCCATTGGGGTCCATTTGAAAACCGGGACGGGTTGGGAACAGTCAGGGGTTAACACCCTACTCTTTTCGAAACTGGCTGCGAGATACATGTACAGGTATGGCTCTCTGTACACGGGACCGACGGCTTAACGTCCCCTCCGAAGGACGGAGTACTTTCATGATTCATTTACCCAATTCTAAATGAACCATGGGAGAGCGGAAGTCTGAATTTAATCTACAGAAGTTGCCAATTAATTTCAGACTTTTTTTTTCCAAGTCAACATCCCAGCAAATCGCCACCGCCGGGAATCGAACCCGGGACCTCATGCACTAAAGGCAAGTACCCTAACCATTGCGCCACGCTCTCCCAAGTTCTACAATAAAATAAAGTAAATTGTAAACAGATGATAATGAATAGGCCTACTAAAGGTGCATGCATATTCGACGTCAAGTATATGGAGTGTGAATCGGGCATTACATGAACCTGTCTGTTAAAATAAAACATGTTGAACTACTTATAAGCCTATGATTATACGTTTGTGAATGGGTTGGTCCACGGGTGGGATCGACCATTAATAACTGACTGAAATATTTATTTCTTGGTTCATATAATTATTATTAAAATCCAAATAAAAATTATGTTACGTTGTAAAATGATGTATAATGTATATACCTCAAATATTACTGGGCTATTCCAGAATTGAAATCCATACACTCCCTATGAAAGATGTGACCTTTATAATCTCCCACACACAGGGGGTGTGTATTTCAAATGGAGTCACCCATTCAGGTAACCCAATTTGATATCACTCACTATGTGAAAGCTTAATGTCATGTCTACCATAGGGGATGTGTGGATATTGACTGGAATAGCCATTGCCTTAATTGCGGACGAATCCCTTAATAATGTATTGTAGCTTTAGAAAATATTAACACGTTGTTTTCCTGTTCTTAAATGAAATAGCTGTAACTTTCTGTAGTAGGTACTACAAGCAATTCACTGTTGAATATACAATGCAAAGACTGTATCACTTAGGGCCTAAATGTTGAATAAAGAAAAACTATGAACTACGAGGAATGATTACTGTATATTTTACTCATGTCGTTATCGAAATACATGTGTACATTATGTCAACCAACCCGTTTTCTTTGTACACGATTTTAGATGCTCTGGTTCAAAACTAAATTTTTCAAGATGGTGCCGGCGGCCATCTTGGATTTCTGGGTTAAAATGACACCGTAATGTCAAACTAATGTCAGAATCGGATTCCTTGTGCTCGAATTACCCGAAAAAGTGTCTTTGTACATGATTATAGGTGCTCTGGTTCAAAACTAAATTTTTCAAAATGGCGCCGGCAGCCATCTTTGATTTTGGCCTCTAGCGAAAAAAGCCGATTCAATTGGCGATATATAACATTTCTGCAGTCAAAATTCTGTACCTCAAAAAGCAAATAAGCTTTTATCATGTTATCTTCACAACAAACTGTAAAATAATGGCCCGGAATAATGGCTACAAATTATCTTTTAAACAGATATTCTCTCTGATTACATTTTTTTAATAGGCATACATCATCGTACAATCAAGACAATATTTTTCCCGTTACATTTTAAATTTAATTGTGAAGTTCATACCCAGATGTACAGTGTATAATTATGAAACATAGAGAGACTTAAGACAACACAAACACTTATAAGGACAATATGTTTATGGCAAACTAACAAAAACTAACACAAAGTACAGAACATGCGATTAATCCCTTAGTCTATAATAATATTCAAGTGCGCCTACGTGTAATAATACATAGTAAATCAAGGAAATTTAACACATAATATTTATCGCACAGTAATATTATCTATCCACATCTATACAATATTTAACACCTATACAAATTATTAAATAACACCAAATAACTTTGTATCTGACTCAGTTAATTTAAAGGCTGAGTATATCAAAATTAACACGTTGTTAATTGCAACATATTTTCGTCTTTTTATACAATCTGATGATTCTATTATTTTACACACATTTCAAATACATTTCACATAATATTATCAAAATTTTCAAATTGCATTTGACCTTCAACAACTCAAAATTATTTGAGTTAACTTTTCAGTCACAAAAGTTATTCGGATCATGCAATGGTGAAAAATACACCTTTATTTCCAGTTATATACGTTTTATGACTATATTTTATTGTCAATAACAATGTAACAGACATGTTAAACATAAATTTACATTTTCCAATTCAAACACTTCTTCACTTTTTACATCAAGTAGCCAAAATGACTGAAGTTGTTTGTCTCTGACTCCACTTTACATTTTTCTGTAATTTTGACAGGATTTTCCTTGAAAAGGTTTAAGGGCTGGGGTATGAACGTTTGGACAGTATTTATTTTGGGACATTAGAGCACATCAGACATGTCGAATTGCATTCTGAATACGAAGAATGTCATTCTGATCTCAAATAATTTTGATTTTTTGAAATTCGCAATTAAATACACATTTCATGGCAAATCATTAAAATTGATATTTTTGATATTTAACAGTACTTGAAGTAAACTTTATAAATCTGATGATTTATACTTAAAGTGTATGTAGGTGGGATGAAAAAGCCGACGATCAATTGAAAATTTTGACCTTTCGTATTGAAGATATGGATTTTTCCCCAAAACACCAAAAAAAATAGGTCTTTTGGGAAAAAATCTATATCTTCAATATGAAAGGTCAAAATTTTCAATTGACCGTCGGCTTTTTCCCCTGCTACATACACTTTAAGAATATATCATTAGATTTATATAATTTACTTCGAGGACTGTTATATATCAACAATTTGAAAAATATCAAATTTTTATAATTTGTCATAAAATTTGTATTATATTGTGATTTTCAAAAATGAAAATTATTTGATATCAGAAAGACATGCTTCGTATTCAGAATGCAATTCGATAGGTCTGAGGTGCTCTCATGTCCTACAAAAAATACTGTCGAAACGAAATAAACGCTCATTTTAGATCCCTTAAGGGCTGGGGTATGAACGTTTGGACAGTATTTATTTTGGGACATTAGAGCACTTAGAACTATCAATTGCATTCTGAATACGAAGAATGTCATTCTGATATCAAATAATTTTGATTTTTGAAATTCGCAATTTAATACACATTTTATGGCAAATCATTAAAATTGATATTTTTGATATTTAACAGTACTTGAAGTAAACTTTATAAATCTGTTGATTTATTTAAAGTGTATGTAGGTGGGATGAAAAGCCGACGATCAATTGAAAATTTTGACCTTTCGTATTGAAGATATGGATTTTTTTTCCAAAACACCAAAAAAATTAGGTCTTTTTGGGAAAAAATCCATATCTTCAATATGAAAGGTCAAAATTTTCAATTGACCGTCGGCTTTTCCTCCCTGCTACATACACTTTAAGAATATATCATTAGATTTATATAATTTACTTCGAGGACTGTTATATATCAAAAATTTGAAAAATATCAAATTTTTATAATTTGTCATAAAATTGGTATTATATTGTGATTTTTAAAAATGAAAATTATTTGATATCAGAAAGACATGCTTCGTATCCAGAATGCAATTCGATAGGTCTGAGGTGCTCTCATGTCCCACAAAAAATACTGTCGAAACGCAATAAACGCTCATTTTGGATCCCTTAATGCAGCAGCATTTAAATTACACTCAATTACATAAAATTAAATCTGACACCTCTCACTGCAAAAACTCGGGTTTTAAAAGTAACACTGGTTGGAATCAATAGAGGACCGCACCAAGGGGTGTTGATGTTGTTTTTTAACACTTTTGGGTGTTAATTTTACACTCTTGGTGTCATTTTCGACACATGGAAGGTATAACAATAACACAAAACGTGTTAAAAAAACATCCCTGGGTCATGTGGGTGCAGTTCTCTATTGACTCCAACCAGTGTTACTTTTACTACACGAGATTTTGCAGTATAGAAACTAAATTAAATCTTTGGGTAAACTATTACCATAAACAGAATAGCGGCCACTTTACTGCATGATTATCATATTTCAGTAGGCCTATAACGCAGCTTTTTTATTAAAAAATGAGAAAACTAAATTAATCGTCTTTCTTATAGTCATCCAAACTCCGTTCTAAAGCACACGCTAAAAATGCCACAGGTTTGTATACTGTTCCAAATTCTCCGTGTAAAGAAAGCTGCGATGATCCTTCGTGGTTTACAAATTTGAACTGATGCAAAAGATGCGTAAGAAAGAGGAACACCATAGCCTGCGCCAAAGCTTCTACTGGACACTTTCGACGACCAACACTGAATGGAATGACCTCGGAAACGTTATCAGGACTCTCTATGAATCGCTCAGGTCGGAATTCGTCTGGATCTTTCCACAGTTGAGGATCACGGTGTATGGCCCAAATATTAGATACAACGGTTGCACCTTTTGGCACACTGTAAGGTCCAATTGTGGTGTCATCGCTTACCACATGCAGAAGTGAAAGAGGCACCGGACTTGACATTCGATATATCTCTTGAATAACGGCATGAGTATACGGCAGATTTACCTTGTCAGATATTCTAGGGAAACGGGTACGTCCAACGACAGAATCTAGCTCAGATTGTAGACTACTTTGGATGTCTGGATTGGCAAGAAGATACAAAATCCCCCAATAAATGGTAACAGCGGTGGTATGCCCACTTGCTAAGAACAAAGTAAACAAATGGCCTCTCATGTTTTCATCATGTACAAACGAATGAACATCGGCGACTGAATCGCTCTGAAGCGATTGCTCGCGAAGGTACGCATCTACAAAATCATTGATGCGCTCTGAATCGAAGTTTTCACGATGTTCTTCTATGATGTTGGATAGGTATTCTCGTATGGTTGCCTGAATGGCATTCAATTCACGTTTTGCTTTGGATGGGAAGAGCGAAGCGAAAATAGGGAAAGTGTTTTCTGATCCACCTTCGCCTGAGGTGACTAAAAAACGGTCAACCAAGTCCATTAGGTGTATAAATTGAGTGTCGTCGTATTCATAGTGTCGACCATAAACAACGGAGCATATTACATTTGTTGTTGCGCTGTTCAGAAACAGATGAAGATCGGTGTTTTTACCTTGCAATTTCGACACCTCTAGTCGAAGGATCTCACTTTCAGCTGCAACTTTATTTTCAAAAGACTCTCTCCCAGCTCCAAAATGGCGAAAGGTGGTCATTAAAAATCGGCGGTAGTGTTGAACGTCTTCATAAGCGATGCGATTTATACCAAACATTTTTATCCTTAAGTCGTCTGCTACATTATCATTGATTTTTGGATTATTTAGTGCCTGTTTTAGGAGTTGAAGATCAGAGATAACGATCATGTAGCTTCTAAACATATTCAAACAGTAGATCTTTCCATATTTCTGACCAAAATGTGTGAGTAATTCGTGAAGACCTAATCCAGAGCTGTAAGCTTGCCATGCGAAAGTGAGAAAGTTCCCAACCAATGGTAAATTCATTGGTCCAGGTAGTAAGTGCCTTGGTCTATGAGTCCACCAGAAAAGAAGAAGAAATACAACTGCAAAGAACAACAGACTGAGAACGAGTATCGAAGAAAAACTCGGATATGGTACGGAAATCGGCAAACATCGTGAGCATTGCTGTAGTGTAAATCAAGATTAAGTTGACTCAAATTCCAAATTTGAAGCCGTTTCAGATTTCGGTAAAAGTAAATTATGATATGATGAAAAATTGTCATAAAATATGTTGAACTTGAGTTTACGATTAAACACTCTATATGGACTATCAGTGGAAGCTATAACAAACAAATGATATTTAGTTCGATTGAAAACTTATGTCTATGATCATGATGATAAAATCTGGTGTCAGCTTGGTGTCTAAACGTCCTCTATAGGATATCCGCGTAGACATGGTATAAACATTAAAACATAGGACTATAATGCTATGATGTCTAGGCCTTGCCCTTCACACAATATATAACATCCGGCTGATTCCGCTGAACATGCTGAAGGGTCAACCATGTCGTTCGATACATGTTGAAATCAGCATAATTCAGAAATACACCTTTTTGCTTTGAAATAAATTTTCTCTGTCAAATTAAAAACAATAAATTTATTTTTTCAGTAATCATTGGTAATGTCGGATAAAGACATGGCACTTGGAAATAACTTTTAAAAAAAAATCCTAGTGTTAAAATTAGGCATGAAATTGTGCCTTTTAGTGTAAAATTTTTTATAGGCCCCAACTTCGTCCGTGAGTTTTTTGGAATTAACTTTTTAGCGTTTCAAAATAATATAATTCACTAAAGAAAGATTTTCCCCACCTCATAAGGCACATCGTGTAAACACAGCCAAATTAAAAAGTCACCACTAGTTCCATCCCCATTTAATCAGAGTCTAGTGAGTTTATGGCAAAATAATTTATATAATACTTTTTATACACTTTCCTTCGAAGGTTGATACCAAATTTGATATCAAAAGTTTAATCATCGTGAACATAGGAACCGTTGTTTGGAAATTCGTGAAATTTTTAAAATGACATAGGGAGTCGTATCACGCGGCGGAAATAGCGTGAGTGCCTGAATAGGCCGGCAGGTTAATCGATTAGAAAGCGCGACTATTTGTGACTGGTGCCCTGGTTATGTAACATGTGATGTAACACTATGTGAGGAGTCTGCCTCAAGCAGCCTTGACCTAGCTGCTATTGCTGTGTATGTATATAGGCTGAGACATTGAACAATGTTGGTCCACCAGCCCACCACAGAACTTTAAGCTACCAAGCATGTCTCATGGAGAAAGGCGCAGGATTGGTTGTTTTAGTAAATTTCCTATACTTAAGGTATAGGGAAATTTTACATTTCGCCACATATATAAATTGTACAAATAGCACAAATAGCTAGAAGTAAATGCAAAAGACAAGGGTTCAAAGGGCTTTAACGTACTGGCCATATAAGCAATTTTGAACTTAGATTATTTTTCTCATATCCTAGTTGCTTCCAATGATCGCTACGGGGATCGCTATTTGTGCAATTTGTGCAATTGGTGGAAAGGGCTTTAACGTGCCGACTATATAAGCAATTATGACATTGATCGCCAAGTCCCTTCTAGCCGTCAGCAATTTGTGCAATTTATGCAATTTTGAACTTAGATTATTTTTCTCATATCCTAGTTGCTTCCAATGATCGCTATTTGTGCAATTTGTGCAATTGGTGGAAAGGGCTTTAACGTGCCGACTATATAAGCAATTATGACATTGATCGCCAAGTCCCTTCTAGCCGTCAGCAATTTGTGCAATTTATGCAATTTTGAACTTAGATTATTTTTCTCATATCCTAGTTGCTTCCAATGATCGCTATTTGTGCAATTTGTGCAATTGGTGGAAAGGGCTTTAACGTGCCGACTATATAAGCAATTATGACATTGATCGCCAAGTCCCTTCTAGCCGTCAGCAATTTGTGCAATTTATGCAATTTTGAACTTAGATTATTTTTCTCATATCCTAGTTGCTTCCAATGATCGCTATTTGTGCAATTTGTGCAATTGGTGGAAAGGGCTTTAACGTGCCGACTATATAAGCAATTATGACATTGATCGCCAAGTCCCTTCTAGCCGTCAGCAATTTGTGCAATTTATGCAATTTTGAACTTAGATTATTTTTCTCATATCCTAGTTGCTTCCAATGATCGCTATTTGTGCAATTTGTGCAATTGGTGGAAAGGGCTTTAACGTGCCGACTATATAAGCAATTATGACATTGATCGCCAAGTCCCTTCTAGCCGTCAGCAATTTGTGCAATTTATGCAATTTTGAACTTCTCGCCGGCAGGACTTGCCGTAAAATCTTAACTCGCCGGCGGGACTTGCCGTATGATGCCTAGGATGATGATGATGAGGATGACAAGATGCCGATGCCTCAAATTAAGTATGACTCGGATGATTGGATATAATGATGATGCCTAGGATGATGATGACTCTGATATGATGCATAGATGATGATGACTCCGATGATGATGAATATGACGATGACGATGATGATGATGATGATGATGATGATGATGATGATGATGATGATGATGATGATGTAGACGACGACGATGATGATAATGATGATGACGACGATGATTACGCTATATAATGACAAAATGAATGAAGGTGTCATTTTATTAGCGATATTGAAATTAGGGGAGCCCCGAAAAGTTGAGTGTTACCGTAGTTACTGCGGTTTTCGGACTTGTTATTTCTTTCTAAACATCCTCGTACGTATCATTCTTCCTTAAATTTTCTCGGTTTGTAATAAGGCGGTTCTCGAAAGCAATGGGACAGCGCTATTTTGGGAGTCTAATTACCCTATTAGCAGGAATAAGAGCTAAATCAACCGTGAAATTTTGTTGATGACGATGCATCGCATGATATAGACTTGGATTAGCATGATGACCATGATGATGATAAGACGGCGATGCCTCAGATTCAGTATATAATATCATCACACTGCCGACGCAGCTTTTGACTATAATGATGATGCCTAGGATGATGATGACCTGATAAGATGCCTAGGATGATGATGACTCCGATAATGATGAATATGATGAATATGATGAATATGATGATGATGATGATGATGATGTTGACGACGATGATGATGATAATGATAATGATGATGATGATGATGATGATGATGATGATGATGATGATGATGATGATGATGATGATGATGATGATTAAGGCAGCCCCGAAAAGTTTAGTGTTAGTGTTAGGGCGGTTTTCGGACTTGTTTTTTCTTTCTAAACATCCTCGTACGTATCATTCTTCCTTAAATTTTCTCGGTTTGTAATAAGGCGGTTCTCGAAAGCAATGGGACAGAGCTGCGTCGATGCCTCAGATTCAGGATGATGAATTGTATATAATATCATCACACTGCCGACGCAGCTTTTGACTATAATGATGATGCCTAGGATGATGATGACTCCGATATGATGCCTAGGATGATGATGATAAGACGGCGATGCCTCAGATTCAGTATATAATATCATCACACTGCCGACGCAGCTTTTGACTATAATGATGATGCCTAGGATGATGATGACCTGATAAGATGCCTAGGATGATGATGACTCTGATATGATGAATAGGATGAGGATGATAATGATGATGAATAATGAATGATGATGATGATGTTGACGACGATGATGATGATAATGATAATGATGATGATGATGATGATGATGATGATGATGATGATGATGATGATGATGATGATGATGATGATGATGATGATGATGATGATGATGATGATGAGGAGGAGGAGGAGGAGGAGGATGACGATGACGATGACGATGATGATATGAAAGCGGTTGTCGAAAGAAATGGCGAAGCGCGAGCCCGGAAAAGTTGAGTGTAACCGTAGTTAGGGTTGTTGACGGATTTTGTTTGCTTATAAACTTCCTCGTACGTATCATTTCTTCCTTAAATTTTCTTTCCACCAATTGCACAAATTGCACAAATAGCACTTACTGGAAGCAACTCAGATATTGTCAATCCTCATTGCTTTTATAAATTGCATAAATTGCAACACCTGTGGCTATTTCTACAATTTGTAAAAATTGCTTACGTGCATGGCTATTTGTACAAATTGCACACTTTCTTGCAACTGTAGGCAATTTGTGCAATTGACTGACATAAATGGCACAAATTGCAACACCTGTGGCTATTTATGCAATTTGTAAAAATTGCTTACATACGTTGCTATTTGTACAAATTGCACACTTTCCTGCAACTGTAGGCTATTCGTGCAATTTACTGACATAAATTCCACAAATTGCAACACCTGTGGCTATTTATGCAATTTGTGAAAATTGCTTAAGCAACTGGCTATTTGTGCAATTTGTGCTATTTATACAAATTGCACACTTTCTTGCAATTGAAGGCTATTTGTGCAATGACCAATCCTGCGCCTTTATGGTCTCATGGGACCTATCAGTTTTTGCAAACTTCAACCAGTTTTTGCAAACTTCAACCAGTTTTTGCAAACTTCAACCAGTTTTTGCAAACTTCAACCAGTTTTTGCAAACTTCAACCAGTTTTTGCAAACTTCAACCAGTTTTTGCAAACTTCAACCAGTTTTTGCAAACTTCAACCAGTTTTTGCAAACTTCAACCAGTTTTTGCAAACTTCAACCAGTTTTTGCAAACTTCAACCAGTTTTTGCAAACTTCAACCAGTTTTTGCAAACTTCAACCAGTTTTTGCAAACTTCAACCAGTTTTTGCAAACTTCAACCAGTTTTTGCAAACTTCAACCAGTTTTTGCAAACTTCAACCAGTTTTTGCAAACTTCAACCAGTTTTTGCAAACTTCAACCAGTTTTTGCAAACTTCAACCAGTTTTGCAAACTTCAACCAGTTTTTGCAAACTTCAACCAGTTTTTGCAAACTTCAACCAGTTTTTGCAAACTTCAACCAGTTTTTGCAAACTTCAACCAGTTTTTGCAAACTTCAACCAGTTTTTGCAAACTTCAACCAGTTTTTGCAAACTTCAATCAGTTTTTGCAACCTTCAATCACTTTTTGCAAACTTCAAACCCTTTTTTCGCTAACTTCAAACCCTGTTTATGCTAACTTCAAACCCTGTTTTTGTTAACTTCAAACCCTTTAGAAGACAAACGGTACGGTGTACCATGAGGGACATGAAAACTTCTGTAATTATAAAACCCCAGTACAATTTTCGTTGACATGATACTATAGGTAAGTGGTGCCAGTGCCGGCGCCATGATTTTTTGGGGGGGGGGCAAAGTGAATTTGGGGGTGAAAATTGCAGCAAAACGTGCAAATTTTCGTAATTTGGGTTTTTACTGGGGAACAGGGGGCACGGTCCGGGGAATCCCCCATGGCAACGCAAATGAGTACATAGGGGGAGTGGGTCAGGAGGTATTTAGTAGCCATGCCCCCCCCACACCACCAAATAAAACCAGGCAAAGTTTCTGTCCTGACGGTGCTCCCCAGACCCGGTGGGGGGGGTCACTCCCATTGTGGCCTGTACACCATCCGCGATAATCAACTTTTGAAAAGCACCCTAAACAAGGATTTAACCCTTGGCTAAAACGATACCCTAAACAGGTAACACGCGCCTGTTTTCACACCTGGCAGGGATTTTATTCCTTGCATTAAATTCCATGCCCTAAATTTCATTTCCACAATTACAAATGTAGTTCCACTCCATCCATGTCAGTACTCCTGCCCCTGCATACCCCCCAATGAAAATGTCTGGTTACGACATTGAGAACCCCCCCAGGGGCACTCACATACCATTATGTGTTGTCATCCTCAACCATCCCCCTCAGATTCCCAACCCTAAACACCGCCCTTTATTGTGTGAAAAAAATGAACCCTTATTACTGACCTTGGAGCAAAGTAGGAACCATTTTCACTGATCAACTCATGTACACCCTTTTCACTGATACAATAAAGTAGACTTAAATACTCGGGCTCCCGTACAGGCTTTGATGTTTATTGCTGTGTATGTAAAATACCAGTTGGAAAACGGCTTCCGACAAAACATGAAAATCAATACCCTTAATGCAGACTTGTAGGTCTAAGTGGCTAAAAAATCTACCCTTTTTTGCAAAAAGCTTGAAATTGATACCCTTATCGCGGCCCGCTCGGGTGATTGAAGTTAGCAAGAACAATTATTGAAGTTTGCAAAAAGTGTTTGATGTTAGCAAAAACAATTGAAGTTAGCAAAAAGTGTTTGAAGTTAGCAAAACAATTGAAATTTGCAAAAAGTGTTTGATGTTAGCAAAAACAGTTGAAGTTAGCAAAAACAATTGAAGTTAGCAAAAACTGTTTGAAGTTAGCAAAAACAATCGAAGTTAGCAAAACTGATAGAAGTTAACAAAACTGATTGAAGTTACCAAAAACAATTGAAGTTAGCGAAAAGTGTTTGAAGTTAGCGAAAACAATTGAAGTTAGCAAAACTGATTGAAGTTAGCAAAAACAATTGAAGGTTGCGAAAAGTGTTTTAAGTTTGCAAAAACTGATTGAAGTTTGCAGAAACTGATTGAAGTTTGCAGAAACTGATTGAAGTTTGCAGAAACTGATTGAAGTTTGCAGAAACTGATTGAAGTTTGCAAAAACTGATTGAAATTTGCCAAAACTGATTGATTGCAAAAACTGATTGAAGTTTGCAAAAACTGATTGAAGTTTGCAAAAACTGATTGAAGTTTGCAAAAACCTGATTGAAGTTTTCATGTCCCTCATGGTACACCGTAGTTTACCCATGTATGTCAAAATGCAAATTAAATACCCCGCTCTTTAAATTGTGCGCAGGCAAGTGTACAATGATTCCTAGCTGTACGGGTTGCTTCGGGCCTCATAATAAGCTGATACCATGCATTGGCTTATATGCGTGGTCAATTTGTAATTTGTCATTTTTAAAATTGCACGAATTTCCAAACAACGGTTCCTATGGATGCTCACGATGATTAAACTTTTGATATCAAATTTGGTATCAACCTTCGAAGGAAAGTGTACAGAAAATTATTATATAAATTATTTTGTCATAAACTCATCAGACTCTGATTAAATGGGGATGGAACTAGTGACGACTTTTTAATTTGGCTGTGTTTATTATAGTTTTGTCAGAATTAAAAACCTCGCGTCGAGGTTTTGCCAAGTTTTAAAAATAACGGCTACTTAATGAAATAACGGTTAGTTCATGAAAAAGAAGAAGTGAAATTTAGCAAAACGCGACGAGGTTTATTTGCCCGTAAGAGAGCTCTATTGTTCCGCTATTGTATCCGCTATTGTATCCACTATTGTATTCTATTCATAAAAGCTACTGCAAGAATCGCGGCAATCCCTGATATTGCTGGTGTCTACCGCCGGCGTTTCGTATTTATTAACATTCAAAATGATCCTATACTCTTTCATTTATAGACTTATTCCCACCTTTTATATAATATTCAGAAATTGCAATTATGAAAACTACAAACTTTGAAAGTGAAAATATATTACCATCGAAAATATATCATACTTAAATTCTATAGAATCTATAGAGGCATTGCATGTGAAGTATCATCCCGTAAATATGGCAGACTACTCAAATGCATTCAACAAAAGCATGATTGCAATCTACCGTGACAGTTCGTCTCACACACATAACCCTGCACTACGATCAAATAGGTTGATGACAACATTTGATTGAATGGACTGTACTCCGCCATAACTACAGTGAAGGACACCGGTTCAAATTCTTTGTTTGGAGCCAATCAATAATTTCATGCAGGGCCTCTATAGATACCCAACCCAGAAGTGCCCATTTATTTTCTAATTTTTTGTAATCGCGCCCAAATATCCCCGCAAATATCTTATACACGGTTTTATTGATTCATTTTGGGCATTTCAAAAGTTAGAAGTCGTCAAAATGGCAACATCCATTGATAGCAATGGTTGAGTAAACATTGTCTAAACACTAGATAAAAAGACAGCTTTGTACTACAGAGAAGATGTGAGGAAAAGGAGATAGATCCAGCTATCCTCAAACAAAATATGTGTGCTGCCGCTCATTCAAAAGTAATCACGCTATTCAGGTTTAACAATAAAATACAATAAAGGGGTTCGAACCCATGATGGCAGGGAACCTCTATTATTATCGGGAATTGCCTGTTACACATGATCGCACATAAGGTCGTAGGCAATTGGTCGGACCTCATCTGCCCAGAACATATTGACCCAGGTCAGCATACCGCCATATCCTTCCCGACATGCTTAGTAGTCAAGTCCGTAGAAGAGTGGATCCACACACTATGTACACAATATACATTTGGCCACATTTTATTATACGATTAATACGAATTTATTAAACATGGTAACAAATATTCTCTAGCAAATCGGTTATAGATGGAACTGGTAGGCATATTATAAATTCGGGATATTAAATATCTTCCTGACCAGCCAGATCTGCGCATGGTCAAAGACGAGTATCAGACCGACGCAAACTGGCTTAGTCTCCACATCAGCCAGTTTGGTTCCGCCCCTCCACAGGGAGCGTAACCTGTGTAGGAGACTCGGTCGGACCTGGTCGGACCTCATCTCTCCCCATCGATTGTGTCCTATAATCCCCGACATTGCCCTTTTATGAAGTCACATCGCCCTGATGATGGGTGTGATACACAACTTGCTGCTTAATAGTTTTAGGAAAAGGTCAATGTCTGTATAATCATCATACTATGCATACCATGCATGCAGACCCTAACATCCAGTTATATTTCAAATAAAATATGACCGAAGTTCCATGTCAAATTATAATTTCTGACGCTTGTTGACTCTTTCAATACGATTTATGATAAAGACTATTTTCAATTATCAAAATATCTTTATTAGGTTTGCAGTTTAAAACCACTAATCGCGAAATGAGGATATCGAACATAGGCCCCGCAGGCTACAAAAAACTGCTAACCGCAAAATATGGATATCCAACTAGTTTGCCCCTCGAAGCTGCAAAAAACCACTCACATCCAACTAGTTTACCCCGCAGGGCTACAAAGAACCACAAACCGCGAAATATGGATATCCAACAAGTTTGAATTTCGCAGGGCTACAAAGAACTGCTAACCGCGAAATATGGATATCCAACTAGTTTGCCCTCGAAGCTTCAAAAACCACTCATCGCGAAATATGGATATCCAACTAGTTTGCCTGCAGGGCTACAAAGAACCATTAACCGCGAAATATGGATATCCAACTACTTCGCCTCACATGGTAAAAAGAACCACTTACCGCGCAATATCTTTTTACCTCAAAAAAAGAATTAATATCTACCAAAACACGTTTCAAAACGTAAAAAGGGGCCAAGTTTAAATAATCTTTCCTGTGTGGCTTTTCACCCTTTTTTAAACTTGGTCCCATTTATGAAAGTTTCTAAAGACCCATACGAAGTCATCTTTAGGCTACTTGTTTGTTTTCTTAGTTGTCAGTGTTCATTTTGTAGAGTAAATTAATTAATGTTCGTGCTTGATTGAAGTTTTTCCGTAAAGACGTTATAATGTATTTTGATTTAAGCAAAAGTAGCAAATACTCACTTTGTTAAATTCTTCATCGTCTTGTGCGATCCTGCGCCTTATGTACAGATGTAGGGCCTATAATATGTAACAGGTTGACAGACAGTCAATTTGCTAAGTATATATAATACTCTACTACTCTTTATGAACACGCAATATAATGAAACATAAACCTTCAAATGTTTTTGATAATACATAGCCTACGTCATATTGCACCGCTTTCGAACAGTCTTAAACCTAATTGTTGCATGTAGAAATTAGGACTCATTCTTCATGTTATTACGGTACCACTTTACTGAATGGGACCAAGTTTAAAAAAGGGTGAAAAGCCACACAGGAAAGATTTTTTAAACTTGGCCCATTTTTACGTTTTGAAAGGCTTATTATATTCAGCGAAACGAAACGAAACGAAACGAAACGAAACGAAACGAAATGAAGTTCTCACGGCTATTGGACATTCTGCAGATTGTCACAGCTCATCTTGTGATACCAGTTGTTCCTCACGGGTGCAATGAGTCCGCATTGTTGATTAAGAAACACATTTCTCACGGCTATTTCTGAATGAATTATGAATTGATTTTGATTGCAAATTATGCAAATAGTCACAGCGGATGTTTTGATACTCATTTCAAAGTTGTCATTCATTCCTAGCAGGTGCAGTGAGCCCGTTTCGTTGATTATCACTTTTTGCCAAAAGTGATAATCAACGAAACGAAGTTCTCATGGCTTTTTAAAGCCAATTATGGAATCTATTTAGAGTGGAAATTATGCAGATTGCCACAGCGCATCTTTTGATACCAATTTCAAGGTTGTCACTCACTCCCATCAGGTGCAATGAGCCCGGAATGTTGATTTAGAAACACAGTTCTCACGGCTATTTATGAATGAATTATGAATTTATTTCGATTGCAAATTATACAGATAGTCACAGCGGATGTTTTGATACTCATTTCAAAGTTGTCATTCATTCCTAGCAGGTGCAGTGAGCCCGTTTCGTTGATTATCACTTTTTGCCAAAAGTGATAATCAACGAAACGAAGTTCTCACGGCTACTTCTGAATGAATTATGAATTGATTTTGATTGCAAATTATGCAGATAGTCACAGCGGATGTTTTGATACCCATTTCAAAGTTGTCATTCATTCCTAGCAGGTGCAGTGAGTTTGTTTCGTTGATTATCACTTTTGCCAAAAGTGATAATCAACGAAACGAAGTTCTCATGGCTTTTTTAAGCCAATTATGGAATCTATTTAGAGTGGAAATTATGCAGATTGCCACAGCGCATCTTTTGATACCAATTTCAAGGTTGTCACTCACTCCCATCAGGTGCAATGAGCCTGGAATGTTGATTTAGAAACACAGTTCTCACGGCTATTTATGAATGAATTATGAATTGATTTTGATTGCAAATTATGCAGATAGTCACAGCGGATGTTTTGATACTCATTTCAAAGTTGTCATTCATTCCTAGCAGGTGCAGTGAGCCCGTTTCGTTGATTATCACTGTTTGCCAAAAGTGATAATCAACGAAACGAAGTTCTCACGGCTACTTCTGAATGAATTATGAATTGATTTTGATTGCAAATTATGCAGATAGTCACAGCGGATGTTTTGATACTCATTTCAAAGTTGTCATTCATTCCTAGCAGGTGCAGTGAGCCCGTTTCGTTGATTATCACTTTTTGCCAAAAGTGATAATCAACGAAACGAAGTTCTCACGGCTACTTCTGAATGAATTATGAATTGATTTTGATTGCAAATTATGCAGATAGTCACAGCGGATGTTTTGATACTCATTTCAAAGTTGTCATTCATTCCTAGCAGGTGTAGTGAGTTTGTTTGTTGATTATCACTTTTTGCCAAAAGTGATAATCAACGAAACGAAGTTCTCACGGCTACTTCTGAATGAATTATGAATTGATTTTGATTGCAAATTATGCATATAGTCACAGCGGATGTTTTGGTACCCATTTCAAAGTTGTCATTCATTCCTAGCAGGTGCAGTGAGCCCGTTTCGTTGATTATCACTTTTTGCCAAAAGTGATAATCAACGAAACGAAGTTCTCATGGCTTTTTTTAAGCCAATTATGGAATCTATTTAGAGTGGAAATTATGCAGATTGCCACAGCGCATCTTTTGATACAAATTTCAAGGTTGTCACTCACTCCCATCAGGTGCAATGAGCCCGGAATGTTGATTTAGAAACACAGTTCTCACGGCTATTTATGAATGAATTATGAATTTATTTCGATTGCAAATTATGCAGATAGTCACAGCGGATGTTTTGATACTCATTTCAAAGTTGTCATTCATTCCTAGCAGGTGCAGTGAGTTGTGTTTCGTTGATTATCACTTTTGCCAAAAGTGATAATCAACGAAACGAAGTTCTCACGGCTACTTCTGAATGAATTATGAATTGATTTTGATTGCAAATTATGCAGATAGTCACAGCGGATGTTTTGATACTCATTTCAAAGTTGTCATTCATTCCTAGCAGGTGCAGTGAGCCCGTTTCGTTGATTATCACTTTTTGCCAAAAGTGATAATCAACGGAACGAAGTTCTCACGGCTACTTCTGAATGAATTTTGAATTTATTTTGATTGCAAATTATGCATTTCAAAGTTGTCACTCACTCCTAGCAGGTGCAGTGAGCCTGTTCCGTTGATTATCACTTTTTGCCAAAAAGTGATAAATTCTAGTTCAAAACAACTGCTTGTATCACAAGGGATTGATTTATACCGAAATCACGGATGGTTCTTCCATCTTAAGGTAGAAATGACCCCGTTTCGTCGAATATCAATTAGGGGGGGGGGGGTCCAATTGATATTCGACGAAACGAGTCAATTACACCTACTTGTGACTTCATTTCAAATTCAATGATACTTCAAAACAACATCTTGTATCACCTATTCATTTCAAATTGAATAGGTTCAAAACAACTGCTTGATTTATACCAAAATCACGGATGGTTCTTTTATCTTAAGGTGTTAGGCACAATTACCTCGGGCCTTTCCTTTCAATAATGTCCACAATATCACGCTGTGCGCATTTTAATGATAACTTAAATACTATGGTCGTTTGTTTTTAATACTGAAATAAAATTGAATTGAATTGAAGGTGGAAATGACCTCGTTTCGTCGAAATCAAGGGGGGTCCAAACTGATTTGTTTGAAGGATGATGGTAACTGCACATTCTTTGAGAGTTGTTCTTGTCAGGTTTTATCCTAACTGAAGCAGGTCCTTAAATATTGTACCAGAGAAAATCTTTTCTTATCTTCCCAGGGCATACTTTAAAGATGCTAATTAGACACTTCTGTTTGGTAATTAAATTCACTTCATTTCGGTATTAAAAACAAACAAAAAACCATTCAAACAAACAAACAAAAAACACGCAAAACATACAAGCGAGTTATACTTTAAATCAGAATGAGTTTTATGCAAACTTTTATTCATAAAGTAACTAATAAAACAAGGACGTCTATAACAAAGTCACGTTTTTGTAATACCATACAAATATATATACATTGAAAACAACTGTTTCACAGCTTCAAATCTCAACCACTTTTTAGGTGTAGCGTCTTTTCATTTCATCAATGTGGGGGTATGCCAATCGAATCACCAATTTTTTACATTCGGTATTTTCCATAGAAAAAAATGGGGTATTGACATACTGCGGTTTATGGTCACTGAATATATTAACAAATTCGGTAATTGGGTTGTTTGATTTCTCGAGTACCTATTGTGTTTTATTTTGAACTCATATCAGCAGTGTCAACAAAATATACCTAAATTTTCAAGAATGTTAGGTTTTATTGACAATATTAAATGATAAATCACATCTCGGCATCCACCCATCCAAATCCCTGAAAGGAATTGTCCAAATCCCTGCAAATATTAATAACATACTCCTACTCCAGATGACAAGATCTGAGCAAGGCAAGATCCAGCAACTTGCAAGGTTTTAGTTGCCTGATTAGAAAGTTATTACCTCAACATGATTTTTGCTTCACATATCAATGCAATGACAACGATACAATCTAAAATCAATCAAGCTAGTTTCCAGTCACCCAGTCCCTGCGAGGGTCTAGTTGTCCAGACACCAATCAAGCAAAGCTCCAATTGTCCAGATCCCACCATGCCAATTCTATTCATCCAGATCCCTGCTACCAAGATTTTAGTCACCCAGATCCATGCAAGATCCTCTTATCCAGATGTAAGCAGGAAGGGTTTCAGACATCCAGATTCCGCTATGCGTGGTTTTAGCCATCCAAATCCCTAAAAAGAGATCTAGTTGTCCAAATTCCAGCAAACGAGATTCCAGATGACCAGATCCCTGCAAGCCATGTTCCAGTCAATCAGACCCATGCATGGGAGGTTCCACGTGTCCAAATTCAATCGAACAAGGTTCTAGTTGTCCAGATTCAGCAAGTAAGGTTCCAGTCATCCAGTTCTCTGCAAGATATGGATTAGTCATCTAGATTACCCAAATAAGGACTCTAGTGGTCTAGATCCCCAGCAAGAAACCAAGTTCCACACATAAGATCCCTGAAAGAAAAGCTCTTATCATGTTCACCTCAGCAAATAGTAGTTTAAATATAAAAGCAATATAAATTTCAAGCAATGCAAGGAATAGCTAGGTTCCAGTCCGCCCAGTCCCTGTGAGGGTCTAGTTGTCCAGACACCAATCAAACAAAGCTCCAATTGTCCAGATCCCACCATGCCAATTCTAATCATCCGGATTCCTGCTGCCAAGATTTTAGTGACCCAGATCCATGCAAGATCCTCTTGTCCAGATGTAAGCAGGAAGGATTCCAGACATCCAGATTCCGCTATGCGTGGTTTTAGCCATCCAAATCCCCTAAAAAGAGATCTAGTTGTCCAAATTCCAGCAAACGAGATTCCAGATGACCAGATCCCTGCAAGCCATGTTCCAGTCAATCGGACCCCTGCATGGGAGGTTCCAGGTGTCCAAATTCAATCGAACAAGGTTCCAGTTGTCCAGATTTAGCAAGTAAGTTCCAGTCATCCAGTTCCCTGCAAGAAAGGGTCTAGTCATCCATATTCCTCAAGTAAGGACTCTAGTAGTCTAGATACCAGCATGAAACCGATTCCACACATAAAGATCCCTGAACGAAAAGCTCTAATCATGTACACCTCGGCAACTAGTAGTTTAAGTATCAAACCAAAAATGTGGACGGTTGTATTATCTGGATTAAAATAAGGATCTAATTTCCTTAATCCCAACAACTTAAGATCTAAGCTTTAAATATAACAGCACACTGAATTCCTTTTGTCCAGATCCCTAGTGTGATCAAACATGCAGGAAGAAAGAATCCTGTCAATTCAGTGCAATGGGTATCACAACCAGTATTTTCTATTTCATTCACATGTGGTGAAGTTATCCCTTATAAAAATGTTATAAGGCTAAGACAAAAAATATATTGTGTTGCCCTCCCAAGTGTAAAGTGCAGAGGGTCGGACGGTCGGCAAAAGGTTTTTTGGTTTTTTTTACAAATACCAATTACATCTGTGTATGATATATATGTCAGTGTACACACACTGTGAAAGTACCAAGCTTATAGGCTTCTGATCTTTTCAGGCTTTTGCTTGAAATTCAGACACAAATTATTCATAAAAAGCCGGTCCTTTTGGACCGCACTTCTATCACTTCAAAATCATTCCACTGTACCAGCTTAACATTTTCATTAAATTGTCTTCCTTTCTTCATGGTCTTAGGTGTCAATCTGAATGCCATGTTGTAATCCTGAAAAAAAAAAAAAAAGAAAGAAATCGTAGTATGAACTTTTAAAAATATATTTGCATATCACTCAGATTAACAGATTAAATCAGATTCAGATTAAATCAGATTCAGATTAAATGTATTTCAAATTCGTGGCCCGTAGGCCAAATTACATGAAATATTACATTTGCATTGTTAACATTAAAAGACATAAAAACATATAAAACATACATGAAAACACCATAAAATTACTCAAAAAATTAATTGCACTTTGAGGCAAAATCTCACTCACACATCTCACACACCCCTACATCTCCACACACACCCCTTACATACACCCCACCCAAACTATCAGCCCTCCATATACACACACCCCACACACCACAGATGCACTAAAGAATGTAATTTAATAAAACAGTAAGTAATAAATAACATAACAAAGTATTGCACATAAATTGGACAAGCCAAATTATAAGGAACAAACTGAATACATCAAGATAAAAATGCTGTCATAAAATCACAGTTAAACACAATGTTGCTGTCATAAAATCACACAGTTAAACACAATGTACAAAAACCATGGCAACCAGATTTCACTTTATAAATTCTAAGATATAAAAAAGTTCTAGGTAGAGTATGTCATATTTCAACAGATAGAGGACGCCAAATATGCTTTAAAACCGCTCTTTTGTCGCTTAATTTGGGTCGATGCATTTTGTTTTTATTGGGTGCTTCCCCAACCTTCCAACTTCTTAGATTCACCTTAGGGGCTGTGCAATAATTATGAGCCGGGGGTACACTTCCCTCTCGCCCACCAAAAATCGCTTGCCCCCCCCCTCTCGGCCTGCCAAAAAGTCTTTGCCCCCCCCCCTTGCACATGCCAAATTCTTGGGATCCCAATTTCCAAATCTTAAATGGTCTATATACATGTTATGAAAGCATGTAGCAGGAAAATTTGCATATTTAAGCGCTTCCTAAGCCTTTTTAGCTGCTTTTATTTAAAAGGCGCCCATGAATGTGTGCCAAAAATCGCTTCCCCCCCCTTCTCGGCTTGCCAAAAATTGCTCGCCCTCCCCTTTTGGCTCGCCAAAAATTTCTTTTTACCCTCCCCCCAGGGCTCATAATTAATGCACAGCCCCTGTTATGTTGTCACAATCACACCACATGTTGTTGTGGTGTGCTGCCTTATAACATGTGATTGATCATTGTGAAGTAAAGTTAAGATCATCATCATTCATGATCATCCTCCACATTCCCTATATATTTAACTTGTAAACCTGAACTTGCAGTATTAATTCTTACCTGGATATATTCACAGCCATGCATGAGGCACTGACAATGTCACAAGCTACTCGGCTTTGAACGGCTGCACTCCCAAGCAACGGCGCAAAATAAATGATACAGCTCGTCGTACAACCAAGAGAGGGCGCACAGTACTAAATCATTTATTTATCTAGTAACAAACACACGGCGCATGTGCGAGCCGGGAAGTTCAAGCGTGTGAAAACGAAGCTGAGAGATGTAAACATGACCGAGAGCAGAAACGACTCGGTGCAGAAAATCACGTCTTTTTTATGAATCTAAACAAAATCACAGCAATCCTTTCACGGAATATAACGCCAAAGTCATATCTATCACATGTCAAAAAGAAGCTGAATTTATCAGATAAGCGAGAAAGGGTCGAAATTTCGGGTCAAAAATGTTTTAAAAAAAAATCATATTTTTGTACCCAATAAATGGCTATAAAAAATCCCATACACCAACAATCTGCATAATTCCCACTCTAAATTGATTTCATTATTTGCTTTAAAAGCCATGAGAACTTCGTTTCGTTGATTATCACTTTCTGTAAAAAGTGATAATCAACGGAACCGGTTCACTGCACCTGCTAGGAGTGAGTGACAACTTTGAAATTGGTATCAAAACATCCGCTGTGTCTATTGGCATAATTTGCAATTAAATAAATTCATAATTCATTCAGAAATAGCCGTAAGAACTTTGTTTCTTAATCAATATTCCGGGCTCATTGCACCTGATGGGAGTGAGTGACAAACTTGAAATTCGTATCAAAAGATGCGCTGTGGCAATCTTGTTCCGTTGATTATCACTTTCGGCAAAAAGTGATAATCAACGGAACGGGCTCACCATGTACCACTGTACCTGCTAGGAGTGAGTGACAACATTGGAAATTGGTATCAAAACATCCGCAGTGACTATCTGCATAATTTACAATCAAAATAAATATATAATTCATTCAGAAACAGCCGTGAGAATTGTGTTTCTTACTCAACAATCCGGGCTCATTGCACAACAATCCGGGCTCGTTTCGTTGATTATCACTTTTGGCAAAAAGTGATAATCAACGAAACGGGCTCACTGCACCTACTAGGAATGAATGACAACTTTGAAATGGGTATCAAAACATCCGCTGTGACTATCTGCATAATTTGCAATCGAAATAAATTCATAATTCATTCATAAATAGCCGTGAGAACTGTGTTTCTAAATCAACATTCCGGGCTCATTGCACCTGATGGGAGTGAGTGACAACCTTGAAATTGGTATCAAAAGATGCGCTGTGGCAATCTGCATAATTTCCACTCTAAATAGATTCCATAATTGGCTTAAAAAAGCCATGAGAACTTGTTTCGTTGATTATCACTTTTGGCAAAAAGTGATAATCAACGAAACGGGCTCACTGCACCTGCTAGGAATGAATGACAACTTTGAAATGAGTATCAAAACATCCGCTGTGACTATCTGCATAATTTGCAATCAAAATCAATTCATAATTCATTCAGAAGTAGCCGTGAGAACTTCGTTTCGTTGATTATCACTTTTGGCAAAAAGTGATAATCAACGAAACGGGCTCACTGCACCTGCTAGGAATGAATGACAACTTTGAAATGAGTATCAAAACATCCGCTGTGACTATCTGCATAATTTGCAATCAAAATCAATTCATAATTCATTCAGAAGTAGCCGTGAGAACTTCGTTTCGTTGATTATCACTTTTGGCAAAAAGTGATAATCAACGAAACGGGCTCACTGCACCTGCTAGGAATGAATGACAACTTTGAAATGAGTATCAAAACATCCGCTGTGACTATCTGTATAATTTGCAATCGAAATAAATTCATAATTCATTCATAAATAGCCGTGAGAACTGTGTTTCTAAATCAACATTCCGGGCTCATTGCACCTGATGGGAGTGAGTGACAACCTTGAAATTGGTATCAAAAGATGCGCTGTGGCAATCTGCATAATTTCCACTCTAAATAAATTCCATAATTGGCTTAAAAAAGCCATGAGAACTTCGTTTCGTTGATTATCACTTTTGGCAAAAAGTGATAATCAACGAAACGGGCTCACTGCACCTGCTAGGAATGAATGACAACTTTGAAATGAGTATCAAAACATCCGCTGTGACTATCTGCATAGTTTGCAATCAAAATCAATTCATAATTCATTCAGAAATAGCCGTGAGAAATGTGTTTCTTAATCAACAATGCGGACTCATTGCACCCGTGAGGAACAACTGGTATCACAAGATGAGCTGTGACAATCTGCATAATGTCCAATAGCCGTGAGAACTTCATTTCGTTTCGTTTCGTTTCGTTTCGTTTCGTTTCGTTTCGTTTCGTTTCGCTGAATATAATAAGCCTTTTGAAACGTGTTTTGGTAGATATCCGTTTTGATTTCACCTCTTTTCACTTGCGACTGCCAAAATGTCCAACTCAGTACTTCATTTCTAATATAACCAACAGAAATAATCGATATTTCTATTGTGGCTTGCAAAATCATTCATCCATGGGTACATTCGCGAGTAGATTTTGAAAAAATTGGCAGTCGAATTATTTTGAAAAATGGTACAATCAAAACCAAAATTCTGACAAAACTAGGATATATAGCCCTATATGATGTGCTTTAGAAAGTTTGGAAATATCTTTCCTTAGCGAATTATGTTACTGAAAAGCAAAAACGTTGACCCCCCCCCCCTAAAAAAAGCTCATGGGTCAAATTGAAGCCTGTGAAAATCGAAAACCTTACACTGCAAGCCTAAATTCCATACCTAAGTTTAACACCAGGGTTTGAAAAAAAATATACAGTAACAAACATTATCCTCGGACATTTACTGAAAAATGAAAATTATTGCTTTTCGTTTGACCGAGAAAATTAATTTGACAATGAAAATGTCAAAATTTTGCTCATCATTACGTTTGGGTTTTGGAAAGAACCTTCTGTTAAATCATGCATGACTCTATTACAAATCTCTAAATCCCTTTCTTCTTATCTATTGATATTTTGAATAGTGTTTATCTTTCCCTAATAGATTATGATACTAAATGAACAATCAGCTTGGACAGTTCGCACTAGGCCCTACATCTCATAGGACAATAAAGCTAGCGCCCTGATCGATTCTTCATGTATATCAATATGCTTCATTTACATTACATTACAGAGATCGGACACTAATCCCAACCATAACAAACCATGTAAACAATGATCACCTATATTACAGGTGATATTACAGGTCTATATATTACAGGATTAGATTAGTAAACTATGATCTATTTGCAAGTATTATTTTGATTGAGCAGGAAAGATGTGATATTATTTTTTTATAGTAGTCTAGTTGCCGGCGTCAGGTATACATAGAATGGTTTTTGTGTCAGTTCCTGCAGAACTGACACCTTTAGTACAGGTTTGACGATCACGTGACAATTCGAATCATCATATCGAAATATCACGTGGGTAAAAATATCAATATCGATACCAATACTATTCGTCAATTCAGCCCCAAACCAATTCGCCCACATGCTAATTCGAACCCTGTATATTGATGTACAAAAATAGTTGGCCAAACCTATTTCGTGATTTTCTCCATAACCGTTGTTTTTACACCAAATCTGTATATTTAGATGCCTTGGTGTGTTGCATTCGGTCACAAACCAATTCGTTGTACTTTGTGCACTTAACCCTCTATCTTTTAAACCAAATATCCTAAAGAGTCGTGTGATATGTCGAACTTTTCCTCAGGTCATAAAGAACAAAAAAAGTCAGCGTTCGCGTATCTATACGTAGCCCGGGTACGTAGCCGCAGTTATTGTGGCCCTCACAACCCGGGCTTCCGGTGAGCTGCCGGCCCTAGCAGAAATTATATACAGCAAGAAGTGTATCAAAAGTGTATCAAAGTGTATTAAAACTGTATCAAACAGCAATTTAATACAGTTTTGATATACAAAGGGTGTATTGAAAATGTATCAACTGAAAATATAAGGTATCAAAACTGTATCAAATACCAAATACAAAATAAAAAATGTATCAAAAGTGTATCAAATTTGAACTTAGTTAATTTTGGCCATGCTTGTGGTGTATCAAAAGTGTATCAAATTGAACTTTGCAGTTTTTCAGTGTATGTAAAGTGTATCAAAGTGAACTTTTGGTGCTAGATGTATATCAAAAGTGTATCAAATTGGACTTAGTCAAATTCTGGCTGCATACAGTGTATCAAAAGTGTATTAAATTGGACTTTGCCTGTTTTTTAGTGTATGTAAAGTGTATCAAATTGAACTTAGTTAATTTTTGGTGTCTAGAGGTATATCAAAAGTGTATCAAATTGGACTTAGTCAAATTCTGGCTGCATACAGTGTATCAAAAGTGTATTAAATTGGACTTTGCCTGTTTTTAGTGTATCAAAAGCGTATTAAATTGGACTTAGTTTATTTTGGGTGGCTAGAGGTATATCAAAAGTGTATCAAATTGGGCTTTCATAAACTGACCTTTTGTAGTGTATCAAAACTGTATCAATAACTGATCACATGTCTAGATAATGACTCATCATTTTCAAATTTGCCCATGTGGCATGTATGCAGTTAACACCAGGATTTGCATTTGGAAATGTACTGTATTTTAGAGCAAATTATGGTGTTTTATTTATCATGATGACGATACAAACATGCTTGTAGACTGCACATTAGGTTACAATGTAGTTGTAATCAGGGACTGTGATTAAAGAGGAAATATCTGACTTTGTTCTGATAGGTAAGCTTACTATATATTATATATAGGGCCTCAATGTATATGTATTAAGCATCAATATAGCACATGCCTGTATAGTAGATGTTATTGGTAGCCTTTTGTCTCTTTATTGAGGGTAACAACTTCAGTGACAAGCACTGCATTCCAAGCAGGCCTTCTGATGTATGTATGTTCCATTTTGGTTGGGTTTTGCTTCTTTTTTGCAAGACTTTCTCACACATTTATCCTATTGCGTTGTAATTTTGAACGTTGACAGGGGAAAGTGCATTGAGCTGCTCCGTGATGGGGGAAAGTGCTAGAGGTCAGCATTAGCAGTAGAGGGCAGTGTTGAATTTGAGCTTGATTAGACTAATTTCAAAATTTGACCTTTGACCCCTTCACTTTGGGGTCATTAATGTTTGCAAATATGTTAATTCTTGTTGAATTTGAGCTTGATTGGACCAATTTTGAAATTTGAAAAACTGTATCAAAAGTGTATAAAAAACTGTATCAAAAGTGTATCAAAACTGTATCAAAAGTGTATAAAAAACTGTATCAAAAGTGTATCAAAAAAACTATCAAAAGTGTATCAAAAAACTATCAAAAGTGTATAAAAAACTGTATCAAAAGTGTATCAAAAACTATATCAAAGGTGTATCAAATGGCATGTATCAAAAATAGGGCGGTCCAGCTGGCCAGCATTAGAATTGGAACGCTGATTTGATACAGTGACATATTTGATACACTTTTGATATAATTATGTATAAAATGTGTATAAAATGAAAGGATAAGAATTTCAATGCTAATTTGATACAGTTTAAATTGGCACGCTGATTTCATACAGTGACATATTTGATACACTTTTGATATAATTATGTATGAAATGTGTATGAAATGAAAGGATCAAAATTTCAACGCTAATTTGATACAGTTTAAATTGGAACGCTGATTTGATACAGTTACATATTCGATACACTTTTGATATAAATTATGTATGAAATGTGTATGAAATGAAAGGATAAAAATTTCAACGCTAATTTGATACAGTTTAAATTGGAACCCTGATTTGATACAGTTACATATTCGATACACTTTTGATATAAATTATGTATGAAATGTGTATGAAATGAAAGGATAAAAATTTCAACGCTAATTTGATACAGTTTAAATTGGAACCCTGATTTGATACAGTTACATATTTCATACACTTTTGATATAATTATGTATGAAATGTGTATGAAATGAAAGGATAAAATTTGAACGCTAATTTGATACAGTTTAAATTGGAACGCTGATTTGATACAGTTACATATTTCATACACTTTTGATATAATTATGTATGAAATATGTATGAAATGAAAGGATAAAAATTTGAACGCAAATTTGATACAGTTTAAATTGGAACCCTCATTTGATACAGTAACATATTCGATACACTTTTGATATAAATTATGTATGAAATGTGTATGAAATGAAAGGATAAAAATTTGAACGCAAATTTGATACAGTTTAAATTGGAACCCTCATTTGATACAGTAACATATTCGATACACTTTTGATATAAATGATGTATGAAATGTGTATGAAATGAAAGGATAAAAATTTGAACGCAAATTTGATACAGTTTAAATTGGAACGCTGATTTGATACAGTTACATATTTCATACACTTTTGATATAATTATGTATGAAATGTGTATGAAATGAAAGGATAAAATTTGAACGCTAATTTGATACAGTTTAAATTGGAACGCTGATTTGATACAGTTACATATTTCATACACTTTTGATATAAATTATGTATGAAATATGTATGAAATGAAAGGATCAAAATTTGAACGCAAATTTGATACAGTTTAAATTGGAACCCTCATTTTTGATACAGTAACATATTCGATACACTTTTGATATAAATTATGTATGAAATGTGTATGAAATGAAAGGATAAAAATTTGAACGCAAATTTGATACAGTTTAAATTGGAACCCTCATTTGATACAGTAACATATTCGATACACTTTTGATATAAATGATGTATGAAATGTGTATGAAATGAAAGGATAAAAATTTGAACGCAAATTTGATACAGTTTAAATTGGAACCCTGATTTGATACAGTAACATATTCGATACACTTTTGATATAAATTATGTATGAAATGTGTATGAAATGAAAGGATAAAAATTTGAATGTTAATTTGATAGTTTAAATTGGAACGCTGATTTGATACAGTTACATATTTCATACACTTTTGATATAATTATGTATGAAATATGTATGAAATGAAAGGATAAAAATTTGAACGCAAATTTGATACAGTTTAAATTGGAACCCTCATTTGATACAGTAACATATTCGATACACTTTGGATATAAATTATGTATGAAATGTGTATGAAATGAAAGGATAAAAATTTGAACGCAAATTTGATACAGTTTAAATTGGAACCCTCATTTGATACAGTAACATATTCGATACACTTTTGATATAAATTATGTATGAAATGTGTATGAAATGAAAGGATAAAAATTTGAACGCAAATTTGATACAGTTTAAATTGGAACCCTCATTTGATACAGTAACATATTCAATACACTTTTGATATAAATTATGTATGAAATGTGTATGAAATGAAAGGATAAAAATTTCAACGAAAATTTGATACAGTTTAAATTGGAACCCTCATTTGATACAGTAACATATTCGATACACTTTTGATATAAATGATGTATGAAATGTGTATGAAATGAAAGGATAAAAATTTGAACGCAAATTTGATACAGTTTAAATTGGAACGCTGATTTGATACAGTTACATATTTCATACACTTTTGATATAATTATGTATGAAATGTGTATGAAATGAAAGGATAAAATTTGAACGCTAATTTGATACAGTTTAAATTGGAACGCTGATTTGATACAGTTACATATTTCATACACTTTTGATATAAATTATGTATGAAATATGTATGAAATGAAAGGATCAAAATTTGAACGCAAATTTGATACAGTTTAAATTGGAACCCTCATTTTTGATACAGTAACATATTCGATACACTTTTGATATAAATTATGTATGAAATGTGTATGAAATGAAAGGATAAAAATTTGAACGCAAATTTGATACAGTTTAAATTGGAACCCTCATTTGATACAGTAACATATTCGATACACTTTTGATATAAATGATGTATGAAATGTGTATGAAATGAAAGGATAAAAATTTGAACGCAAATTTGATACAGTTTAAATTGGAACCCTGATTTGATACAGTAACATATTCGATACACTTTTGATATAAATTATGTATGAAATGTGTATGAAATGAAAGGATAAAAATTTGAATGTTAATTTGATAGTTTAAATTGGAACGCTGATTTGATACAGTTACATATTTCATACACTTTGATATAATTATGTATGAAATATGTATGAAATGAAAGGATAAAAATTTGAACGCAAATTTGATACAGTTTAAATTGGAACCCTCATTTGATACAGTAACATATTCGATACACTTTTGATATAAATTATGTATGAAATGTGTATGAAATGAAAGGATAAAAATTTGAACGCAAATTTGATACAGTTTAAATTGGAACCCTCATTTGATACAGTAACATATTCGATACACTTTTGATATAAATTATGTATGAAATGTGTATGAAATGAAAGGATAAAATTTGAACGCAAATTTGATACAGTTTAAATTGGACCCTCATTTGATACAGTAACATATTCAATACACTTTTGATATAAATTATGTATGAAATGTGTATGAAATGAAAGGATAAAAATTTCAACGAAAATTTGATACAGTTTAAATTGGAACCCTCATTTGATACAGTAACATATTCGATACACTTTTGATATAAATTATGTATGAAATGTGTATGAAATGAAAGGATAAAAATTTCAATGCTAATTTGATACAGTTTAAATTGGAACCCTCATTTGATACAGTAACATATTCGATACACTTTTGATATAAATGATGTATGAAATGTGTATGAAATGAAAGGATAAAATTTGAACGCTAATTTGATACAGTTTAAATTGGAACGCTGATTTGATACAGTTACATATTTCATACACTTTTGATATAAATTATGTATGAAATATGTATGAAATGAAAGGATCAAAATTTGAACGCAAATTTGATACAGTTTAAATTGGAACCCTCATTTTTGATACAGTAACATATTCGATACACTTTTGATATAAATTATGTATGAAATGTGTATGAAATGAAAGGATAAAAATTTGAACGCAAATTTGATACAGTTTAAATTGGAACCCTCATTTGATACAGTAACATATTCGATACACTTTTGATATAAATGATGTATGAAATGTGTATGAAATGAAAGGATAAAAATTTGAACGCAAATTTGATACAGTTTAAATTGGAACCCTGATTTGATACAGTAACATATTCGATACACTTTTGATATAAATTATGTATGAAATGTGTATGAAATGAAAGGATAAAAATTTGAATGTTAATTTGATAGTTTAAATTGGAACGCTGATTTGATACAGTTACATATTTCATACACTTTGATATAATTATGTATGAAATATGTATGAAATGAAAGGATAAAATTTGAACGCAAATTTGATACAGTTTAAATTGGAACCCTCATTTGATACAGTAACATATTCGATACACTTTTGATATAAATTATGTATGAAATGTGTATGAAATGAAAGGATAAAAATTTGAACGCAAATTTGATACAGTTTAAATTGGAACCCTCATTTGATACAGTAACATATTCGATACACTTTTGATATAAATTATGTATGAAATGAAAGGATAAAAATTTGAACGCAAATTTGATACAGTTTAAATTGGAACCCTCATTTGATACAGTAACATATTCGATACACTTTTGATATAAATTATGTATGAAATGTGTATGAAATGAAAGGATAAAAATTTCAACGAAAATTTGATACAGTTTAAATTGGAACCCTCATTTGATACAGTAACATATTCGATACACTTTTGATATAAATTATGTATGAAATGTGTATGAAATGAAAGGATAAAAATTTCAATGCTAATTTGATACAGTTTAAATTGGAACCCTCATTTGATACAGTAACATATTCGATACACTTTTGATATAAATGATGTATGAAATGTGTATGAAATGAAAGGATAAAAATTTGAACGCTAATTTGATACAGTTTAAATTGGAACCCTGATTTGATACAGTAACATATTCAATACACTTTTGATATAAATTATGAATGAAATGTGTATGAAATGAAAGGATAAAAATTTCAATGCTAATTTGATACAGTTTAAATTGGAACCCCCATTTGATACAGTAACATATTCGATACACTTTTGATATAAATTATGTATGAAATGTGTATGAAATGAAAGGATAAACATTTGAACGCTAATTTGATAGTTTAAATTGGAACCCTGATTTGATACAGTTACTTATTTGATACACTTTTGATATAATTATGTATCAAATATGTATGAAATGAAAGGATACATTTCATTTGATACTTTTTTGATACATTATCTTGGCATTTGATACACTTTTGATATGTATAAAATGTGTATGCAATGTTAATTTGATACAGTTTAATTGGCTTAAAAAAAGCCATGAGAACTTCGTTTCGTTGATTATCACTTTTGGCAAAAAGTGATAATCAACGAAACGGGCTCACTGCACCTGCTAGGAATGAATGACAACTTTGAAATGAGTATCAAAACATCCGCTGTGACTATCTGCATAATTTGCAATCAAAATCAATTCATAATTCATTCAGAAGTAGCCGTGAGAACTTCGTTTCGTTGATTATCACTTTTGGCAAAAAGTGATAATCAACGAAACGGGCTCACTGCACCTGCTAGGAATGAATGACAACTTTGAAATGAGTATCAAAACATCCGCTGTGACTATCTGCATAATTTGCAATCAAAATAAATTCATAATTCATTCATAAATAGCCGTGAGAACTGTGTTTCTAAATCAACATTCCGGGCTCATTGCACCTGATGGGAGTGAGTGACAACCTTGAAATTGGTATCAAAAGATGCGCTGTAGCAATCTGCATAATTTCCACTCTAAATAAATTCCATAATTGGCTTTAAAAAAGCCATGAGAACTTCGTTTCGTTGATTATCACTTTTGGCAAAAAGTGATAATCAACGAAACGGGCTCACTGCACCTGCTAGGAATGAATGACAACTTTGAAATGAGTATCAAAACATCCGCTGTGACTATCTGCATAGTTTGCAATCAAAATCAATTCATAATTCATTCAGAAATAGCCGTGAGAAATGTGTTTCTTAATCAACAATGCGGACTCATTGCACCCGTGAGGAACAACTGGTATCACAAGATGAGCTGTGACAATCTGCATAATGTCCAATAGCCGTGAGAACTTCATTTCGTTTCGTTTCGTTTCGTTTCGTTTCGTTTCGTTTCGTTTCGTTTCGCTGAATATAATAAGCCTTTTGAAACGTGTTTTGGTAGATATCCGTTTTGATTTCACCTCTTTTCACTTGCGACTGCCAAAATGTCCAACTCAGTACTTCATTTCTAATATAACCAACAGAAATAATCGATATTTCTATTGTGGCTTGCAAAATCATTCATCCATGGGTACATTCGCGAGTAGATTTTGAAAAAATTGGCAGTCGAATTATTTTGAAAAATGGTACAATCAAAACCAAAATTCTGACAAAACTAGGATATATAGCCCTATATGATGTGCTTTAGAAAGTTTGGAAATATCTTTCCTTAGCGAATTATGTTACTGAAAAGCAAAAACGTTGCCCCCCCCCCCCTAAAAAAAGCTCATGGGTCAAATTGAAGCCTGTGAAAATCGAAAACCTTACACTGCAAGCCTAAATTCCATACCTAAGTTTAACACCAGGGTTTGAAAAAAAATATACAGTAACAAACATTATCCTCGGACATTTACTGAAAAATGAAAATTATTGCTTTTCGTTTGACCGAGAAAATTAATTTGACAATGAAAATGTCAAAATTTTGCTCATCATTACGTTTGGGTTTTGGAAAGAACCTTCTGTTAAATCATGCATGACTCTATTACAAATCTCTAAATCCCTTTCTTCTTATCTATTGATATTTTGAATAGTGTTTATCTTTCCCTAATAGATTATGATACTAAATGAACAATCAGCTTGGACAGTTCGCACTAGGCCCTACATCTCATAGGACAATAAAGCTAGCGCCCTGATCGATTCTTCATGTATATCAATATGCTTCATTTACATTACATTACAGAGATCGGACACTAATCCCAACCATAACAAACCATGTAAACAATGATCACCTATATTACAGGTGATATTACAGGTCTATATATTACAGGATTAGATTAGTAAACTATGATCTATTTGCAAGTATTATTTTGATTGAGCAGGAAAGATGTGATATTATTTTTTTTTATAGTAGTCTAGTTGCCGGCGTCAGGTATACATAGAATGGTTTTTGTGTCAGTTCCTGCAGAACTGACACCTTTAGTACAGGTTTGACGATCACGTGACAATTCGAATCATCATATCGAAATATCACGTGGGTAAAAATATCAATATCGATACCAATACTATTCGTCAATTCAGCCCCAAACCAATTCGCCCACATGCTAATTCGAACCCTGTATATTGATGTACAAAAATAGTTGGCCAAACCTATTTCGTGATTTTCTCCATAACCGTTGTTTTTACACCAAATCTGTATATTTAGATGCCTTGGTGTGTTGCATTCGGTCACAAACCAATTCGTTGTACTTTGTGCACTTAACCCTCTATCTTTTAAACCAAATATCCTAAAGAGTCGTGTGATATGTCGAACTTTTCCTCAGGTCATAAAGAACAAAAAAGTCAGCGTTCGCGTATCTATACGTAGCCCGGGTACGTAGCCGCAGTTATTGTGGCCCTCACAACCCGGGCTTCCGGTGAGCTGCCGGCCCTAGCAGAAATTATATACAGCAAGAAGTGTATCAAAAGTGTATCAAAGTGTATTAAAACTGTATCAAACAGCAATTTAATACAGTTTTGATATACAAAGGTGTATTGAAAATGTATCAACTGAAAATATAAGGTATCAAAACTGTATCAAATACCACCTAACTGTATCAAAAATGTATCAAAAGTGTATCAAATTTGAACTTAGTTAATTTTGGCCATGCTTGTGGTGTATCAAAAGTGTATCAAATTGAACTTTGCAGTTTTTCAGTGTATGTAAAGTGTATCAAAGTGAACTTTTGGTGCTAGATGTATATCAAAAGTGTATCAAATTGGACTTAGTCAAATTCTGGCTGCATACAGTGTATCAAAAGTGTATTAAATTGGACTTTGCCTGTTTTTTAGTGTATGTAAAGTGTATCAAATTGAACTTAGTTAATTTTTGGTGTCTAGAGGTATATCAAAAGTGTATCAAATTGGACTTAGTCAAATTCTGGCTGCATACAGTGTATCAAAAGTGTATTAAATTGGACTTTGCCTGTTTTTTAATGTATCAAAAGCGTATTAAATTGGACTTAGTTTATTTTGGGTGGCTAGAGGTATATCAAAAGTGTATCAAATTGGGCTTTCATAAACTGACCTTTTGTAGTGTATCAAAACTGTATCAATAACTGATCACATGTCTAGATAATGACTCATCATTTTCAAATTTGCCCATGTGGCATGTATGCAGTTAACACCAGGATTTGCATTTGGAAATGTACTGTATTTTAGAGCAAATTATGGTGTTTTATTTATCATGATGACGATACAAACATGCTTGTAGACTGCACATTAGGTTACAATGTAGTTGTAATCAGGGACTGTGATTAAAGAGGAAATATCTGACTTTGTTCTGATAGGTAAGCTTACTATATATTATATATAGGGCCTCAATGTATATGTATTAAGCATCAATATAGCACATGCCTGTATAGTAGATGTTATTGGTAGCCTTTTTGTCTCTTTATTGAGGGTAACAACTTCAGTGACAAGCACTGCATTCCAAGCAGGCCTTCTGATGTATGTATGTTCCATTTTGGTTGGGTTTTGCTTCTTTTTTGCAAGACTTTCTCACACATTTATCCTATTGCGTTGTAATTTTGAACGTTGATAGGGGAAAGTGCATTGAGCTGCTCCGTGACGGGGGAAAGTGCTAGAGGTCAGCATTAGCAGTAGAGGGCAGTGTTGAATTTGAGCTTGATTAGACTAATTTCAAAATTTGACCTTTGACCCCTTCACTTTGGGGTCATTAATGTTTGCAAATATGTTAATTCTTGTTGAATTTGAGCTTGATTAGACCAATTTTTAAATTTGAAAAACTGTATCAAAAGTGTATAAAAAACTGTATCAAAAGTGTGTATCAAAACTGTATCAAAAGTGTATAAAAACTGTATCAAAAGTGTATCAAAAAACTATCAAAAGTGTATCAAAAAACTATCAAAAGTGTATAAAAACTGTATCAAAAGTGTATCAAAAACTATATCAAAGGTGTATCAAATGGCATGTATCAAAAATAGGGCGGTCCAGCTGGCCAGCATTAGAATTGGAACGCTGATTTGATACAGTGACATATTTGATACACTTTTGATATAATTATGTATAAAATGTGTATAAAATGAAAGGATAAGAATTTCAATGCTAATTTGATACAGTTTAAATTGGCACGCTGATTTCATACAGTGACATATTTGATACACTTTTGATATAATTATGTATGAAATGTGTATGAAATGAAAGGATCAACATTTCAACGCTAATTTGATACAGTTTAAATTGGAACGCTGATTTGATACAGTTACATATTTCATACACTTTTGATATAAATTATGTATGAAATATGTATGAAATGAAAGGATCAAAATTTGAACGCAAATTTGATACAGTTTAAATTGGAACCCTCATTTTTGATACAGTAACATATTCGATACACTTTTGATATAAATTATGTATGAAATGTGTATGAAATGAAAGGATAAAAATTTGAACGCAAATTTGATACAGTTTAAATTGGAACCCTCATTTGATACAGTAACATATTCGATACACTTTTGATATAAATGATGTATGAAATGTGTATGAAATGAAAGGATAAAAATTGGAACGCAAATTTGATACAGTTTAAATTGGAACCCTGATTTGATACAGTAACATATTCGATACACTTTTGATATAAATTATGTATGAAATGTGTATGAAATGAAAGGATAAAAATTTGAATGTTAATTTGATAGTTTAAATTGGAACGCTGATTTGATACAGTTACATATTTCATACACTTTTGATATAATTATGTATGAAATATGTATGAAATGAAAGGATAAAAATTTGAACGCAAATTTGATACAGTTTAAATTGGAACCCTCATTTGATACAGTAACATATTCGATACACTTTTGATATAAATTATGTATGAAATGTGTATGAAATGAAAGGATAAAAATTTGAACGCAAATTTGATACAGTTTAAATTGGAACCCTCATTTGATACAGTAACATATTCGATACACTTTTGATATAAATTATGTATGAAATGTGTATGAAATGAAAGGATAAAAATTTCAACGAAAATTTGATACAGTTTAAATTGGAACCCTCATTTGATACAGTAACATATTCGATACACTTTTGATATAAATGATGTATGAAATGTGTATGAAATGAAAGGATAAAAATTTGAACGCAAATTTGATACAGTTTAAATTGGAACGCTGATTTGATACAGTTACATATTTCATACACTTTTGATATAATTATGTATGAAATGTGTATGAAATGAAAGGATAAAATTTGAACGCTAATTTGATACAGTTTAAATTGGAACGCTGATTTGATACAGTTACATATTTCATACACTTTTGATATAAATTATGTATGAAATATGTATGAAATGAAAGGATCAAAATTTGAACGCAAATTTGATACAGTTTAAATTGGAACCCTCATTTTGATACAGTAACATATTCGATACACTTTTGATATAAATTATGTATGAAATGTGTATGAAATGAAAGGATAAAAATTTGAACGCAAATTTGATACAGTTTAAATTGGAACCCTCATTTGATACAGTAACATATTCGATACACTTTTGATATAAATGATGTATGAAATGTGTATGAAATGAAAGGATAAAATTTGAACGCAAATTTGATACAGTTTAAATTGGAACCCTGATTTGATACAGTAACATATTCGATACACTTTTGATATAAATTATGTATGAAATGTGTATGAAATGAAAGGATAAAAATTTGAATGTTAATTTGATAGTTTAAATTGGAACGCTGATTTGATACAGTTACATATTTCATACACTTTGATATAATTATGTATGAAATATGTATGAAATGAAAGGATAAAAATTTGAACGCAAATTTGATACAGTTTAAATTGAGAATCTTCATTTGATACAGTAACATATTCGATACACTTTTGATATAAATTATGTATGAAATGTGTATGAAATGAAAGGATAAAAATTTGAACGCAAATTTGATACAGTTTAAATTGGAACCCTCATTTGATACAGTAACATATTCGATACACTTTTGATATAAATTATGTATGAAATGTGTATGAAATGAAAGGATAAAAATTTGAACGCAAATTTGATACAGTTTAAATTGGAACCCTCATTTGATACAGTAACATATTCAATACACTTTTGATATAAATTATGTATGAAATGTGTATGAAATGAAAGGATAAAAATTTCAACGAAAATTTGATACAGTTTAAATTGGAACCCTCATTTGATACAGTAACATATTCGATACACTTTTGATATAAATTATGTATGAAATGTGTATGAAATGAAAGGATAAAAATTTCAATGCTAATTTGATACAGTTTAAATTGGAACCCTCATTTGATACAGTAACATATTCGATACACTTTTGATATAAATGATGTATGAAATGTGTATGAAATGAAAGGATAAAATTTGAACGCTAATTTGATACAGTTTAAATTGGAACGCTGATTTGATACAGTTACATATTTCATACACTTTTGATATAAATTATGTATGAAATATGTATGAAATGAAAGGATCAAAATTTGAACGCAAATTTGATACAGTTTAAATTGGAACCCTCATTTTTGATACCAGTAACATATTCGATACACTTTTGATATAAATTATGTATGAAATGTGTATGAAATGAAAGGATAAAAATTTGAACGCAAATTTGATACAGTTTAAATTGGAACCCTCATTTGATACAGTAACATATTCGATACACTTTTGATATAAATGATGTATGAAATGTGTATGAAATGAAAGGATAAAATTTGAACGCAAATTTGATACAGTTTAAATTGGAACCCTGATTTGATACAGTAACATATTCGATACACTTTTGATATAAATTATGTATGAAATGTGTATGAAATGAAAGGATAAAAATTTGAATGTTAATTTGATAGTTTAAATTGGAACGCTGATTTGATACAGTTACATATTTCATACACTTTGATATAATTATGTATGAAATATGTATGAAATGAAAGGATAAAAATTTGAACGCAAATTTGATACAGTTTAAATTGGAACCCTCATTTGATACAGTAACATATTCGATACACTTTTGATATAAATTATGTATGAAATGTGTATGAAATGAAAGGATAAAAATTTGAACGCAAATTTGATACAGTTTAAATTGGAACCCTCATTTGATACAGTAACATATTCGATACACTTTTGATATAAATTATGTATGAAATGTGTATGAAATGAAAGGATAAAAATTTGAACGCAAATTTGATACAGTTTAAATTGGAACCCTCATTTGATACAGTAACATATTCAATACACTTTTGATATAAATTATGTATGAAATGTGTATGAAATGAAAGGATAAAAATTTCAACGAAAATTTGATACAGTTTAAATTGGAACCCTCATTTGATACAGTAACATATTCGATACACTTTTGATATAAATTATGTATGAAATGTGTATGAAATGAAAGGATAAAAATTTCAATGCTAATTTGATACAGTTTAAATTGGAACCCTCATTTGATACAGTAACATATTCGATACACTTTTGATATAAATGATGTATGAAATGTGTATGAAATGAAAGGATAAAATTTGAACGCTAATTTGATACAGTTTAAATTGGAACGCTGATTTGATACAGTTACATATTTCATACACTTTTGATATAAATTATGTATGAAATATGTATGAAATGAAAGGATCAAAATTTGAACGCAAATTTGATACAGTTTAAATTGGAACCCTCATTTTTGATACCAGTAACATATTCGATACACTTTTGATATAAATTATGTATGAAATGTGTATGAAATGAAAGGATAAAAATTTGAACGCAAATTTGATACAGTTTAAATTGGAACCCTCATTTGATACAGTAACATATTCGATACACTTTTGATATAAATGATGTATGAAATGTGTATGAAATGAAAGGATAAAAATTTGAACGCAAATTTGATACAGTTTAAATTGGAACCCTGATTTGATACAGTAACATATTCGATACACTTTTGATATAAATTATGTATGAAATGTGTATGAAATGAAAGGATAAAAATTTGAATGTTAATTTGATAGTTTAAATTGGAACGCTGATTTGATACAGTTACATATTTCATACACTTTGATATAATTATGTATGAAATATGTATGAAATGAAAGGATAAAAATTTGAAAGCAAATTTGATACAGTTTAAATTGGAACCCTCATTTGATACAGTAACATATTCGATACACTTTTGATATAAATTATGTATGAAATGTGTATGAAATGAAAGGATAAAAATTTGAACGCAAATTTGATACAGTTTAAATTGGAACCCTCATTTGATACAGTAACATATTCGATACACTTTTGATATAAATTATGTATGAAATGTGTATGAAATGAAAGGATAAAAATTTCAACGAAAATTTGATACAGTTTAAATTGGAACCCTCATTTGATACAGTAACATATTCGATACACTTTTGATATAAATTATGTATGAAATGTGTATGAAATGAAAGGATAAAAATTTCAATGCTAATTTGATACAGTTTAAATTGGAACCCTCATTTGATACAGTAACATATTCGATACACTTTTGATATAAATGATGTATGAAATGTGTATGAAATGAAAGGATAAAAATTTGAACGCTAATTTGATACAGTTTAAATTGGAACCCTGATTTGATACAGTAACATATTCAATACACTTTTGATATAAATTATGAATGAAATGTGTATGAAATGAAAGGATAAAAATTTCAATGCTAATTTGATACAGTTTAAATTGGAACCCCCATTTGATACAGTAACATATTCGATACACTTTTGATATAAATTATGTATGAAATGTGTATGAAATGAAAGGATAAACATTTGAACGCTAATTTGATAGTTTAAATTGGAACCCTGATTTGATACAGTTACTTATTTGATACACTTTTGATATAATTATGTATCAAATATGTATGAAATGAAAGGATACAAGGATACATTTCATTTGATACACTTTTGATATGTATAAAATGTGTATGCAATGTTAATTTGATACAGTTTTGATACATAAAAGTGTATGAAATGAGGGTTCCAATTCAAAGCCTTTTATTTCATACATTTTTCATACGTATCAAAAGTGGTGTATCAAAAGTGTATCAAATTTCAGCCAGGGGTCCTAGGAAATGGAATATTACTGATAAATATATAAAGATGGCAAAATCAGTAAACCAGTTTAAGTTACAAATAAAGAAAAGTCTAATAAAAATTACATCTAATATTTAGGCATTATTTAATGACCTCACCCATCCCCACCCCAACTATCAATTTCTTCTGTGAACTGTGGAATGTCTATATGAAATGTTATAAATATTTATATTGCTTCTTTCTTTGCATGTTCTTCTCCTCTTTCTTTTATTTGTTAGCTTTGTGTAATTGTATGTTGTAACTTATGGCAGTGTAAGGGGGCGCTCGCTTCAGGCCTTTTGAGCATCTCCTCATTCAAATGTTGTCTTTTATATATATTTTGTATGTCGATTTGTATGAAAATAAAATGATGATGTATGATGATGATGATGTACATCATTTCCTACAGAGTCGTGAGATATGTCAAACTTTTTCCTTAGTCATAAGGAACAAAAAAAAAGTCAGTGGCCGCATATCTGTAGGATCATTGGTTAATAAGATATAGTCACTTTTTCAAAATTTGTAACCAAATATCTTAGAGAGTCGTGCCATATGTCAAAAAGGAACAGAAAAGTCAGTGGTCGCATATCTGTAGGATCATCGGTTAATGAGATATAGTCACTTTTTTGTACGTTGTGCACTTAACCCCTTGTTTTTTACTTCTGGATATCGTTTGAGTCAAATGATTTTTCATTTTAAAGCTTATGATATATTTTCTAAACACGAAATAAAACAAAATTGACCGCCAGCCGACTTTACAACTGTTTCGTGATGGACGGTCACATATATTCATTAACATATTAAATCGTTTATCCCTTTTGGTCGATATCGAATTGGTTTGTGGCTGACTTAGCTTGGGGCCAATGCATGAATTGGCATATGGCCAAGTCAACTGTGGACGAATTGGTTTGGGCCGAATCGACCTGATACCAGGAAATGCCGAAAATTACGTACTTTACAAGGCAAAAAGCAACTTTTCTAGGCATTGTTGACATGGTGCCCCCGCTAAAGAAAGTTTCCTACTATAAGGGGCTGTGCAATAATTATGAGCCCTGGGGAGGGTAAAATTGGGGGGGCAAGAAATTTTGGCGAGCCGAAAGGGGGGGGGGCAAAGATTTTATGGCGGGCCGCGAGGAGGGGGGCAAGCGATTTTGGCAGACATTCTTGGGGCGCCTTTTTAATAAAACGCTCTAAAAAGGCTTGGGAAAACAGTACGGAAACGCTTAAATATGCAAATTTTCCTGCTCGCTGCGCTCGCAACATACATCTAGACCATTTAAGGTTTGCAAATTGGGATCCCAAAAATTTGGCATGTTCAAGGGGGGGGCAAAGAATTTTTGGCGGGCCGAGAGGGGGGCAAGCAATTTTTGGCGGGCCGAGAGGGGGGCAAGCGATTTTTGGCGAGCCGTTTGAAATTTTACCCCCGGGGTAAATAATTATTGCACAGCCCCTAAAGACCTAACTTTTGAGATGGTTTGTACGGTTTGAAGGTGCAAAATTAACAATAAGCTTAAAATAAGACGCCGTTACCGCCGGTTCATCATCAACGACTTTGACAGATGACGTCATCAGACGCAATCTCTGTCTTGATAATATCGACATGGACTAATATATAGAGCACGTATATGGCAAGCCAAGGGGGCCAAAAGCGTGGAACAGCTACGCGTAGCTTCTTTCTCGTTACGAGCAGCTGTTTGACCAATCAAAATAGTCAAATTTAATCACGTGGTTGGGTCGTTAGCTGCGCGTAGTATAGTTATAGGTATCCTCTTTCACAATTATTATCTTGTAATTAATTTACGGAATTAGCATAGATAACGAACGGGTAAAGGAGGCCAAATCACAGCACGTGTCAAGAGAACATGTTGCTAATGCCTGGCTAAAATGACACAAAGCATATTTATTTAGTGTTTCCAAGTTTACACCGTGTGTAATAGCAAGTAACTTTATACTCGGGCTGTATTAGCGGTGCAGGGGATATGAAGGTCAAACAACAACTAGGCCTACTACTGATGTAAAGCGCTGTGTAAAGATATTGCAGGGAAAGCGATATCACATGCCACTGTGTAAATATGGAGAGAGTAAAATGGGTCATCATTTTTTCCGGAACGGGGGGGGGGGGGGGGGTCCTAAATTTACAAAAAGTCGGCGGCCCTCACTATTTCGGCATCAAAATGTTATGACCCCCGACTCCCACCACCGATACACCTTACCCCTAGACAGGCTAAAATTGTATTGAAATCAGTCTTTTGAATACAATAAACACACTATCTGTAGTCATCTTGTGACTCCCTACATTTTGTCATTATCAATTTATGACCCCCCCTCCCCCTTATTTTTAGTTACCAAAAAAGTATGACCCCCTATATTTGGGATCCCCTTCCGAAGAAAATGATAGTCCCTAAATATAGAACAATCATCATTCTGTTCAGATATTACTTTAATAGCACCTATACCATTTTTTGCTGATATACTACAGATATTTTCATTTACAAAAATTAACAACGTAATATTTGTGAGAGAGGATGTTTACATCAGCTCCACGTGTTTAAAACCGCGAATCTGATTGGTTAATAAGCTGCACGTAACGAGAAAGAAGCTGCGCGTAGCTAGTCCCACGTTCTGAGCCGCTTAGCTTGCCATACACGTATGATGGACTGGAAACTTCACGCATCGATCTGAGGACAGCTTTCAAACATAAGTCTTGATAGTAATACGCTGTTTTAATTAGCCTATATCTGGTGGCAACAGCATTTTTCTACAGTCACGTGATAATGGCACCGGCCGATAATACACGGGGTAAGCCTACGGTGTCCACACTTCTTTTTTCCTTTTTCAGCTTTTTGTTTTATCTGTACTTGGAGCTGGTGGGGGAGAGAAAGCATAAAATACATTCAGGAAAAAATACAACTCGAACCAAAGATCAAGGCTCCATTTCAAATTTAAACCTAAAAAATCACTCATTTTTGAAACCGGACGTTGTTCAAATTTGCGCCAAAACTTCACCTCTGAAATAAAATATTGGAATTTTTTCTCAGATTCCTTCATGTAGACACTTGCCAGAAGCAAATGAGCTGAAAACGGGCGAATTTTGACAATTATCTTTTGAAAATAAAGCCACAACAAGCTCAAATAAGCGGTGGACTATTTTAACCGAATTTCACTGATACATAAATCGTGGAGTGATTTGGTGGTGCGCCCTCTGAAAAGATTTGAAGAATAGAAGGCTGACGTTGCGCCAAAACATATGGCAAGCCAAGGGGGCCAAAAGCGTGGAACAGCTACGCGTAGCTTCTTTCTCGTTACGAGCAGCTGTTTGACCAATCAAAATAGTCAAATTTAATCACGTGGTTGGGTCGTTAGCTGCGCGTAGTATAGTTATAGGTATCCTCTTTCACAATTATTATCTTGTAATTAATTTACGGAATTAGCATAGATAACGAACGGGTAAAGGAGGCCAAATCACAGCACGTGTCAAGAGAACATGTTGCTAATGCCTGGCTAAAATGACACAAAGCATATTTATTTAGTGTTTCCAAGTTTACACCGTGTTTAATAGCAAGTAACTTTATACTCGGGCTGTATTAGCGGTGCAGGGGATATGAAGGTCAAACAACAACTACGGTACTACTGATGTAAAGCGCTGTGTAAAGATATTGCAGGGAAAGCGATATCACATGCCACTGTGTAAATATGGAGAGAGTAAAATGGGTCATCATTTTTTTCGGAAGGGGGTCCTAAATTTACAAAAGTCGGCGTCAATAAATTGCAGCCCTCACTATTTCGGCATCAAAATGTTATGACCCCCCTACTCCCACCACCGATACACTTTACCCCCTAGACAGGCTAAAATTGTATTTTTGAATACAATAAACACACTATCTGTAGTCATCTTGTGACTCCCTACATTTTGTCATTATCAATTTATGACCCCTCCCCCTTATTTTTCTTTCAAAAAAGTATGACCCCCTATATTTGGGATCCCCTTCCGAAGAAAATGATAGCCCCCTAAATATAGAACAATCATCATTCTGTTCAGATATTACTTTAATAGCACCTATACCATTTTTGCTGATATACTACAGATATTTTCATTTACAAAAATTAACAACGTAATATTTGTGAGAGAGGATGTTTACATCAGCTCCACGTGTTTAAAACCGCGAATCTGATTGGTTAATAAGCTGCACGTAACGAGAAAGAAGCTGCGCGTAGCTAGTCCCACGTTCTGAGCCGCTTAGCTTGCCATAATAACATGTGGGCCTATTTAATGATATATGAACTACCCACTCATGTTCTTGTCAGCGCTACAGTGCAAAACTTCTCTTTAACATTACATTCAAATAATAATTACATTGTAAATTGGAACTGACACCATTTTTTTCAGGAATACTTGTTTATGATGATGACATGGACATTCTGATCATTATGCATGATGCAAACTCATAGGTGTTGTGCGTTTGGCAATTTGGGAGGGTGGGGTTCAAAATGACCCCATAGGATTATAAAATCAAAATTTCGAATTGCTCAAATACCTCTTTCAAATATATCAAATTATTTACATAAATAAACAAAAATAAATAAATAAATAAATAAATAAATAAATAAATAAATAAATAAATAAATAAATAAATAAATAAATATAGGCATGGCAACAGGCCAGCAAGCCGTGTTAAAAAGAAGTAGTTTTAAATTTGTGCTCAGTCACCTGAAGATTGCAGGGCATGAAACACAGTGTTGTGGCACTCGGTGTGTAAACCATATCAATTTGTAAATAAATAAATAAATAAACGAAAACAATTGAACAAATGTTAGCGTAGCATTAAAATCATAAATACAACCATTGCTGACAGGAGGACTCGAACCAACGATATTGATATCCGCAGTCTGATGCTCTACCATTGAGCTATGACAGCATCTAGTGATGAGGGTCGAGTTTTTAGCTTATACAGTGTTTGATAATGCCGCCTCGTGAAAGAAAGAATATAAAATCTCAATTTTTAATTTAAATTTATTTGATAATTTTCTAACCTATATTTTCTTTAGAGCAGGGACAAATATTTCCCTTTTATCCAATTTGACCGCTATATAAGAATCTACTTCTTTTATTACTGATTTATTTACTGATTTCCATTAAGCAATATCAAAGATTAATGTCACACATCTCACAACAGATATTTAGTTGGCCTAGTGGTCTTGCACAGTGCTGTTTAACCGGGAGGTACCGAGATCGATTCCCACCTCTGCCTGCAATTTTTTTTAAAGACTGGGAAATAATAACCTGACATTCGCCGCTGACATTCGTACTGCAGAAGCGGAGTTATAACTTGTTAAACTTTGCTCCTTCCGTAAAAGGGTACATTATTTTGGCACTATATTATTTCTTTTTTTTTTTTCACATTGCTGGTATTAAATATCAAATGGTCATAATTGGCGGTCACTTCAAATCATCCCCAACTGAACGAGGTTCAGGAATGTCCTCTCATTGTTAATTGTTGGTTAACCCACCACTTGAGAATCCGGGTTGAGAATAAAGGACTATGAATAGGTGCAACAGGATTACCTACGGGATTATTTCAAGGATATAATTCTGTTCTCCCTCCTTTTCTTACATCTTCTCTGATATGTGCTAGTGTCAATGGTTATTGTTAAAAGGCAATAAGGTGTGTAATTGCAATATTTCCTCTGAATAGGAAAGACTCTCTACATCGAGTTATGTATGCTGGTGGTTCGCAATACTGTTATTAGGCTGCGTTCACATAGAGGTATACTATTCGGGTATACGGTGCACGTTTTGCAGGTACACGCGTATAGCTTAAATCGAGCAAGGCAATTTCATAGTACCGGGTCACATAAGGCTACGATCACATAGAAGTATACTATTCGGGTATACGGTGCACGTTTTGCAGGTGTACGCGTATAGCTTAAATCGAGCAAGGTAATTTCATAGTACCGGGTCACATAGGGCACTATTCGAAAAGGCCGTAGACGTACCTGCGTATAGTATAGTGGGAATCGTGCGTGTTCGATTTTAGTGCAGCGTATACCGTCCTAATTTTAAAACTAAACCATATGTGGGTAAATTCATATTTTTTAAATAGGTGCACTATCTAATTACATGATGCAGTCATGGTCCATGGCAAAGGCGATTCGACCTTTGTGGCATTAAACCCAGTTAACAGGAAATTAATCCAGTAAATCGATTCAGTAAAGCAAATAAGCTCATGCATTCGATCACTAACGGCAACAAGCTTCGGTCGATTACCCCAGCAGCTGCAGCGTGTGTAAACTCTAATTTGCATAGAGGCTGTACGTGAAATTATTGATTGGCTCCAAACAAAGGATTTGAACCGGTGCACGTAATCATGGCGCAGTGCAGTCCATTCAATCAAATGTTGTCATCAACCTATTTGATCGCAGTGCATTGTTATGTGTGTGAGACGAACTGTCGCGGTTGATTGCAATCAAACAAACGATGTCTTATGTATTACTTTGTTCCGTGATGAAAATCGTGATGTTTTATTCAATCACTCTTGAAAAATGTATTTCTTTTGTAGGCCTATTACTTTGTTTTGTGATGAAAATCGTGATGTTTTATTTCATCACGCTTTAAAACAAACGATTTCTCATGTAATACTTTGCTTCGTGATGACAATTTTGATGTTTTATTTCATCACTCACGAAAAATTGATTTCTTATGTATTACTTTGTTTCGGGATGAAAATCGTGATGTTTTATTTCATCATCACGCTCTAAAACAAACGATTTCTTATGCATTATATTTGTTTTGTGATGAAAATCGTGATGTTTTATTTCATCACGCTCTAAACAATAATTATAGTTACATGCATTTCAAGAAAAAAATCTTATTAAAACGGTAGGCCCTATGTTGTTTAGAAAAAATGTAGGAAGTGATGATGATGATGATGTCGATGATGATGATGATGATGATGATGATGATGATGATGATGATGTCTCCAAAAGTGTCCCGGTTTGTTTTTCTTGCCCTAAATCGTGCGTATCTATTAATAAGGCACTTAAATAATCAATAATCAGTCCCGTGACGGCCTCCACTAACTAGCTACTAACTTGGGTTTATGGGCGCTGATATTTCATGTTCACTGTCACTTATTTATCAGAAAAGTGCGACCATTTGTCAATCACCTACAGTACCCAATTTCGGCATACTATATAAGAAACTCATCATGATGATTGCCAGAGAATAGTTAAAATGTAGCTTGTACCGTTTTTTTGTGGCATCCTTCTGAAGTGAGCGGTCCGATACCAATATTTTCGGTCAAATCTCCATTCAATTAACACGGGGAGTTGGCTAGCTATGCCTTGCCCTCACTCATATTTTACAAAAGTGCGACTATTTCTGAACATCTAACCTAGCTGTAATTTTAGGTCATGTTAGAGAAATATATTTGCTAGAAGTTTGGAGAATAGCTAACATATTGGCTGGTTATTTTTCACACAGTGATGTTAACTAGGCAAGTGCCCATTCTTCCAACGTAGATCATTTGTAGGGGTCACGCGTCAATGGTGAGAGCACTGTGTATTGTGTATAGGAAAACGGACAGTAACTGCAGTATGATGCACATTATGACACCTCATTGAATGCAATGTGACCTCAAGAAGTAAAGTTACAAGCATTTAATAAGACGAAGAAAATTGGTAAACTGACCTACTCGCTATTCACTATACGAAATACGCTCATTCGATCAGGCTGAGTTCACATAGTATACGCCTATATGAACTCAGCCTGATCGAATGAGCGTATTTCGTATAGCGAATACCGTATACCGTATACTTCTATGTGAACTCAGCCTTAAGAGAAGGTATCTTCCAAATCCAAATCGAAATGATATCAACACCAAATTCGATCGTTTGTATTGCCTCATTAGAGAGATTGCGAAGAGGCGTTCACTGGAAACGCCATACGGGTTACGTGTAACGGTATTGTGCGGGCGAACGTCATAATGCCGTTCGCATCGAAACTCAACTACAATCAATTTATGGTCAAGTGGCGCTATGCTGAAACAAATAAATCAAAAGACCGTATCGAATAAACTTCTAACTAGAACTAGCCCCGTTCCACAAACCGCGACGCCTCTCGAATAGCGACCGAAGGGAGCACTCCTACAGTTGGAAAATCATCATACAGGTATCAGAGTACAGCACAGAAGCCAGTGCTAGTTCTAACGAATGTTTGATGACGTAAAATCGATAATATATTTCTGCTAGATATTGTATGTAACATATTATCGATTTTTCGTCATCAAACATTCGTTAGAACTTAAACATTACTGGAAATAGAATGGCAATAGATTAAATAACGTACATATTGTACATACAATATTGTACGTCTAATACTCGGAGTCTGTATACGACTTAAGTTTTAAGTGACTTAAGTTATGTTCACACATGCACTTATTGGTAATATTTTATCTAGGACAGATAAATTATCTATTGCACCTACATCCATCATGTCCATAACAATCTAACTACTACAACTTTCTGTCAACTCTCTCATTCATAACTTCTGTCTTGTTGCCCTTTCTGTTTTACCATTTACCAATGTTTAGTACACTACAGTTTTTTAATTAAATTACTAAAACTGAAAAAATATGGTTCCTCCAATCCCTTAAGGGATCTGGAATGAGCGTTTTGAGCGTTTCGACAATTTTTTTTGTGGGACATGGGAGCACATCAGACATATCGAATTGCATTCTGAATACGAAGAATGTCTTTCTGATATCAAATAATTTTCATTTTTTGAAATTCACGATATAATACAAATTTTATGACAAATGTGACCATCCATCTCAAACCACTCGTAAAGTCGGCAAATTGAATTTCGAGTTACAGTCCAAAATGTGCATAAAGCTTGTATTCATAATGTACATAATAATTGTCCTACAAGTTTCTCATTTCAGTCTAGTAAATAGCTTAAGTCTTTGTTTGCTTTGGCTAAATCCTGTTCAAGTGGTGGGTTAACCAACAATTAACAAGAGAGGACATTCCTGAACCTCGTTGACTTGGGGATGATTTGAAGTGACCGCCAATTATGACCATTTGATATTTAATACCAGCAATGTAGAAAAAGGGATATATTGTAGCACCAAAATAATGTACCTTTTTACTGAAGGAGCAAAGTTTAACAAGCCATAACTCCACTTCTGGATATCGTTTGAAATCAAATGATATATCATTGTAAAGCTTATGATATATATTTTCTAAACATGAAAGAAAACAAAATTGACCAGGGGCCGACTTTACGAGCGTTTCGATGTGGATGGTCACAAATTATTAAATTGGATATTTTTCACATTTTTGATATATAACAGTCCTCGAAGTATAAATCTAATGATATATTCTTAAAGTGTATGTAGCTGGGAGGAAAAGCCGACGATCAATTTTGAAGATTTTGAAGATATTGATTTTTTCCCAAAAAGACCTAATTTTTTTGTGTGTTTTGAGAAAAAAAAAATCCATATCTTCAATACGAAAAGTCAAAATTTTCAATTGATCGTCGACTTTTCATCCCACTTACATGCACTTTAAGATCATCAGATTGATAAAGTTTACTTCGAGTACTGTTAAATATCAAAAATATCAATTTTTAATCATTTGCCATAAAATGTGTATTACATTGCGAATTTCAAACAATCAAAATTATTTGATAAAGGACATTCTTCGTATTCAGAATGCAATTCGATATGTCTGATGTGCTTTAATGTCCCACAATAAATACTGTCCAAACGTTCATATCCCATCCCTTAAAAGCATGGCATTTAATTTAAAATATATTTATTTGCATGGTATAGTTTACTGTTAGGTACAAGCACATTATAATAAAAAAGACTGCATGATTACTAGACTACCCGTAGTCCACTTGCCCATTGTGCATACTCTGGATATTGTATTTAAGCTTAAAACTCTGATTTAATTAATGTGTTGCACAATTGATAGATTTTCACATCTGATCTTTTCAGTCACCCTACTCCCTCTGTTAGCTTCCCAAGTGGACTACTGACTTTGGATTGCGGTTTACATGCTTAACACGGCTGTCTATGAGCTTCTATGGAGGAGATTGTCGGAAATCTGGCCTACTAAAATTGGCCATGATGTAATGCATCTTTAAATGGATCTGGCTTGTGATTGGTCGCCCAGATCTCGTTAGGGTTTAAATCCTCCGGGTACCTGTCATTACCATTAATAACTACATGGTACACAAGTATGCGGCCGTTGTGTTGTGTAATTGCATGAACGCGTCAGTAAGTGCATGAGCGCGTCTTGTATTTGCTTGCGGTTAAATTTGATTGATAAACAAGTATGATTGACAGTGTGAGTGTTAGGGACTTTGCCCGTTCAAAATCCCGTTTAAAATTGAAAGTCCATAGTCGATTTTTAACCTGGAATTTCGCGATTAATAAACTGGCAGATTCTAAAATCAGAATTGTTCAGTATTGAAGTGCCAATACAATTATGACATTATGATATGTTGCATTCAATAATATAAGCCTACGTACACTTTACTTTTACTGTCACTAATATAATTATATAAACTTTTTCATAACAATTTTATACTAGTATTTTGATGTAATAAATATCAGCAAAGATGGACAAGTCCTGACTGATTTATCTGACGTGAAAGATAGATGGAAAGAAAATTACGAGGAGCTGTATAATAATAAAAACTATGTCAATGTGGATGCAATTCAAATACCCCATATGCCTAAGCTGGAAAATGAACCAGACATCCTAAGAGATGAAGTGACTAGTGCTGTTAAGAAGTTAAGGTTGGTCTGAACCCTGGAATTATGAAAACTTTCGGGCCTCATAACTGCTAAATGATTAGTCTAAAGAATATAAAAGTATACATTTTTAGAATGGAAATGACTTGATGAATTCATCTGTGAGGTCAATTTGGGCCAAAATGCTCATTTTTGGAGAAAATCCCAAAAAACGGGTTTTTTGGCCCAAATTTTTTCGTGCAACGTAACAAAAAAATTGTTTGGCCAAAAAATTTTTTTATTAATTTTTAAAAACTAGATCAAAATATCTAGGGACCGTTTTTTTATTTTTTGAATTTTGACCGACTTTGAGAAATTTGCACCAAAAATGAACAAAAAATGCAAAATAAACAAAAAAATCATAAAAAAGCCTGATTTTCGCCCAAATTTCAAATATTTTTGGTGAAGTTGGTCAAAATTCAAAAAATAAAAAAACGGTCCCTAGATATTTTTATCTAGTTTTCAAAAATTAATAAAAAATTTTTTGGCCAAACAATTTTTTTGTTACGTTGCATTTACAAATTTGGGCCAAAAACCCATTTTTGGGATTTTCCAAAATGAGCATTTTGGCCCAAATTGACCTCACAGATGAATTCATCAAGTCATTTCCATTCTAAAAATGTATACTTTTATATTCTTTAGACTAACAATTTAGCAGTTATGAGGCCCGAAAGTTTTCATAATTCCAGGGTTCAGACCAACCTTAACAGATGGAAAGGCACCGGGTTATGATAGTATAACAGCGGAAGAACTGAAAGCATCTGGAGAAACTGGCATAGATATTCTCTATAGACTCTGTAATCAAATTTAGAAGGAGGAAGTCTTCCCAGCTGACTGGGGTAGAGCAATTATTAAACCTATCTTTAAGAAGAAAGACAAACTTGACTGTGGCAACTACAGGGGCATAAGTCTACTGAGCCATGCAGGAAAGGTATTTGCTCTAATTCTCCAACGTAGAATCATAAAGGCTTCAGACCGGGAAGATCAACAACAGATCAACTGTTCACCCTCAGACAGATAGCAGAGAAACACCTTGAGAAGAAGAAAAGCCTATTCTGTTGTTACATCGACTTTGAAAAGGCATTCGATACAGTGTGGCAGGAAGGTCTTTGGAAAGCGATGCAGTTCTTTGGATACTCAAACAAGCACATACAACTTCTTCAAGCACTGTATAATCAGTTTACAAGTGCAGTCAGAGTGAACGGCGAACTGACAGAGTGGTTTAGAACAACGGTGGGAGTACGTCAGGGCTGTGTACTGTACCCACAACTCTTCAACATCCTCCTGAAATCGTAATGCTATACGCAACTAATGACACTACAATTGGCGTCAACATACAAGGTCACCTGATAAATAATCTTCGCTTTGCAGATGATATTGTGCTGATAGCCGAAAATGAAAGAGATCTGCAAACACTGACCAACAAAGTGAACCTAAACAGCTCAAATTTCGGCTTGAAGATTAACATCGCCAAGACAGAGGTACAAGTTATCAGCAAGCAACTACAGGACCTAAACATCAACATCAATGGGGTGAAACTTCTTCAGGTAGACAAGTTCATATACCTTGGAGGTGCCATTACTCAGAGGGGAACATGCTCAGAAGATATCAGGCACAGAATTGGAAAGGCGCTTGGGGCGATTCAAAGTCTCAACAAAATCTGGTATGCTAAAGACATCACTTGCTCAACAAAAATCGAACTCTACAAAGTACTTGTCCTGTCCATCCTTATGTATGGCTCAAAAACATGGACACTGAAAAAGATAGACGAAAATAGGCTGCTGACTTTTGAGATGATCTGCCTCAGGAAAATCATGGGTGTCACCAGACTAGACAAAATCAGGAACACCGTCATCAGAGAAAGTCTAGGTCTGAAGGAGACGATAATTGACAGAGTGACCACAAAAAGACTGAAATACTTTGGCCATGTCAATCGGATGCAACCATCAAGATACCCAAACATACCTGACCTCCAATATCCATGGTGACAGACCACGTGGAAGACCAGCCAAGAAATGGACAGATTGTGTAAAGGCAGACTGTGCTACTAGAAACCTGAGCTCCCTGGCTGAAGCTACCAGTCTATCACGTGATCGGAGGATCTGGCAAGCCATCCTGAAACAGAAGCCATCACACATTCCCAAAATGGTGTGGACGGCTTAGGTCAAGGTCAAGGTCAAGGTCAAATATCAGTATAATTTCGAGTTCAACTGAATGCTTTCATCATGATTAACATTAATAACATGCTTTTATTTATCAAAAATCGACTATGGCATAGTCTACATGATTACTCAATCCAAAATTGCATTTTCTGAATGAATTGAATTGTCAAATATTATAGGTCCTAAAAGCTTTATTTGTGAACGGATTTTCATCGTTGACAAAACAAAATGTATGTTTAATATATTAATTATTTCATTGATAGCATAATTTAATCCATAGATAATCAAAGAGTATTATCTGTTTACAAAATAAGCGGTTTTTTAATTGTATATATGTTCAGATTCAATTATCATGCAATCCATTATCAGTACTACCTGCTGAGGCTACAAAAACATGACCCTGTTCATATTTACATTGTTATAAGCTGTTATAGTCAAAACAGATAATATGCATTGATAGTAAAATCCGTTTCTGAATATACCATGGATGTGGTATAACTCATATGAAACTGAAAAAGACACATCTTGAAGGTCAACACAAGAAATTCATACTTTTGCAAAATGAAAGAAATTCTTATTGCCAACTTGGTAAAATGCATACTCGTAGCCCAATCTCATACATCATAGCACCCAGTTTTGGTTTGTGGTTTCAAAATATTGCAATTAAACATTGGTTCTTTCAAATATGAGATGCAAAAACTCAAATCTAGTAGGCCTACAATCATTATATTTATAAAGATATAGCAAACTTTCCATGCTAGAGATTGGACCCAAGACAAAATTCACCTAAATTAAGTGTAAATTCATGATTAACCCGCCCATCAGTGGACTTCGGGTATATATATAAATGCGCATATAAATGCGCACGTGACATCTACAAGTCGCCATACCGTGTTCAACGATGTAAGGTACCCGGATGTGCACAAATTCAACACGCAAAAGTATAGGCGAAAATGACAGGTTACAAGGAAAATTGGCTTTGCAAAATAGTGGCATTGATTGCAAAGGGCAAAATAATTTGACCCGAAACATAAACTCTTTATTTGGATTTTCCATTACGGAAAAAAAAAATTATGACGGAAAAGCTAGATATAGCTGATTTAAAAAGTTATATTTCATTATTTCCGTGCTAAATGGGCGTGGCAATTGGCCATATTGATGACGAAATGTGATTCTTACTGGCATTAAGGTTAGCCTGAGAGTTTTTCATGCGCTTGATTTCAGAGGGCGTAAGTTCATAACAGAAACAGCCATGCAGAAAATGAACAAGCGTACCGGGACGTAGGCCTACTTACAATAGAATATCGAATTTATCGATCCACGGTCAAGACATGAAAAGGCTATGAAACTTGGCTTAGCTCGTGCCCGGAGCTCGGATGCCGGGGGGTGGCACAAGCCGTTTTCGGCAATTTTCACAAGGATTTTATAAATTTTAAAATTGATTGGGGGCACTTCGTCAAGCTACGCCCTGGAAAATGTGTTGATTTTGGGATGAAAATCAACAAGACAGACTTAGCAGGCCTACAAATTTCTGAATTATATAAAGTGAAAAACAATCAATCACGATTCACTGCACTCAGCGAATCAATCAAATAAAACTAAAAAGAAAGGATCAAGAAAGAATAAAGAAATAGTGAAAAAGAGAAAGAAAGAGAGAGAAAGAAAATGAACGAAAAAGAAAGAAAGAAATGAAAAAAAAAAAAGAAATGAAAAAAGAAAGGGAGAAAGAAAAGAGGAAAGAAAGGAAGTAAAAATGAGAAAAGAGAAAAAAAAAAAAGAAAATTCAGCCACACGGAGACTCGAACCCACAAAAATTGTTCATATTAGATTCCCAGTCCAACACTCTATCCACTAGGCCATAGATCAGCTTACGCAATTGACTGTTCTCAAAGCGGATGATATAACTATAATTGGATGCAATTACAAATGATTACAATCGCGTCCGCATTATGGCTCTTAGAATAAACACGCATGTCGGCGCTGAAATTTTGAACGAACTGATGGAGGAAAACCTCGTTTTTTTGCAAAACTAGATTCAATTTGGAGTGAAAATCAAATGGAATAGCAATTGGCAGAATGTTGAGAAATAATGTAGGTATTCAGATGTCTAAATTAACGTTTCGTAATCAAGATATCGATAATTTCACAAACCAGCTTTTTCTCAAGCAAATTCTCCAAAATTTTCCCCCAAAACGGGCTTATAAAATTTAATCGGTACTATATTTGGTTCTTCCCCAAGGCAACATTATTTCTTTGATCGATTTGTAATACAATACGAAAAAGAAGAAAACAATCGCTCGGTGTGGATTTATACGGAGCGCACATTTGAAAAAAACCTCATGGAACGTGTTTTTGATCTTGTGAACATGGTGGGTAAAAATGCTTTAAACGAAGGATTTTCACATTTATTCTAATAATTTGTATATAACACACACAAAAATGTTAAGCTACATCCAATGCACCAACATTTCAGTCGCTGCGATATTTGATTACTGAGAAAACTCTGTTTTAGAGAACAACTTTATACGTCTTTTATACGTTTTTTATACGTCTCTTTGTGTAACCTTAAGGTCAGAACTGGGTAGCTGCCGATGATGTTATTTGATAATGTTTGCACGTAGGGAACTTAGGGGGCTGTCATTTTCTTCGGAAGGAAGGGGTCATGGATTTATTATTTGGGAGTCAAGATAAGTATCCCCCCCGTAGTGCCGCCAATGAACATAACTCTGACCCTAATTTTAACTCTAATTATAACGTAAATTGAGGAAACTATAACTTTAGCCCTTTTCGGCATAATGACCCTCTCAAACTAATAGGCTAGATGTCCCCGCCCGACCTCCTCAACTCTAACTTACTCATTCGCTCGCAAATGGACAAAAAAACAAATTCAAAATGTGTTTTTAAGCACCTTTTTGTGTCCCCCATGCTAAATCGGTAATCTGTACACCCTTTGTCACCCTTTGACGTACAATTTAGAATAAACACGTAGATGACTGTACATGATCTAATCATCCCGGCTGGAAGATGTTGAGGAAGACTCGTATACTATACATCACGCTCATACGTTATATGACAATTTGACGTACAATCACGTATGTGATGCATGGTTTGAGGTTTGAGGTTTATTCAGTTTTACTTTTTTACTTAAAAAACGGGTTGTCCTTCGTTCAAATCCTTGAAAGAGTGGATTTTCACTCTTTTACATTTGTTAAAAGATAAAAAATGAATTGAAACAGATGATAATGAATAGGCCTACTAAAGGTGCATGAATATTCGACGTCAAGTATATGGAATATGAATCGGGCCTTACATGAAGCTGTCTGACTGCATTACACTTAAAATAAAAGATGTTGAACTACTTATATGATTACGTTTGTGTGTGGGTGGGGTCGACCATTAAGTGACGTGACCTTATTACGGTAGGCCTATAATATAGCATACAATATTTAAAATATAGGCCAGTGGTCCTAACTCAATATGTGACCAAGAATTCTTAAAGAAAAAAGGGTGGGGCGGAACTGTTGTCAAGAAGAATTATTAATGAAGAAAGGGCGGAAATTTTTTGTTAAGGGTTAGGTTTTTTTTCGCCAATAGGGCCGCCGCAATAGGGATGGGTGTTTTTTAGTTGTATAATACTATAATACTTTGAATTTAAAAATAGTTACTACTAAACAAAAAATTCTTGAAAAAATGTTTGATCCTCAGTAGACAAAATTTGGTCTTCTGTTCACAGAATACGAATCATTTCTTCATTTAAAGTATTATTGACAGCGAAGATAAATCTAACGAGAATGACTTCTTTCATTGTTCATTTAATTATTATTAAAATCCAAATAAAAATTATGTTATGTTATATAATGATGTATAATGTTCATGTATATATCTCAAATATTACTGGGCTATTCCAGTTGAATCCACTCACCCCTATGGAAGCGTGACCTTAATCTCCCACACACAGGGGGTGTGTATTTCAAATGGAGTTACCCATTCAGGTAACCCAATTTGATATCACTCACTATGTGAAAGCTTAATAGGGGATGTATGGATTTCGACTGGAATAGCCATTGCCTTAATTGCGGACGAATCCCTTAATAGGCCTAATGTATTGTATAGCTTTAGAAAATATTAACACGTTGTGACGGTAGTAGGTACTACAACTTAAGCAATTCACTTTTGAATATAGGCCCTACAATGCAAAGACTGTATCACTTTAGGGCCTAAATGTTGAATAAAGAAAAACTATGAACTATAGGAGGAATGATTATTGTATGTTTTACTCATGTCGTTATCGAAATACATGTGTACATTATGTCAATCAAATCAAACATTGTGCCTTTTCAAATTGTCGGTTTTCTATCCAACTTGAAATCGCAATAATTTTAGAGCCTGCATGGGTGGATTGCACCGCACTAATCATGTGTTCGTAAAAAAATATGGGGTCTTTGGGTGACAGCGATGCTGGAAAAGGGGTCTTAACAGCCCTACATACGCGTCACCTCCAAAGTTGGAGTGCCCCCCCCCCCCGGGTGTTTGTGATACCAGAGATTCCATTAAAACCATTGTCTTACTTGTAGCTAATCAAAATGGCCGCCATATTTAATAAACTTTTGCATGGTCGAAAACTTTGTGTGCACAACGGTATGCCAAGAACAGCGAATGCAGCACAGTCAAGGAGTTGAGATGGGAATTGTTCAAATCCAAAAAAATTGTTGAAGCTGAAAAGTTGCCACGAACTCTTAGAGCACTGTAACCAGACATTCAGAGAGCCAATCTCATATCGCTAATCGGCAAGGTTGTAACTGCCATGGCATCGATAATACGCACATTGTGTCGGCTCTCCACCCTGCTTGATGTATTGTCTGGTGTTATATCTACTACATTCACTCAGTACTTCCATACTGTACCGTACTCTTCATCAGTGGCGTAACTAGGGTTGGTAGCGCCCGGGGCAAGAAACAAAATTGGCGCCCTACCCCCCCCCCACCGAGATTATCTTAGACGCGGCCAGTATATCATAGCAATAGGGGTTGTGGCACACAGGATACATAATGCCCCCACCCCCCATTCTTGAAACAATTGCAAGTGGAGCGCGAGAAAATTTGGACATAAATAAGGCCTAGCACTAATTAATTTTGGTTACTAGTATTTGAATATCAGTCTTAAAATTAAAGTCTTCAATTAATTTTGTGGTGAAATGGGCTCCGAAGCGCGCGAAAAATTTGACTTTCATTGCTTGGAGTGGCGCAGAATCGATGCTGAATTGGCCAATTTGGCGCCCCCTGAGGGTAGCGCCTGGGGCATGTTGCCCCCCTGCCCCCATTCTGTGTAATTTCAGTAATTCCTCACGCACCTTGAGTTCTCTGATAAGCTGTTCCAATGTTTGATCCACAAAGAGAGTTGTGACAGGAATGCCAGATTTAGTCACCATAGTGTAATCGCTACATTTCAGAGCTTTCCAGATTTCTTAATAAAGCAACTGCATTTGGGCAAAACTGTCACGAGTCAAGCATATTTGTAAAGATCGTGAGCAAAGTAGTACTGCGCTTGCTCCTCTAGAGCACCAAGATGAAGCTCCCACTTTCCCTGTCTACTCGCTCGAATCAAGTGAAGTAAGTTCTCTACTTGCTTCATATAATTTAGGAGAAATTGGGCCATCTCTCCAAGGTCGACCCCAAGAATTCCGAATCTGACATTAGTTTGATGTTATAACATAAATTTTGCTCAGAAATCCAAGATGGCCCCCATTTGGTAGAGCGTAACTTTTGAATGGGTATGGGAGCACCTAATATCATGAATTAACCCCCCTTTGTGGCTAATTCTAAAATGGTCATGGATATGGAAGCATAAGTGTGTAGTTTCCGCCTTATATGGGGTTTACGTCCCTTATCTGGGGTTTAGACTGCCTTATCTGGGGTTTACGTCCCTTATCTAGGGATAAGGCACCTTATCGGGGGTTTAGACCGGGGTTTAGACTGCTTTATCTGGGGTTTGCGCTCCTTATCCGAGGTTAAGGCGTCTTATGTGGGGTTCAGATGCCTTATCTAGGTTTACATTCCTTATCTGCAGTTAAGGTGCCTTATCTGGGGTTTAGACTGCAGTATCCTATGTTTTTTCCTATATATATCCTATATATTTGGTCGCCACTGCTTTTTGGACTTCGTAATGAAATCAGTCGTAGATGAAAATAAGAAAGGTATAACCCTTCTACCTAGGCGAAGCTCGAGGTAAAGCTGTCGGATCTAGACTATGCTGACGACATAGCCCTCCTAGAAGATTCTGATGCCAAGATGACAGAAACAACTGAAGCCATCCGTGAAACAGCTGGAAAGTTGGGACTTAAAATGAGCTTCAAGAAAACGGAAATCATGTCACTTGGTCGTTTGAGCTCAGCAGCATCTGTTCCAATGGGAGACGAAGGCCTCATTAAGGTTGTAGATCACTGCAAGTATCTGGGAGCATACTGTAGTGCTGATGGATCAAATGCCAAGGAGCTCTCAATCATAGGATTGGCAAAGCATCAGGTGCTTTTAAAGAACTTGAGACGGTGTTGAAGGACCGTTCCGGTATATCAACTTAGACACCAAGATGAAATTTTATAATGCCTGCGTTCTTTCTACCCTTCTATATGCTTCTGAATGCTGGATTCTCACTGAGAGAGATGAGTCCAGATTAGATGCATTTGGTATGAGATGCCAAAGGAAAATTCTCCGCATTAAATGGACTCAGCATATCACCAACGACTTCATAAGATCTCTGACAAAGCAACAGAAGCTCACCGCCATCATTAGAAAGCGCCGCTTACAGTGGTTTGGTCATCTGCTCAGGATGGATGAGAGTAGCATTCCCGGAAAACTCTACTTCTGGAATCCCACCTATGGAAAGAGAAGACCTGCACGCCCTGGATAACTTGGGAGAATGTTATTCAAAGGGACTTGGATAGACTTGGCACCAGGTGGTCTGTGGAAGAAGCTGAAGTTGCTACCAAGGACCGGGTCATATGGAAGTTTCTCTACGTCAGGCAGTAGGTGCAGAAATGCATGATGCTGTCTAGTAGGTAGGTAGGTAGGTATCCTATATATATGTTTACGTCCCTTATCGGGAGTTACGGCACCTTATCTGGGGTTCAGACTGCGTTATCCCCAGTTAACGACCCTTATCGGGGATTTACATCCCTTATCTGAGGTTAAGGCGCCTTATCTGGGGTTTAGATGCCTTATTTAGTGTTTACGTTCCTTATCTGGGGTTATGGTGGCTTATCTGGGGGTTAGGTGCCTTATCTGGGATTTAGACTGCCTTATCTGGGGTTTACCTCTTTTATCTGGGATTGAGGCGCCTTTCTGGAGTTTGCGTTCCTTATCTAGGGTTAATGGTTAAGGCGCCTTATTTGTGGTTTACACTGCCTTATCTGGGGTTATCTGGGGATATGGTGCCTTATCTGGCATTTGGATGTCTTATCTGGGGTTAGATTGTTTAGGTGGGGTTTAGGTGCCTTATCTGGGGTTTAGACTGCCTTATCTGGGGTTTACGTCCCTTATCTGGGGTTAAGGCACCTTATGTGGGGTTTAGATGCCTTATCTGGGTTTAGACTGTGTTATCCATGCAGGTTTCCGTCCCTCATCTGAGGTTAAGCCGCCCTACATGATGCAGTCATGTCTACAGTAGAATTCATCTCGACCTTTGCAGGACTTAACCCCATTAAAAGCTATTAAACCAAGATAACACTCATTGAAACAGCTCAACTGATTAAATCGGATCTTCTCTGGTTGTGCACAAGTGACTGTTTTCATGTGCGATATCGCAATAAAGCTTGTATTCATAGCTTCAGTTGGGTAACCGATTATAAAGGAAACGAAAGGAAACAATGTTATGTGTGGCTTTGTTCACGAAATCAGACAATGGCGTGCTTTTTGTAAACCAGCATTCTTGAAAATGAGCAACATAATGATTTTTGACTTAACACGGTTTGGAAATAATTTCTTCATATTTTTGGTGTTATCTGTCGTTTACATGTCCTTCCTAAAACACAAAAGTACGACCCTCTCCAAACACCTAAATTAGCTAAAAATTTAGGACATGTTACAAAACTATATTGTCTAGAATTTTAGAAGAGTACTTTTAATATTGGCCGGTTATTTTTCACACAGCGACGTTAACTAGGCAATGTACTATTACCTATAACATTAACTAAAACACCAAAGTACGAATATTTTCAAACATCTAAATTAGCTAAAAATTTAGGACATGTTAAAAAACTATATTTTCTAGAACTTTAGAAGAGTACTTTTAATATTGGCCGGTTATTTTTCACGCAGCGACGTTAACTAGTCATATCCCCATACTGTTAACGTAGGGCTATTTGTAGAGGTCACTCGTCAATGGGAAAGAGCACTGTGTATTGTGTATAGGAAAACGGACAGTAACTGCAGTATGATCTGGGGTTTAGATGCCTTACCTGGGGTCTACGTTCCTTATCTGTGGTTAACGCACCTTCTGGGGTTTAGATGCCTTATCTAGAGTTAAGGCGCCTTACGTGGTGTTTAAATGCCTTATCTGGGGTTCAAAAAATAAATAAAAAAGGGTTTTATTCATGGTCCTACCCATGGAGCTATTAAAGATGGAGAGGCAATAGATTATGTAACGCATTGTAAACTTGTGCCGATTTGAAATCTGACAAGCTATTCATCGAAAGGTACCTTTTGTTTGGGACAAATGGCTTCCGCCATTAAATCGGTAAGCTGACCCGACAGTGTATTAACACTTTACCTAGCAGACTACTGTCAATAAGTGATCAAACGAAAGTCGCGTGAAAGCGCCTACTATAACGAAAAGTACCTTTTGTTGTCATACCACTCATGGGTGTGATTGAGTAGCCGTAAGCACAAAAGGCACACATTAGCCGCTGATGCACAGTTCGTTGTCACCCTACTGAATTTAGGTGCTTCATTTAAATAAATTGAATGCGCTTGCTGAATGATTACACATCAAGGCTGCCATGTCTGCATGTCTATAGTACTGAATAATGGTAATAGCTACGTATACATGTAACATATAATAAGTATACCGGTATAGGCCTATATAAAAGTTGTTTCACAAATTGACATTTTATTTTATTTTAAGAAGGAGAATGTCATAAACAGTGGCGTACTGAAGGGGGGGCAGCTCTTCTGTGAGAGGTCTTGGGAGGGGATGAGGGAGGTAGAGGTGGAGGAGGGGATATGAAGAATGAGAGGGGGAGTGGAGGAAGAGAGAAAGAGGAAGAAATGAAGAGAAATAAATAAATAGATGTAAATAAATAAATAAATAGAAAGGTAAGGAAAATGATAGGAATGAGAGGGGACAAAAAGTAAGAGGGGATGGAGAAAGGAAGGGTGATAAGAAGAGGGAGTGATACTTTAGCAAGGAAAGAATAAGTACAGAGAAAGGAAAAGAAAGGAATGACAAATAAATTTGGGCCTTATAATAATTATTATAGAAACTAAACACAGCCCCCCCACATAGGCCTAACACTAACAGCACTATAGGCAGCCATTCGATGATGTCAATGCCTTTATGCGTTACGTATTTAAAACGCCCAGTCAGATGTATTTTACACCTGCAAGCACAAGTCACCCAATTTCGAAAATTGGATGTTGAATGTACACTCTCATGAATATTGATTGGCAACATTTTCCAATATGTCAGCGCTCAAATCGGACACCATAGAACAATAGACCATTCAGTGCGTTGGTCCTACCCAGCAAACACAAAACGTTTTCGACATCATTCGCAAAAGGTTATAAAAGGTTGTCAGATAACCTTTAAATGTCGGGTTATATAAAGGGTATATTAAGAGTATAAAACGTTTTCATAACCTTAAAAAACATTATTTTGATAATCTATTGCTCAGCAAACAAAAATGTTTTACAGAAAACTTTTAAATGTCGGGTTATATAAAGGGTATAAAAACGTTTTAATAACATTCCAAAAACATTCTTGAAAACTTGATACAAAACATTCTAAACAGAATGTTATTTTGGGGTTGAAATAATATTTTGCGAAAAATGTTTGCCCAAAATATTTTCAATAACGTTTTAAAAACGTTTTCATGACCTTTATATAACCCGACATTTAAATGTTATTAAAAGGTTTTGAAAAAACATTTTAAGAACATTTCTGTGTTTGCTGGGTTTTAACATAATGTTATTTAAGTATTGACACAATATGTGGCCAAAATGTTTGCAAAAATAGTTTACAATAACATTTTTTGAAAACATTTAAAAATATTGTTGTAGTGTGTTTTCATACAAAACGTTTTAAAACGTTATCATGACCTTTATATAACCCGACATTTTAATGTTATTAAAACGTTTTTACCTAAACCAAAAGCCAAAATATAACTTATTTAAAACGTTTTTAAAACGTTTTTGTGTTTTACTGGGCCCAGCAAACACAAAACGTTTTCGACATCATTCGCAAAAGGTTATAAAAGGTTGTCAGAAAACGTTTAAATGTCGGGTTATATAAAGGGTACATTAATGGTATAAAACGTTTTCATAACATTAAATAACATTTTGTTAGTAATTTACTGCACAGCAAACACAAATGTTTTACAGAAAACATTTAAATGTCGGGTTATATAAAGGGTATAAAAACGTTTTAATAACATTCCAAAAACATTTTTGAAAACTTGGTACAAATCATTCTAAACAGAATGTTATTTTGGGGGTTGAAAAAATATTTTACGAAAAACGTTTGCCCAAAATATTTACAATAACGGTTTTTAAAATGTTTTCACGACCTTTATATAACCCGACATTTAAATGTTATTAAAACGTTTTGTAAAAAACATTTTAAGAACATTTCTGTGTTTGCTGGGTGCAAATGTTTTAACATAATATTATTTAAGTGTTAACAAAATATTTGGCCAAAAATGTTTGCAAAAATAGTTTACAATGACATTTCGAAAACATTTTTAAAATATTGTTGTAGTGTGTTTTCATACAAAACGTTTAAAACGATTTCATGACCTTTATATAACCCGACATTTGAATGTTATTAAAACGTTTTTACCTGAACCAAAACCCAAAATATAACTTATTTAAAACGTTTTAAAAACGTTTTTGTGTTTGCTGGGTAGGTGTTTAAACTGAGTGTCGTCGTATTCATAGCGTCGACAATAAACAACGGAGCATATTACGTTTGTTGTTGCGCTGTTGAGAAACAGATGAAGATCGGTGTTTTTGCCTTGCAATTTCGACACCTAGTCGAAGGATCTCACTTTCAGCTGCTTTCAAAAGACTGTCTCCCAGCTCCGAAATGGCGAAAGGTGGTCATTAAAAATCGACGGTAGGGTTGAACGTCTTCACAAGCGACGCGATGTATACATTATCCTTAAGTCGTCTGCTACATTATCATTGATTATTGATAAACTAAATTAATCGTCTTTCTTATAGTCATCCAAACTCCGTTCTAAAGCACACGCTAAAAATGCCACAGATTTGTATACTGTTCCAAATTCTCCTTGTAGAGAAGGCTGCGATGATCCTTCGGGGTTTACAAATTTGAACTGATGCAAAAGATGCGTAAGAAAGAGTAACACCATAGCCTGTGCCAAAGCTTCTACTGGACACTTTCGACGACCAACACTGAATGGAATGACCTCGGAAACTTTATCAGGACTCTCTACGAATCGTTCAGGTCGGAATTCGTCTGGGTCTTTCCACAGTTGAGGGTCATGTTGTATGGCCCAAATATTAGATACAACGGTTGCACCTTTTGGCACACTGTATAAGGTCCAATTGTGGTGTCGTCGTTTACCACATGCAGAAGTGAAAGAGGCACAGGACTTGACATTCGATATATCTCTTGAATAACAGCACGAGTATACGGCAGATTTACCTTGTCAGAAATTCTAGGGAAGCGGGTACGTCCAACGACAGAATCTAGCTCAGATTGTAGACTACTTTGCATGTCTGGATTGGCAAGAAGATACAAAATCCCCCAATAAATGATAACAGCGGTGGTATGCCCACCTGCTAAGAACAAAGTAAACAAATGGCCTCTCATGTTTTCATCATGTACAAACGAATGAACATCTGCGACTGAATCGCTCTGAAGCGATTGCTCGCGTAGATACGCATCTACAAAATCATTGATGCGCTCTGAATCGAAGTTTTGACGATGTTCTTCTATGATGTTGGATAGGTATTCTCGTATGGGTCTGAATGGCATTCAACTCACGTTTTGCTTTGGATGGGAAGAGCGAAGCGAAAATAAGCAAAGTGTTGTTTGATCCAGCTGCGCCTAAGGCGACTGCAAAACGGTCAACCAAGTCCATTAGGTGTTTAAACTGAGTGTCGTCGTATTCATAGCGTCGACCATAAACAACGGAGCATATTACGTTTGTTGTTGCGCTGTTGAGAAACAGATGAAGATCGGTGTTTTTGCCTTGCAATTTCGACACCTAGTCGAAGGATCTCACTTTCAGCTGCTTTTATAAAACTGTCTCCCAGCTCCGAAATGGCGAAAGGTGGTCATTAAAAATCGACGGTTGGGTTGAACGTCTTCACAAGCGACGCGATTTATACATTATCCTTAAGTCGTCTGCTACATTATCATTGATTATTGATAAACTAAATTAATCGTCTTTCTTATAGTCATCCAAACTCCGTTCTAAAGCACACGCTAAAAATGCCACAGGTTTGTATACTGTTCCAAATTCTCCTTGTAGAGAAGGCTGCGATGATCCTTCGGGGTTTACAAATTTGAACTGATGCAAAATATGCGTAAGAAAGAGTAACACCATAGCCTGTGCCAAAGCTTCTACTGGACACTTTCGACGACCAACACTGAATGGAATGACCTCGGAAACTTTATCAGGACTCTCTACGAATCGTTCAGGTCGGAATTCGTCTGGGTCTTTCCACAGTTGAGGGTCATGGTGTATGGCCCAAATATTAGATACAACGGCTGCACCTTTTGGCACACTGTAAGGTCCAATTGTGGTGTCGTCGTTTACCACATGCAGAAGTGAAAGAGGCACAGGACTTGACATTCAATATATCTCTTGAATAACAGCACGAGTATACGGCAGATTTACCTTGTCAGAAATTCTAGGGAAGCGGGTACGTCCAACGACAGAATCTAGCTCAGATTGTAGACTACTTTGGATGTCTATCATGTCTGGATTGGCAAGAAGATACAAAATCCCCAATAAATGGTAACAGCGGTGGTATGCGCACCTGCTAAGAACAAGGAAAACAAATGGCCTCTCATATTTTCATCATGTACAAACGAATGAACATCTGCGACTGAATCGCTCTGAAGCGATTGCTCGCGAAGATACGCATCTACAAAATCATTGATGCGCTCTGAATCGAAGTTTTGACGATGTTCTTCTATGATGTTGGACATAGATATTCTCGTATGGGTGTCTGAATGGCATTCAACTCACGTTTTGCTTTGGATGGGAAGAGCGAAGCGAAAATAAGCAAAGTGTTGTTTGATCCAGCTGCGCCTAAGGCGACTGCAAAACGGTCAACCAAGTCCATTACCCAGCAAACACAAAACGTTTTCGACATCATTCGCAAAAGGTTATAAAAGGTTGTCAGAAAACGTTTAAATGTCGGGTTATATAAAGGGTACATTAATGGTATAAAACGTTTTCATAACATTAAATAACATTTTGTTAGTAATTTACTGCACAGCAAACACAAATGTTTTACAGAAAACATTTAAATGTCGGGTTATATAAAGGGTATAAAAACGTTTTAATAACATTCCAAAAACATTTTTGAAAACTTGGTACAAATCATTCTAAACAGAATGTTATTTTGGGGGTGAAAAAATATTTTGCAAAAAACGTTTGCCCAAAATATTTACAATAACGGTTTTAAAATGTTTTCACGACCTTTATATAACCCGACATTTAAATGTTATTAAAACGTTTTGTAAAAAACATTTTAAGAACATTTCTGTGTTTGCTGGGTGCAAATGTTTTAACATAATGTTATTTAAGTGTTAACAAAATATTTGGCCAAAAATGTTTGCAAAAATAGTTTACAATGACATTTCGAAAACATTTTAAAAATATTGTTGTAGTGTGTTTTCATACAAAACGTTTAAAACGATTTCATGACCTTTATATAACCCGACATTTGAATGTTATTAAAACGTTTTTACCTGAACCAAAACCCAAAATATAACTTATTTAAAAACGTTTTAAAAACGTTTTTGTGTTTGCTGGGTAGGTGTTTAAACGGAGTGTCGTCGTATTCATAGCGTCGACAATAAACAACGGAGCATATTACGTTTGTTGTTGCGCTGTTGAGAAACAGATGAAGATCAGTGTTTTTGCCTTGCAATTTCGACACCTAGTCGAAGGATCTCACTTTCAGCTGCTTTCAAAAGACTGTCTCCCAGCTCCGAAATGGCGAAAGGTGGTCATTAAAAATCGACGGTAGGGTTGAACGTCTTCACAAGCGACGCGATGTATACATTATCCTTAAGTCGTCTGCTACATTATCATTGATTATTGATAAACTAAATTAATCGTCTTTCTTATAGTCATCCAAACTCCGTTCTAAAGCACACGCTAAAAATGCCACAGATTTGTATACTGTTCCAAATTCTCCTTGTAGAGAAGGCTGCGATGATCCTTCGGGGTTTACAAATTTGAACGGATGCAAAAGATGCGTAAGAAAGAGTAACACCATAGCCTGTGCCAAAGCTTCTACTGGACACTTTCGACGACCAACACTGAATGGAATGACCTCGGAAACTTTATCAGGACTCTCTACGAATCGTTCAGGTCGGAATTCGTCTGGGTCTTTCCACAGTTGAGGGTCATGGTGTATGGCCCAAATATTAGATACAACGGTTGCACCTTTTGGCACACTGTAAGGTCCAATTGTGGTGTCGTCGTTTACCACATGCAGAAGTGAAAGAGGCACAGGACTTGACATTCGATATATCTCTTGAATAACAGCACGAGTATACGGCAGATTTACCTTGTCAGAAATTCTAGGGAAGCGGGTACGTCCAACGACAGAATCTAGCTCAGATTGTAGACTACTTTGGATGTCTGGATTGGCAAGAAGATACAACATCCCCCAATAAATGGTAACAGCGGTGGTATGCGCACCTGCTAAGAACAAAGTAAACAAATGGCCTCTTATGTTTTCATCATGTACAAACGAATGAACATCTGCGACTGAATCGCTCTGAAGCGATTGCTCGCGTAGATACGCATCTACAAAATCATTGATGCGCTCTGAATCGAAGTTTTGACGATGTTCTTCTATGATGTTGGATAGGTATTCTCGTATGGGTGTCTGAATGGCATTCAACTCACGTTTTGCTTTGGATGGGAAGAGCGAAGCGAAAATAAGCAAAGTGTTGTTTGATCCAGCTGCGCCTAAGGCGACTGCAAAACGGTCAACCAAGTCCATTAGGTGTTTAAACTGAGTGTCGTCGTATTCATAGCGTCGACCATAAACAACGGAGCATATTACGTTTGCTGTTGCGCTGTTGAGAAACAGATGAAGATCGGTGTTTTTGCCTTGCAATTTCGACACCTCTAGTCGAAGGATCTCACTTTCAGCTGCAATTTTGTTTTCAAAAGACTGTCTCCCACCTCCAAAATGGCGAAAGGTGGTCATTAAAAATCGACGGTAGTGTTGAAAGTCTTCATAAGCGACGCGATTTATACCAAATATTTTTATTCTCAAGTCATTTGCGAATCGATCGTTGATTTTGGATTATTCAGTGCCTGTTTTAGGAGTTGAAGATCAGAGATAACGATCATGTAGCTTCAAAGGTATTCAAACAGTAGATCTTTCCATACTTCTGACCAAAATATGTGAGTAATTCATGAGGACCTAATCCAGAGCTGTAAGCTTGCCATGCGAAAGTGAGAAAGTTCCCAACCAATGGTAAATTCATTGGTCCAGGTGGCAAGGGCCTTGGTCTATGAGTCCACCAGAAAAGAAGAAGAAATAAAACTGCAAAGATCAACAGAGAACGAGTATCGAAGAAAAACTCGGATATGGTACGGAAATCGGCAAACATCGTGAACATCAAGATTAAGTTGACTCAAAGTCCAAATTTGAAGCCGTTTCAGATTTCGGTTAAAGTAAATTATGATATGATGAAAAATTGTCATAAAATATGTTGAACTTGAGTTTTACGATTAAACACTCTATATGGACTATCAGTGGAAGCTATAACAAACAAATGATATTTAGTTCGATTGAAAACTTATGTCTATGATCATGATGATAAAAGCTGGTCAGCTTGGTGTCTAAACTTCCTCTATAGGATATCCGTAGACATGGTATATATAGGACTATAATGCTATGATGTTTAGGCCTTCACGCAATAAATAACATCCGGCTGATTCTGCTGAACAAGGGTCAACCAATTTTTATATCTACGCCAGTACACTCAGTACGCCAGTGACCATCCTCTATATTGTTATGCATATGGTCGAATCCAACGAAAAGTGTTCACGGCATGTTCAGGGCCATAACTTAAAAGTATAACACAATTGGCTTTCGTTTTTGTATTGTGTTTATTCGCCTTGATCATACGCTTCGCGCCATATATAATAAGACCCCCTTCTGTGAAAAACTTAGACACAGACACCCAAAAACATGCTATTTTGACCCATTTTTTCAAAATATTTCTTATGGTATTTTAAAAACATCTATGTCAGTTATGAAAAGCAGTCATTGGATTGAATCTAAATTGATTTTCTGAAAGGTGTGTATTCAAAGATTGCCTGTTCAATTTTTCACATATTTGTACATAATTATGAATTTTGTATGATAATTTTTCGAGTGGTATTTTTTACATTACCTACGAATACAATTTTTTATAGCACTAGATATATCTTTAAAAAATGAAAATCACTAATAAATGCGCGATTGATACAAGCTTTGATATGTCCAATACTGAAATGCATTGCATTCAGACATCTTTATTGTTGTGTTTAGCTGCCAGAAATTCTAAATGGCACAAAGGTAGGTTTGATAAAAAAATATGCATTACCTCCGAATACATGTTAAAAGCTCTGTCATTTCCACAAATTGAGAGAATAGTAAATTATGTTTAAGCAATAGGTGCAGGGTAATACACTCTTTAATACTACCAGTTTCAATAGCCTGTATTTAACAATTTCTGAGATATTAACAAAATAAGTAAGTATTCGTAGGTAGATTTTGGTAGCCGAATGTTGCCTACAAATACAATTTGACATCATGACCCTATTGTGAAACACCGCCATTCATGCCAATGCCCATATCGGTACATAAAGAAGGCCCGTGCGTTCGCTATCAAATTATATGTCAATAAAAGTTGCGAATTCACATACATGCCTGCCATGCAAAACTGAATACGGCTGAATTGTTGAAAATATGTACTGAAATAGACGACGGTTTACTCATTTGAAAGAAAAATCAGATTCGAGGAAGATTAGAAGGGGATAAATACTTGGATTTGTCAGCTGTCATGTGTGCTTCATTTTAAACGTTTAAAACGTTTACCGACCTTCTGGTTTCTGAGTAATTTGTGTCCAAATTGATTTATTCGAAGGTAACTTTGACGTTTTCGCTAACGTTACCTACGAATACCATGGACAAAACGACTGTTCTCATTGTCTCATGATCTAGACAACACAGTGATGGACCCTGGTATAAAGCTAATTGTAGTTGCCCTCAAACGAAAGGCCAAAAGACGTAACTGACTCCAAGATGGACTTCACAAGTCTGTAATAACGGTTTAAGCGATTTGTGTGCAATTAAGCTAATTAAAGTCACTTTAGTTCCTTTGTTTCTTACTTCAATCCTCATTCAACCGCTATGAACCGACATTATCAATACATGATAGGGTCTCTAGTATCAATAAACGCACATAAAGAAAATAATACATTCAAAGTGCTTTATAAAATGAAGATATGATTGCGATATCCACCAAAAGTCTAATTCTTACCTACAAAATAAATGTTACTTACGAATAGAGCATAATACATCACATGTGTAATGAAGTGTCCCTACCAATGGAAATTAATTGACAAAAACTTGAAGCGGTACCCCCGGACAATATTATTACCTATATACGGATTCATTCAACAATTATTTATTATGTAAATTTGCTGTTTAACTACTTGTACGAGGGGGTATCCAAAAGTTTTTGACATCATCCAGAAGCAAAGGAGCTATATCGATGAAATTTTGTCAGTGTAATTACTGGTCCTTATGTACATGGTCCAAAAATGGTCTCATAAGTATGTTTACTTTTTTTACAGGTGGCGCTGGGTATGAGACATTAGGAATTATTTCCTAGCCTCTTAACCACAGGGTTGATGGGCTACAATAGTTATTCAAGACACAGTGTGTACGGGATAAACTGTGCATATGAGATATGGGTTCAAGTGGGGGAAATGTTCACTCCGTGAACAAAAAGACTAGGTTGCGTCTAACGTCAGGGCAATGGTGCGGCGTGATTGGTTGCTGACCTGCACAGTATGGCTTTTTTGATCTGGTTGACAGGACGTCATACGCAAACTAGTCTATCAATTCGATCTTCAACTACGTTTTATTCTGCCACGCAATGGCGTAGCTGGGAATTTCCTCGGGTGGGCGGGGGGGGGGGTTACATCTTGACAGGGGTGTGCCGCTGGAACTCTGTAACCCCTACCCGGATGATTTGGCGGTTTTTGAACATTCATTTTTCAAATCGAGACCCATGTTTAGGGATTCTTTCGGGACCCATGTTTAGGGCTTTCTTGCAAAAAAAGCAACCCATTATAGCAGCACATGCATCCCCGTATACACCCGAGTACCCACCCCGGGTTTGTGCGCTAGATTATAATGTTTGCATGTTCTATGTTCCATTGTACGATGATTGTTTATTCAGGTAGTTCAGTCTCCAATTCCATGATTTCAGTCTCCAATGTCATGATTTCAGTCACGATTTCTGTAATAAAAGATTCTTCTTCTTCAATAACAGATTCTTCTTCTATAACAGATTCTTCTTCATTAGAAGATTCTTCATCACGGCCACAATTGCTTTGATCTGTAAAAATAAACCGTTCAATTGGTATACCATAACCACTGAAAACGTCCAACGCGTGTTCGATAACCTCATCGTCAGGGTTCGGTGTTCGGGATAAGATCCAGTTTTCCATATAGTGAGATCTTCTCCCCTGGTTACAGAAATGGACTAGGGCGTAGTTTTCATAGTCGGTGTCCAGAATCCAGTAGTTCCCATCTGCTGATATTACAAATCAGAATATGAATATTCATTAGATCAACTCACCCATAAGAAGAACGGTGAAAATGGTGATATGGTGCCTAATGGGTTCTCCATTATTTTGCCCTCTCAGGAGAACCCGCGATATAAAGGAACCATTGAAATGATTTTGGGGCACTTCGAGGAACACTTTATGGTTCTTTTCTATATACAACCTGCATACAGGCTGTATCAAAATGATTGATACCTATCGGTTTCCAGTAATAAGGACATATTAAACTGCCACATCAAAATGCAACATAGTATCCACGTTTGTTGGTAAGTGTTATAAACAGTCATATAACTCAAGGTCATTTAAAGAAACCCCTGCGTTGCATTCAGAAGAAGTAGGCTTCTTAATAACCATCAAACCTGGTGAGTACTAATCATTTTAATACAACCTGTAGAGGACAAATGACCCATGTTCGTTCCCGTGCTGGCCCGCACGCGCGAATATGTCTTCATCAATCCCTTCCCCACAACGGCCAACAGTCCCTATACAGGGAAGGAACACTTCCCTTGTGTGCTTTCCCCCCAACTTAATTAACCTTAAATTATTAACCCCCAGTCCAACAAAAAATGTTTGTAAATATCGAGAGTGCTGCATCGAAACTCGAACATGCTGCACTGAAACTCGAAAGTGTTCTATGAAACTCGAAACTCAAAAACTGAAATTCGAAAATTGAAACTCGAGACTCGAAAACTGAAACTCGAAAATTGAAACTCAAGCAACGCATGATCTGGGCCACTGGGTCGCTAGACCATCTGACCATTGCATACCAGTCAGAATGGGAAGGGATACGTGTGCCGCCTGTTTTGCCGACGAAATTGTGGTGAGGCCCGACATTATAATGTAAAACAACGTCTCATGCGCACAAGAATTCGTACATCTAGCATTCGTACAACGCAATTGCAATTTGCCAAAATATACCGAACTTAAAACCTATAGTATTAGTAAGGTAATGCACAACTCAACAAAGCTGGATTGTCCAGATTTGACGCCGATGGAAACACTCACTTACGAGAAAACCCAGGAATACGAGAAAAGACACCAAAACGGACGCTTAGTTTCCCTGGTTCATTTCTATCTGGAGTGGTAACCAGTCCTTCGGCCACGTTTTGTTCACCGTTCACTTGTATACCAGTGTTTGTGACTTGGATAGACTGCGAAAAGAATCCAACTTTGGAAAATTCGGAAGTAACACATCGAGAAACCCACCATTCGTAGATAACAGGAAAACGAGCAATCTCGTACCACAGTCCCAAGTAACGATCCTGAAAAGTAAAAAGTAACAGTAACACATTGAGATTTGTATTCGTAGGTAACAGGAAAACGAGCAATCTCGTACCACAATCCCAAGTAACGATCCTGAAAAGTAAAAAGTTACGGTGGACAGTAACACATTGAGATTTGTGTTCGTAGGTAACAGGAAAACGAGCAATCTCGTACCACAGTCCCAAGTAACGATCCTGAAAAGTAAAAAGTTACGGCGGGCGTTAGTCTGCATAGATCACTGACCAGCCATACACTAATTTGTAGGTAACGAGCAGTCGACTTTATTATCTTTTTTCATGGACATGGGACAGTCTCGGCTTTATTTCTTGGCCACAAATATTTCACCTGAACGGCTCTTTTCAGAGCCATTAAATTTTTTTAAATTGAAGACCGATTTAAAAAGACTAGTTTGCGTCTGACGTCCCCCTTCCCTATTTTGTGCTCTTCTTCCCAGTTTTTTTTTTTTTGTGTGTGTGTGTCGGGGGGGGCGAGCACTCAGTATATGAGATTCAAATGGAACTGTCTACTGTGTTCATTCCATTTGAAATTAATCCATTTGAAATTCATACTGTTATTCATTCACATAAATGAAGAATAATAAATTCCTTGGTAGACAGGATATCTGTTCACATTAGGCACAACGCCTAGACGTTGATCCACAACGCCTAGACGTTGATCCACAAGCCTCAGCACACTTTATACAAGCCTCAGCACACTCAGCACACTTTACAGCAAACAACTTGTATCAACAACTGTCACAGAATCCCACAAAAACATGATACAATGGTGGATTCATTTTACTTACCTTGTCAAAGTCTGATACGACGTTAACACTTGGGCACGATCCTGGGCCTCTGTAAACCCCCTGGCCCTTAACACGCAATGCAAATACGATCAACAGTAACGAAGAAACAAGTAACGCTTTCATCTTTTTTTATTATTATTATTAAAAACGGGAACGAGAATTTTAACGAAGATGTAAGACAACCGGTCGGCCTTTTGCTGTATAAAGATGAAATGTTGCAGTACAAATTACAACACTTTCAGGGCCACCTCACTGTCCAAATTGTAGATGTCCAGTGAGTCGTATTATCAATAATGGAAATTCTTTGAAAAAATTGATCAAATTTTAAACCTTTTAAACCGATTTTGTAACTTTATTAGATTTTATTCAATTTCCGAAAATCATAAGGTCTTGTCTTTTATTCTTTGTGTTTATGCAAATGTACTAAAATCTGATGAAGGCCTACTGCATAATATTCGATGAGCTTCGATGCACAAAGCCTATCTCAGATTTAACTGATTTATTTATAACGAATGTTTGATGACGTAAAATCGATTATCGGCGGCATAGCTAGGGGGTTGTGGCGCTCGGGGCAAGGATATTCCTGCCCCGGGCAGAATGGCGCCCCAAACATGTCAAGATATTTGTTGCCGACTGAAATTGTTAATTGTTTACCCCAATATTTTTGCCCAGAGGCGCTCGAGAATCTAAAGAATGGTGGTGGTGGTGGTGCGGGTGGGTTGGGAGGAGGTAGGGATGTAGGGATACAAAAAAATAAACGCACGTATTTGTAGCAATATTAATCCTTCATTGCCAAATGTGGTTCATTTGCATGCAAACAGACAAGAGGGAAGAAGCAAATCGCAATTTTTTAACCAGGGGCGATTCGACGCCCCTAAGACGGCAATTTTCCACTGAAAACATATCGAATTATTCGTCTGGGTCTAAGGATCATAATATAAATGTAACATTTGTGTGCATAGGACATCAACAACATTTCACCATATACTTGCAACATATAAAATATATTTATAATGATACCTGCACTATTTCCATATTATAGCAGCATTTGCAAAACTTTATTTTAACCTTCAGCATTTGCAAAACTTTATTTTAATCTTCAGTAGAATTCCAAAATTTGATTTTTATTCATGGGGATGTCATCTTTAAAGGCTTATAACTCAAAAACATGGCTGGTGACTTGTTCCAGATTTTTTGGAGCTGGTCATATATAATGTTAACTAAAGCTTATCTTGATATAAAAATTCCTTTAAAAAAGGAATGTGGCGCCCAATGTGAACTTGGACGTGATATGGTGAATTCCATGGTGTGTAGATTTGGTATTATAATGATTTTTCTAGGGAAGAGTAGAAGATGATCAAATGCAAGAGGAATGTGTTTGATCGGGGAAGGTGTTCTGACAATCCAAATATAAACTTAGTCCACCTCAAATGACCTGTAACAATTTGTGATTGACATTACTTAATTCACCTCGGATGACTTTGATCTGACATTCAACATTTTCGCGCTTACACCAATCATATCCATAACAATTTAACTCTTACAACTTCCTGTCAACTCTCTAATTTAAAACTCTAAATTTCTGTCTGTTTGCCTTTTCTGTCTTATACCATTTAGTACACTACAGTTTGTTACAATTATTAAGATTAGCAAACATTGCTGGGTAGATAACAGGATTTAGTTATTTACTTAATCCAATCATGGAGGTAGTAGCTAGTCAATTTTGGTCTTCAGTGTTTTAAAATACAACAATGTAGAACATGTATAATTAATATGCCGTGTTGTTTGCATACAGTTTGCCGCCCAATTGTGCCACCATATTGCAACTTTGGCAATAACCGCTATATAGATTCTATGGTAATTAGCAAACAAAAGCCATCAGTTTAGGCCTCGTTAATTGATCTTATCACTATGGACCACAAGGGTCTCATCCCAATGGCACAGTCCAATAACCTCAATTACATAATCATAGTGCAAAATTTGACCTCAAGTTGCAGAGTATGAGTTTGTGTTCCCAAATTTTCAAAGGATGAATGTACAAATGTATTAGGGTTTAAGAACTGTTCACATGATAGATGAGCATGTTGTGGATCCTATAGTGTATAGTCAAATGTCACCGTCTATCGGGTTCTAAGGCACACGGTAAACTGGTTGAACGCATACAAAGGTCAGGATTTATTTGGTGTTTTTATAAATCCTAATTTTGTATTTTAAACAAAGAATATACGCTCACCATTTTATCCCGTGCATATCAGAAAACAATAATAAAATAAAATCCAAGCAAATTGTGGTTTTATTTCTGAGCTGGGCATAATTTTAGCAAAACAATTGCGAAGTCAATCTAGCAAGAGTGAAATTAGAAGCTTTTCACAAAGTCATGCCTATATTGTGGCGCGCCTCCGTAGAGGGCGCCACAAAAAGAGTTTTACATTAGCCGGCTTGGAAAAAAACATGGTAACTCGTGCTACGGTAACTTGTGCTACAGTTTGTCCTTACAAAAAAATGGAAAAGAATTCAATAATAAATACATTAACAAGATGTAAAAAACCCATAAAAAATATCATAGAATAAGCAATAAAAAACAAAAAACATGAAATAGAACCTTAATGAAGAAGTGCAAAGGAGATCCAAAATGTAGGTCTTTTTTCACTCAAAAAAGTATTAAAAAAAACCAGGTTTTTCAAAGAAAATTCACGGCAAACATGCATGCACCAACGTAACTGCAAGACAACTACTTCATTTATAAAACATTTTAGCCTCTTTCATTTGATACCACATTTGCTACTGTAGCACTATAGTTCTGAGTATTTTTTATGATTTTATGCAGCAACATTTGCAACTTTGTTTCAACTTTTAGAGCTATCTTCAGAAGACAGCAGCATATTGCTATGTGTTAGATACTTCAAATACTGTTACATTAGTTATTTAAAATGTTGTTAAGGTTATCAAACGTTTAGTTACTCAAATGTCGTATCTGCATTTTTGTCATTTTGTACATGTTGTAGGAGAATGGTTTTTTGCGTTACATTATAGTTATGTTTTTGAACGTCTTTAAATCTATATTTAATTAATTGCTTTTAAGACTGGTAAAACACCATAAAATGTGTGCTTTTACACAGCAAAAAATAATTGCTCAAAGTTGATCAAAATCTTACTCTTTCTGATAGTAAAAAGGGGAAAGCGCCATTTTTGAGTAATTGTACTCCATCAAGGTTGAGTAACCAATTACTCAACTTGCTGATTAGAAATTTACTCAGAATTGGGTAAGACTTTTACTCAACTTATTTTACTCAATAATTACTCTGGGAAAGCGCTTTCCCCTTTTTGACTCAACAAGAGAGTAAAACTGTACTCAACTAAGGTTGAGTTAGATTTACCACAAGATTGAGCACTTATTTTACTCAATATTTACTCTGCATGGAGTATAATATTTTGACTCATTATGGATTGAGTAAAAGTTACTACTAAAGGTGAGTAAATATTTTGCTCAAATTAGATGCAAAAATAGTGTCTTACTCAGTTTAATGAGTAGATTGAAACTGTGACATCTGTAATATCCAGAATCAATGAAGCTGTTGTCATTCCATTTTACTCTCTGTTCTAATAAAAACATGAAATTATTTACACATCACACCAATTAATCAAACAATGACTGGCAAGAAAATTATTTTTTAAACAGTATTATTCAAACTTCAAAATAAAAAATGGTTTAACAGCAATTAACTCTATAACAGTACAATCAATCCACAAAATCAGTACAGTGTTACATCAGCAAAGCAAATGTAAAGTTGCCTTTGCTTCCTAAACCCAACAAAAATCATCCAGAACAAACCTGGTGTAAAGTAGGGCCTTTTAAGTGATAAAGCCCTATCTAATCTAACTAAAAAAAAACAACCTCAAAATATGATACAAGTTGAGTGAAGACCCATAAAGGTTTAAAAACCTCCCTAAAGGATATTATAAGAAAACTATAAAAACAGATACATAAAATTTGTTAAATGTAGCAATTTTGCACCAGGTTTGTAGTGGATGGTCAGAAATGCAGCATACCTCTCAGTTGGAGTTTTAAATTAAACTACAGATTGTATAAACCACTGCTGTTAGTTTTATGTCCATTATTTCTCAATGTTCTCCATTAATACATGTTTGTTGTCTGATGCCACAATATTTCAAAAATCAGAAGTCCTCTGACAGTCTGATGTCACTAGTGTCACAATATGGTTATTGTCAAGGGTACAAAAATAAAATTGCTCCAAAACGGTCTTACAAATGGTTACGATTTCTTCATCATATATCAGAATTAAGGTAGGAAAGTAGTTAGCACTATTATCTGCAATATTAAGTTACCAGAATATGAAATGATAAAGATCAATTAGCCATTGGCTCTCATGTGACATTTAGATCATAAAGCACACATATGAACCAGGCATCATCGATAGTTCAAAATTTTCCTTTTTTTCCCTCTTGGGAAGAGAACGATTTGCATCATTTTCTATTCAAATTAGAGCAATTTTATTTTCTGACCTTTGTACAATTTGGTTATTTACTTTTCATTTAAGTATACAATTGATAATGTTCATCATGTCCTTTACATACACCACATATACCAGGCAGTTCACTTGGTTCCTTTTACCCTCTGATCCCATGTAGTCCAACTTGAGTATCTCTCATCCAAGCTATAGTTGCAACTCTCTTCCTGTATCAAAAAGGATAAAACAAAAAACTCATTGTGAGAACATGGCTCTTGAGAGAAATTACTTGCCCTCCCCTTTGACTGGTCAAAAAATGCTTGCCCCCATCCTTTTTGGTTTGCCAAAAAATTAAACCCCCTCCATTTCTCCGCCCCTGTAATTATTGCACAACCCAACACATGTAGGTACTACATGGGCATAATTGGCTTGCCAAAGAATCAAAGCATGGGGGGGGGGGGCAACACAGCCCCTTGCCACATGTGCATGGCCTGTAGAGGGTATGCAGTATGACGTCACTCATCATAACAGAGTCATCATCATTTAAATAAAATTCTGTCCTCCATAACTTGATGTACCAATTTGCATAATAAATAAACACAATAAAACAGGTGATGATATCAGCATGATCGTATGCAGGGCAGGATACTACATTCAGAGCTTAAGCATACTGGACCGAGTAAGCTTAAATTTATTTGCATTACGTTTACCAACTTCATGCCAAACATGAAATGTTTATTGCATCACACAATGACACAATTATTGCATAACCTGCGGGTCAAAATAATCAGCTCTTACCTTCAAGAATGGGGACAATTTCCACTAAACCTCAGGCAGTCGCCACGCAACACCACACATATTTTTCCAGGGGTACTTCTTTCATCTTTCGCAACACGTACACATAGGCTTGTAATGGCGTCGCGTCGTCGAACTCCGAACTTGTACCGACTAAACTTTACTCCAATGCAACCTAAATCGGTAGCGAACTCCGAACTTGTAGCATATATTACTACGCTGTCGAGTAAACTTTACTCGATTCAAACTTATCAGATTTTACTTTAGGGAGGAGTAATCAAAATTTCGCGGTTCGCTCTTTCTTTAGTAAATTATTACTCGTTTTTTACTCAAAATGTTTTACTCGGGAGCAAATTACTCCCATTTTTTGCTGTGTACCTATATTTTCACATACATTAGTGACTCAATTTGGACCAAAATGTTTAGTTACGACGCCCTTGCATGACCCATAGAACATGTAGAACATGGTCAAATAAAAACTACATCTCCCTATGTTATAAAAAGCTATAAAATAATATTCTGTATATCAGTTATCAGTAGCGTGCACATGTTTTCGAGGGGGAGGGGTGTTAACATGCACGACTAAAATTGTGAATGAGCCATTTCCCTTTTTTATCGCCAGGACGCTCAAATGTGTGGGTCGTTGAGACCAGATTTCTGTGTCAAACCTTTTTCAATTACTTTTAAACGTAGCCTCATCAATTCCCCTACTATATAGGTACATTTCCATAGACTGTGTTCATTTATCCCGACTGACCGACAAAGGTGAGGGGGCATAGCCACCGGCACCCCATTTAGCCAAATGCTGTAGGCCTCACTGCATTTTGACTTCGTGACGAAACTGATTCAATACCATATCTGTTTGTCAAGTAAAACGGATGTATAGGTTTTGTAATTTGTTTACAGAATTTCAGACATTATACCGAGAACTTAAAACCAGAACCATCTATGTTACTCTATGTCCACAATTACATGTTACTCATTTCGGCAACAAATGGACGGTTAATTCTGCCCTCCGTTATAAATGCATGTGACTTTGGCATTTGGGGTACATACATGGTCACTACACTTGGACCCCGGTCCCCGCACTCCGTGCATCCGCGGGTATTCATGCTTGTCGGTGAACTTTAAAAACACCCCCTTTTGCATCTCATTTCGCGAAGTTTTTAGGGGAAAATCACCCCTTTTTTTAGCGATTTCGCGAATTATTTGCCCTTCGAAAATACCCCTATTTTCGCTAGAACACGAACGATATTTCTAATATGCCCTTTTCTCGCAAAAACGCGCAGGCTGCTCGTACACGTGGTTTGAAAAAACACCCCTTTTTTGTGTGTTTCGCGAATCGCGTTTCTTCATCTGAAAACACCCCTTATTTCGCGAAATTTTCGACGAGCATGAATACCCGCGGATGCACGGAGTGCGGGGACCGGGACTTGGACGCAAGTGACCATGCATATACACCAAAGTCGCGTTTATTATGGAGGGCAGAATTATCCGTCCATTTCAAGTGTTGTCGAAATGAGTAACTTGTAATTGTGGACACAGATGGTTCTGGTTTTAAGCCTAGCTCGGTACTCTTTTTACATTGGGAGGGCATTATTATACAAATATTGACTGCTATGAGGGGCATGGTTAAGATTATAGGCCCAAGGGGATCTCAAAACCATGCTATGAGGCGCAGCCGAGGGTCATCATGTCCCCCGAATAAAGCAGTCAATATTTGTGTTATATACCGAATGGATACGTGGATGTTGCGATTGCGCACTGAGTTTGATCGGGACGCACGTGACCGGTCCATAGTTCATTTTGAGGGCATAGTTAATTCAATGACTGCACATTCAACCAATTAGATGACAGGAATCTATATATGAGGTATATAAAGTTCTTTATTCAGGTACTTCGGTCTCCATTTCCATGACTTCAGTCACCATTTCCATAAAAGATTCTTCATCACGCCCACAATTGCTTTGTTCAGTAAAAATAAACCGTTGAATTGGTATGCCGTAACCATGGAAAACTTCTAACGCGTGTTCGATAACCTCCATATCAGGGATCGGAGTTCGGGATAAGATCCAGTTTGCCATAGTATGAAATCCTCTCCTCTGGTTACAGGAATGGACAAGGGCGTAGTTGTCATAGTCGGTCTCCAGAATCCAGTAGTTCCCATCTGCTGAAATTACAAATCAGAATATGAATATTCATTAGATCAACTCATCCTAAGAAGACTGGAAAAAGGGGTTCCAAATGGATTTTGCCTTCTCAGGAAAATCCGCAATATTTTTAAAGGAACCAGTGGCGTAGCGACGGAGGGGCAAAGGGGGGGATGTTCCCTGGACGCCACCCTTAGGGGGGACGCCAAATTGACCAATTCAGCATCGATTCTGTGCCCCTCCAATCGATGAAAGTCAAAATTGTCGCGCGCTTCTCGCGCATTTCAGCACAAATTCAATTGAAAGAACATTTTAAAACCGATATTCAACTTCTAGTAACCAAAATTAATTAGTGGTAGGCCTTATTTGTCCAAAATTTCGCTCGCTCGCAATTGTTTCTAGAATGGGGGGGGGGGGTATGTATCCTTGGCCCTGGGTACCACAACCCCTATCCACTGCCCGCGTCTAAGATATTATCGGGGGGGGGGGGGGTAGGGCGCCATTTTTGTTTCTTGCCCCGGGCGCTACCAACCCTATACGCCACTGGTCACTTCGAGAAACCCTTTGAGGTGCAGCCTGCAGAACTTGCAATGGAATTGTTCTTTAATTTTCAGCAATCCCAAGGCGAGGGTTTCCCCGGAGGACACTTTCGACAACTTTTTGGAAATCGTTTTTGATAACCTAGGTTTTGATAACAGGGAGAAGGGGCCATGGTTTTAGTTAGGCACCCTCGTTTGCACATAAAAATATGACCGTCTTATCATTTTTAAAGGGGGACTCCGGCAATCATAACATTATGCCTTAAATGTTAGAAAAATAATTATCAAGCACGAATCACATTGTTTTATTTAAAACAAACTCATATTGACCATAAAAACGAATAAAAACAGTCGGCTCTCAACACGCGATATTCAAAATTCCCGCGCCGAAATTGTCTAAGTGCAATGACGTAATGGTTATTTGTGTTCAATTGTCGTCAGCCTTCATTGTATTACTGGGACGTCATTGCACTCGGCGCCCGGGAATTTTGAATATCGCGTGTTGAGAAACGGATGTTTTTATTCGTTTTTATGTGGTCACTATGAGTTTGTTTTAAATAAAACCATGTGATTCGTGCTTGATAATTATTTTTCTAACATATAAGGAATAATGTTGTGATTGCCGGAGACTTCCTTTAAGTCTCGTAAAGTGATCATTTCCACAATGTTTTCAAGTCCAGTTAAGGGATCGAATAGTAACGTTGGCACACTATTATTGTGGGACATGAGAGCACATCAGACACATCATGCAAATTACATCCTGAATACGAGGAATGTCCTGCTGATATCAAATAATTCTAATCTAATCATATCATACTTAAAGTATATAATGTAGCTGGGAGGAAAAGCCGACCGTCGTCAGACCATTGTAAAAGGAGTGTGCGGCCTCTTTTTGCCGAAAATGTGGGGACTTAGACCAAATTGCTATTATAATACAACGTCTCATGCGCCCAGGACCGCACATTTTACATGTGTACCATGTGTACGACGCATGTTTACAATTTGCAAACTGAATATCTCGACTGATAAAATTTTAATTTGAAATGCAAATGTTTGGGTGATATGCCTTCATGGATAAAGTCGCACCCCTCACCTATATATGCACCACTCACCATGCTCAACGAAGATGGATTATAAACCCCATGAGAACTACCTGCAGATTGACCAAAATGAATATTGTGCCCAATTTTGAACCAATCAAGGAGGTTATTAATAAGATCATCTGCAAATGCAAGTTTAACCATAAATAGTTTAAACAGTCATTGGCATGCAATTGAAATGAGCATTTCAAGTTATCAAGCAATCAGAAATGCTGTTAGATGCCCGATTAGATGACCAGTAGTGTCCAGGGGGTTAAGATTTTGATGCCGATGGACGCACTCACCTTGGATAAAATCAGGGACGTCAGGAATACGAGAAAAGACACCTGCGACGGCATTCGCACCAGGAATGCGAGAAAGGACACCTGTAACATTAACAGCATTAGCACCGGGAATACGAGAAACGACCCCTGTAACACCATCAGCATCAGGAATCATAGGACCAAAACTGACGCTTAGTTTCCCTGGTTCATTTGCATCTGGAGTCTTAGCTCGTCCTTCGGCCACGCTTAGTTCACCATTCTTTTTTGTACCGATGTTTGTGACTTTGATAGTCTTCGGACGGCGCCGAAGTTTGGAATATTCGGCAGTAACACATCGAAAATTCCATTCGTAGATAACAGGAAAACGAGCGATCTCGTACCACAGTCCAAAGTAACGGTCCTGAAAAGTAAAAAGTAACGGTTGATTCTGTTGACATCTTTGTCACAGTAGGGTAACACATCAACCAGAAGAGCTAGTGTGTTAAAAAAAAATCCGATAGATGTACAATTTACAACAATTTTCACGAAAATCGGAGCAATCGGGAGTACAGCCTGGGGGGACACTTCAATATGAAATGGATATAGGTGTAGGTGAGAGCAAAATGTAAAAAAATATGGGGTCATTGGGTGAGAGCATGATATTTGGCATTCGGTGAAAGCAAAATGTAAAAAATATGGGGTCATTGGGTGAGAACATGACCTTTTTTGGGTGAGAGCCGACGAACTCAGCGCCACAGAAACCTCGAATATAGAAATTTCTATAGTTCTAAATGGCTTCAAATTTCTTTTTTGTTTTTATTTTCAAAATAAGTAACAAAATTAGTGCTGAAATGAAAGTTGCTGTTAGTCAAATTGAACTTGTAAGGTTCTTTGGGTGACATATCAAATGCAAAAATAGGGAGTCTTCGGGTTACAGAGCATGTGTTCGTAAAAAATATGGGGTCTTTGGGTGACAGCGACCAGCCTACATACGCGTCACCTCCAAAGTGGGAGAGCCCCCCCCAGGTAAACGTCATTACTATGATACTAGACATACCGTATATCTCTTACTATATCCAATACTAGACGGTCTTTAAAACTTACCAAAATTACCAAATTATTTTACCTACGCACCCAAATCTGTTAAAATCATACCACTTAGATTGAATCTAAAAAACAAAATGTCACCGCGCCGTCAGCAACGTCACAGACTGAAAAACATGATAACAATGGTGGTTGATTTTACTTACCTTGTCAAAGTCTGATACAACGTTAACACTTGGGCATGATCCTGGTCCTATGTAAAAGGGGAGCGGTAGAAAAGTCCCCTTTACACGCAATACAAATATGATTAAAAGTAACGAAGAAAGATGTAACGCTTTCATCTTTTTTTTTTTATATATAGGGGCCTATAAAACGGGAACGAGGATGATAACGAAGAACGGTAAGACAGGTCCGTTTCAAAAAGTGTTGCAGTATACATGTACAAATTACAACTAGGGTACCTGCAGGTAATATGGGACCATTAAGGACGTTTAGCTTATTTGCATAAAAACTAAAGAAGATATGCCCACAAGAGATTGTTATGATGAACAACCTGTCCTTTAAGATTAATAAAACAGGCAATGTTACCTTGTTTTTATGTTTGTTTGGACGCTATGACGTCAAAATGACGTCATCGTCAAAGTGTCCCATATTACCTGCATGTGCAGGTAATATGGGACACTGTGTTATCTCTATGGTGAAAATCAAAAGTTCAGAAAATCACTCTTTTGTTCTAAAAACATTTTTGTTACATGATTTTGAATGTTAAATGCAAATTTCTACAAGAAAATTCAATTTTCTAAATAGTTTTGCTTTTCGCATTGACAATGCACACAATTTCCTTTGTGTCCCATATTACCTGCACCCATTCAGTTGAAAATCAGAGAAAATAATCATTTATAAAAGGAAAGTGCCAATTGTCAGTGGAATTTTACCTGCTGATAAGCTTAACCCATCACCTAAAGATCATAAAAAATGACAAATGCCCCCTCAGTACCAGAGGTTTTGGATACACAATCATAAAATGTGACGTCATTGATTTTATATCAGGCCAAAAAAACGACATAATTTTTGGGCAATTTCACTCTTTTGGCATTGATTTCCAAGAGTTTGATACACAGACTCCAAAACTGCATTTCTAGAAGCACAATTGATGTCTCTAAACACTTAACAAATCAACTTAAAGTGTTTACCTTCTCTAAGCTACTTTTTGTTAAAATGAAAACAGGTGTCCCATATTACCTGCTGTCCCATATTACCTGCACCTACCCTATAACCTGCCCAATAGATGTCCAGTGAGTCATATCATGCAACAAAGAAAATTCTTTAAAAATTGATCAAATGTACAACCTTTTGAGCAGATTATGTAACTTTATTCAATAATATGTTTACCCGGTATGTTTACACGTACACTCACTTAGGGACGCACCATTAGATATCAAGGGGGGGCTGGGTAGTTGGGGTCGTGACAAATTTTTTTTTTTTTGCACCTCGGTGAAGCAAATTTTTTTTTTTTAGCCCTTGGGTGAAGCAAGTTTTTTTTTTTTCAACACCTCGGAGAGACAATTTTTTTTTTTTTTTCAATCGTAATGTTTTATAATTTTCAACAATTTGTTTGTTGAGTTGTAAAATTTTGTCCATATTTTCAATCATTTTTACGTTTTGTAGCACCTAAATTTTCGAGTGCCACAAAAAACATCATTATTTTTATGTGTAAAAATTTTCTTGAAGTATAATCAACCTCTTTTGGCGCGAAAATTTTTGGCATATTGAAGCTAAACTGGTGAAATATGGTACAAATGCGGAATAAATGCGCGCAAAGCGCGCAAAAATTGGGTTTTTTTAGGTTAATTTGGTCAGAAGCTCACATACAGGCATCAACATTGGGGATGATTGTATGGACCACCCCCTAGCAAATATTGGTGGGATTTATCCCCCGGGATCTACGCCTATGCTCTCAATCAGTCATGTGGCCCAGATTTTTATAATAATTTTGACATAGGGTTGGAATTTGGTGAAGATGAGTGAATCAAGCGTTTTCACTTACAGACCCGGTTCACATAATAACTTTTCACAAACAAACACGGAAAAAATATGTACCAGTTTGAAGCTAAAATAAATATTCTTGATGAAAAAAGGAGTAAATTCGCGCGCAGCGTGAAAAATTTTGTAATATAAAAGCTATATGAAGTTAATTTTTCTTCACTAACTGTGACAAATTTTTTTTCACCCTTGACATCAAATTTTTTTTTTCTGGTCCGAGGTGGAGCAAATTTTTTTTTTTAGTCTGAGGTGGAGCAAATTTTTTTTTTTTGCTCAGATGGCGCGACAAAATTTTTTTTTTCAAAAAACTACCCAGCCCCCCCCTTGGTATCTAATGGTGCGTCCCTTAAAGGCATACATTTTCTTTCCCTGGGTAAGATCTGATACCAGGCCAGCCCATGGCCAGAGGGTAAAATGAGTAGGTTTGTTTCACCTCGAAGGCAAGGTTAGTCTTGCAAATATGGGTTAACTTTCCCCTAGACCATCCAATATGCCATATACAGTAGGAATATCTGTTATTCCAATGTATGCCTTAAGTGTATATAGCTCTACTATATGCCGTACAACTTTTGGTCCCGGTATTTCGAGTCTGCCCGGAGGCGAATACAATATATTAGCCTTATATTCTAAGTTTCTCCTATTCAAATGTTAACTATGGAAAAATATTGCTCCCCGGACGGTCGGTACGCCTCTTAGGCTTTCCTAACCACGGGCCTAACCATAATAAAAATTCCCTTTAAAAGGGAAAGCCAGCCTCAATGTAGAAGAGGTCTTGTAATTAGTTTTGGTCAATGTGAAAGGCATTTTTAGGATCACGCTTACATCTACATGACAGTCCACCAAACCATCAACGATGAGAACAACATGCACACTGAAACAGCAGAAAACATTAATTCCTAATCTCATGTCAACTCTTTTAATTCATTACTCCAAATTGTTCTGGTCTGTTTTTTGTTTTGTTGTTTTTTGTTGTTGTTGTTGTTGTTGTTGTTGTTGTTTTTTGTCTTTTCAGCTTTTTACCCACGATATCTCAATTTCCAATTTTGTAATACCAGAACTTACGAACTCAATATCTTCGCTTAGGAATGTCCGATTTCACTGCTTTCGATATACCACTTCACAAATACACTGCCGGTTTGAGTTAACTTACATGTACATTTTATTTTAAAATAACTTAATTAATTCGCAATGTATAGTTTAAGCCTACTATATTATAATAGATAGTGGCCAGCACATTTATAAAGGACTGGTTACTCACTACAATCTTCACTCTTAAACTGTGTTTTTCTGAATGTGCTGATCATGTTGATTGCTAGTCGGAAACTCCTGCGAAGCTATGGACATGGCATCTTACATACTCCATTCTATAACAGTCTGCCTATAGTGCCTTGTGTGTTTTCTCTTCAATCATTTTGTTGAATGTAATTTTATGAATCAAATAGTTACATGTCATTTTATTTATAATAAAGAAGTTATTAAATTAATAAAGTAAGACAATTTATTTATCTATAAGTGCATGTCAAATGGGGTACATTGTTCAATACTATAGGCCTACATGCATAAATTATGCCCATATTATAGCTAGGCCCTAAAAACTTTATTTTGCATCGAATTTTTCCCGTTGAAAAGACAAAACTGATGTTTATGATAGCAACCATTTCATCAATAACATTTTGAGTAATTTTATCCATAAAACGACACAGGATATGATAGATAACTACTTTCACATCAATATGGTCCATATGATCACAGATTGTTGAGAATCTGTGATATGATCCGGGGATATGATGAAGATTTTGATTCTATAGATCTGTTATCAACATGATATCACGCTGTTCAGTGGTCAAGGAGTAAGGACCCCGGTCAAGGACACTGATATGACATCATAGGTGATGTCAGATTTTCTTCTGCTGACCATATGATGCTATATATTAACTATTATTGTTACATTTAGGCCTATACCTAGAACTTTTAAAGTCATAATTAGTTCAAACATAACTTTGGTAATACTCACTCGTTTTCGTTCGTTGAAACGGCAAAACATACTTACTTTTCCTTACAAATCGAATTAAAATATTTTTTAAAAATTCAACCACAAAAAGTTTTAAACAAAAGTCATTCCAATACCAATAAAAAATAATCTCTTGAGCAAACTGACCCCATCCCAGAAATAGGTACCAGCCCGATGGGCTGGCGAAAAGGTGAAAACTGAACATTGACTGAAATTCAACTGGCCAAAATATGCATAAATTACACATTTTCTCAATGCTTTTTGAGGACTAACCCTAACGCGAAACAAAAATGACAAAAGGAATTATCTATAATTATTCGTAGGCTTTCCCTAGTTATGGCGCAGTCGTTATAATGGTCAAAAATCCGTGCTTTCTTCTATTGGCAACATATAGTGTGTAATTGTTATCTTCAGTAGATAGCATAATTGCTGAAAAGATATGGTTTTATCTTCAGTAGTAGCATTCACAGAGAATATAATAGTAGTGTGGCCATAACATATAAAGATGTAATGTGACCTTCAGCATGCGCAGATAGCATATCAGACTCTATGACGGGCCAGTGGGAACTCGATACAACATCACGAACTGTTGGTCCGAAGTATATAAAAATCGGCCCAATCGGCCCATACACAGTACGCCTATATTTTCGCCACCACTTTTTAACCAGCGCGAGCTGCATGTGTTTTTGTATAGACATACCTACATGCCCAGCAAACACAAAACGTATTTAAAATGTTTTAACGGTTTATATTTATATAAATATAAATATAATATGGATAGTAACATTAAAAGGGCAGGAAACATTTTGTATGAAAACATACTACAACAAGAAAATATTGACGATATGTGCTTTTTGTCAAATATTTTGTCAACACTTAAATAACGTTATCTTAGAATATTTTGCAGTCAGTTTTCAAAAATGTGTTTGAATGTTTATGAAAACGTTTATTCCCTATATAACCGACATTTAAACATTTTCTGGCAACCTTTTCTAATCTTTTACGAATAATGTTTTGTATTTGCCGAGTATATAGGCCCCATAATGCGTGTTCAAACTCACAATTATTCCATGCGGTTTGCTTTCAATATTAATCTTATTAGCTAATATACTGCGCCCAAAAGGTATCCGAACACTTCAAACATAAGCCAGTTCTTAAAGACACTAAACCCAAATTACAAAATAAAGTAGTCAATAGATACGTTTTCTTCTGCGTATTTTGATACCTCATTCGGCACGAAACGTCTGTATTTTCCTAACTTATAGCAATTTGAATAAAAGAGCTTTTCAAAAGTGACACAAATTTGCATTGACTTTTCCCTCGAAGCAAGCAGATATTGATCACAGGGGATTGAACCCGTAACAAAGGGCAGCAGAAATTGTACTGAAGGAGGTAATATTTAAAACTCGGCAATTTATTATCAAATCAGTACCCGCCAGCGAAGTTTTACGTCTAATCCGATTATCACCGTGTCAAGTGGATCACGCTTTTGAGTTCTGCACCACGATCGAAATGATCGCAACACAAAGTCTATGGCATACCAATTCCAAAAGGCGCGTGATCCAGTGACCAGGGAGTTATATAACCACTTCGATGGCAAATAGTTCAGTGGAATAAAATCGCATCGTGCCGAATAAGGTATCAAACTTTGTGGTACAAAATTCTCCATCTATCGACTACTTCATTTTGCAATTTAGATTTAGTGTCTTTAAGATATGGCTTTTGTTTTAAGTGTTCACTTACTTTTGGGCGCAGTATAGTTCTATTCACGGTACCAGATTATGTACTAAAATATTCAAAGAATAAACTAGGATAGCCTCAATATTGTGATACACAAAGTTTGAATTGTTTATTTCAAAACTTGATCATCGTAAATTACATACTATTAATTAGTTTCAAAATGCTTCGTAATGTCGTCATTGTTAATTTTGCACTTAACCCTGCAAAACTGTTGTTAAGGCCACATAAAATTACAAATTCGTTTCACGACCCAACCTTTTTGGAAATGTGAGAAGGTGGAAGTGTTTTTTGTTTTTGCTGAATTGACCAAATGCAGCAGTTTTCACATAAAATTGACATTGTTAGCAGTTTTCAGCATCTGTCAGGAAAACGACGAAGCCGCGATTATGACGGTTAGACCCCTTAAGAGTTTCACAAAAACACTTGCAAGTGATTCATGCTGACCCTTAAACTTGTTTATCAGCATTAACATTTTACTCAAGAATTAAAAACGTAAAATTTAATATGAAAATTGAACAATAACAAATATGGACTGGTCCCAGAAAGTGAGGAGGGAGGTGGACGCGAAACGAATTAATTTTAAATTTCGCCTAATCTAAAAAGGGTGAAATACATGTAAATAGAATTGAATGATATTCAGAAATATGTTGTTACTATATAAAACATGTTCGATCCTCGGATGTAAAAAACATTTTCTTTCATAACATTTTAAAGAATGAATAAAACATATAATGCGATAAGTTTCAGAACTGTCATGTTTTTAAGGTTAAAATACTGGTGACATAAAGATCTTTTAAAGGTATTAAAACTTCATTTGGTGACAAAAAATTGTTAGAAAAGTATCATACCGCACAATTATCGTAGGAGGGTGTTACTTAGCCGACCAGTGTATAATGCTATCTTATTATTTAAAAAAACAACCTTATTACTTAAAAAAAATGATACTGTACATTAGTATAAAAATAAACCATTAAAAATACTGTTAAATCATGTTCAACTTAAAAAATATCGTTAAAAATCACAACATGGTAATAATATCATAAGATATTTATGGTAATATTTGACCTTTTTCCACATTTTATCCGCAGTAATATAGCAGCTTGCACAGTTTTAATTTAACGTGGAGCTATCTTCAGTAGATAGCAGCATTTTGACATTATTATTTCAAGTAAATGGCAATATTTCAAGGGGGGGGGGTACGAGGTGCGACAAAAAGGTCCCAAAATTTCAGAATTTGCGAGGTTTTTTACGCTTTTTTGGACAAAAAGTGTCCACATTTTGTCCACTTTTAACAAAATTGCCCCACCCCCTTGGAAAAAGTCCACTTTTTCAAAATAAGCACCCCCAAATGAAATCCTGCGTACGGGCCTGGTTTCAACGTATAGAGGGCTATCTTCAGTAGATAGCAACATTATTGTGTTAGATGTTTAAAATAATGTTATATTATTTAAAATGGTGTTAAAATTCGTTCATGTCCGAGCAACTACATGCACATTATGCTTATTAACGAATGTTTACGGTACTGTCGGTTACTGCCTTTTATTCTGGTAGCAGACCGTTTCAAGCTATCTGCCTCATAAATTCAAAACGCCATAATTATCCCCTATATATGTAATAAGTATGCTGCATTGGATTCGGAAGATTTGGGGTGGGGGGTGGGGCTAGCAAAAACAAAATTGGTTGATGACCTGTTTGTGTTGGTCAGAAAATTTCGCAAAAATATGTCAAGAAGGCATTTTTCGGTATCCAATCAGGTTTTTTTTAACTTCACGTGGAATGATGGAGGGGGGGGGGGCTGAAGGGTATTCGACTGAGCACCCGCATCCAAACTATTGCGGGGAGGGTTGAACCCCTTGCTAACCACCCGGTTCCGAAAAGCCTATGCTGCATACTATATTTTGATTTTGTGAGGAAACTGAATCAAAACCATCTGTCTGTCAAGAGTAAAACGGACGAACATGCAGGTTTTGTAATTTATTTTTTTTACATCGGGAGGGCATTTTTATTCTTTATTCAGGTACTTCATCACGCCAACAATCACTTTGTTCAGTAAAAAGAAACTTTTCAATTGGTATACCATAACCACTGAATACGTCTAACGCGGCGTCTTTGACAGCCTCGTCAAGGACTGGTGTACGGGATAAGATCCAGTTTGCCATAGTGTGAAATCCTCTCCTCTGGTTACAGGAATGGACTAGGGCGTAGTTGTCATAGTCGGTGTCCAGAATCCAGTAGTTCCCATCATCTGTTGATATTTTAAAACAGAATATCAATATTAGATCAACTAAACCCCAAGAACATGAAAAAAAAAAGTTTCCTTCATTTGTCCTACCACCCCCAAGAACATAATCCAGGGCCATTGGGACAGAAATATATGCTTCTATCCAAAAAAAATATTGTAATGCAAACTTGTGTTTGGGTGATTCGTCTTCATGACCGTCATGCGGCCTGTGAGGTTTTAAAATTTGAATCATTTGATTTGATAGCCGAGAAGCTGAAGATTAATATTAGTATAATTTTTTTTATGTCAGAAGATTATTTATTGTATTTTTTTTTTTTTGTTGTTGTTCTTTGGTATGTTTCTTTGCTCTAAAGCTGAATTTATACTCCATCGCGGAGCGACGAACAATATTGGTTTCTAGCCAATGATGGAGAACGATTTTGTTGCGTTGCAAAATGCGTAGTGCTGCCTCATTAGTCACATATCAATCGCTCGTCGCTCAGCGATGTGAGTATAAATTCAAAGCTGGATTTATTACGATAAGAAAGCACTCACCTTCCGGTAGAGAAAACCCAATACGAGAAAGGAAACCCGGAAGAGCGGCAAGAATCTCAGGACCAAAACTGACGGTCAGTTTGCTTGGTTCATCTGCATCTGGAGTCTTAGCTCGTCCTACGGCCACGCTTAATTCACCATTCTCTTTTATACCAGTGTTTGTGACTTTGATAGTCTCAGGACGGTTCTCGAGTTCGGAATATTCGGCAGTAACGCAATTAGATTTGTATTCGTAGATAACAGGAAAACGAGCAATTTCGTACCACAGCCCCAAGTAACGATCCTGAAAAGTAAAAAATAACGGCGGACGTTAGTCTGCATAGATCACTGACCACACACTAGTTGTTGATAGACTTCTATGATATTTATATTCATCTTAAGTCGTGTTCATATGGTCGGACATAAGTCACTTATTACCGATAATAAGTCACTATTACCGGTAATAAGTCACTTATATCCGACCGTGTGAACACGACTTTATAAAACCAGTCTCGGCTTTTTTTCAGGAAGGTAAATAAGGATAATTTATTGGGTGGGCAATTTAATTTATTTTTGTTCTCTAATTAGGGGAAACAATTTACTGGGTAGGCAACATTTTAACAGTAATTAATGGCATCCAGACGTTAGGCTTTTCGGCAATGTTGGCCTATACCTGTTTTGGGAAGAATTTGACTTCAATGCATAAAGTAGTAACTTTAGGCCTACCCACTCCCTAAATGGATCTTTGATGGCTCTTTTCGTCCTTATTGCGATGGGTTTTGGCATACTTATTTCCTCACAGCGTTGCAGAATAAAAAATAAAATAATCGTGCTGTCTATGTAATCAGGAAACTACAGAGGCGATAGTGTACATTTAAATTTGTCATTTCTACTTCATGTTGATATTCAAACAGTGCTATAAAGTTGTCTTACCAAGGAATGTGTTTGTATTAAAAGAAATAATTGTTTTACAACTTGGATGAACTAGAATTACTTTTATGCAAATCCGAAAATTGCAACAGATATTTTTCATTTCTTTAAGATTTAGCGGTATTGCCAGATTGTACGTACAGTTGGGCTACATTAATAGCCTCATTATAGTTTTATTGATACTGGCAAAATACTTGCCTGTATGTGCTTGTTGTACTGCTATAGCGTATAGAATCTGTTAATGATACCACACAGTCAATTAATTTATGTCAACATGACGTTTTCACGAGGCTGTGTTTATATAACTGAATCATTTATACAAACACAACCTTGAGTAAATTAAAAAGAGTACTTAAGGGATCTGGAATGGGCGTTTCGATAGTATTTTTTGTGGGACATGAGAGCACATCAGACATATGGAATTGCATTCCTAATACGAAGAATGTCTTTCTGATATCAAATAATTTTCATTTTTGAAAATCACGATGTAATAGGCCTACAAATTTTATGACAAATTATTAAAATTTGATATTTTTCATATTTTTGATATATACAGTCCTCGAAGTAAATTTTATAAATCTAATGACATATTCTTAAAGTGTATGTAGCTGGGAGGAAAAGCCGATCAATTGAAACATTTTGACCTTTCATATTGAAAATATGGATTTTTTTCCCAAAATGACCTAATTTTTTTTTTTTTTAAGAAAAAGATCCATATCTTCAATACGAAAGGTCAAAATTTTCAATTGATCGTCGGCTTTTTCATCCCATCTACATACACTTTAAGTAAAAATCATCATTTGCGAATTTCAAAAAATCAAAATTATTTTATATCAAAAGGACATTCTTCGTATTCAGAATGCAATTCAACATGTCTGATGTGCTCTAATGTCCCACAATAAATACTGTCCAAACGTTCATACCCCATCCCTTAAATGGGGAAACTTAGGCAGGCGATAAAGAGAAAATATATTTACTTTAGCACTGAGCCCTGTGCAATACAAATCGCCCGGACTTATTTGCTCAGACCATGAGTGTTTGCTTATTGACCAATTACCAGGAGAAAAGTCAATAACTGGTTGCCCTTTATCTGCTAACTTGGTTGAACCTGGTATGGTGGTATACAGTTGTATACGTTGAAGTCAATGTTCAATAAATGCCAAATGTTGCTAGCAGTAAAATAATTAAATAGGCCTACTGCCTGCAATGACAATAAAAAAAGTTATGATGTCGTCATGCATAGATATTAAGGTGGTATTTGCGGCATATTCTAGAAATTAATAAATGGCTGAGACAAAACCGTTTGTCTTTCAGAAGATTTTAAGGTATGTAATTTGAAAATAAATTATTTGAGTTTGATTTGTTATATGTCTAATTCGTTTTAGGCCTAAATTTTTCATTAATAGTATACTCTTTATAATATAGATATTTTATTACTTTCAGAAGATTTTATTTTCATTTTGATTTTGAGTTAATAGTATGATCGCCACATCTTTAACTTAAAAGACGGAAAATAAAGTACTAGTTTTAATAACCAGAGTGACATAAAAAGTAGAAATACAATGCATGGGGAGGTACATTATTGGCATTCAACATGTTCAAAATAAAAGAATTTTATGCAGAGGGTGAACTTGTTAAACTGATAAAGAAATTTTGTAGATGTCAGCATGAAATTATTTTTAGGTATAAATACTTTCGTTAACGAATAACCGGAGCAACATGAAAAGTAGAAATATGGGGGAGACTCACTATTGGCATTCAACAGAATGAACTAATGGATGATTTCATTCAAGTGCAAATTATGTTAGCTTAAACTTTAATAATTGACAAGAACCTATTCATTTTTTTAATCAAATTTGATTCTTTTCTTGTCATTTTGATGAGAATATCCGATTCATTTTGAAGAGAAATATGTTCATTTTGCAGAGAAATCTGTTATATCCCCACCCGAATAGCTCCTCATGTGAAAGGTTTCTATTCAAAAATAATAAGGTCTTTGTAAGAGTGTAGCCATAATATTCATATTATTTTTAACATGCATAGAGCACTTCCAAAATGCCTCAAATACCATCTTAATGCGAGAGCTTTTAAAAAACGACTGGTTTGGAGATTATGGCAGCGAACGAGGAAGAGCGAGGTTTATAAACAATATTTTTGAAAATATGATTTTTCACTAATCACACTGATTTAGCCATGTCAAATCGGTATAGACTACATTTACACTTCATTTAGTATTCATTGAAATATTTAAACAGATTTAATGTAACGCAAAAAGTCGGGTCAAGTGGGGTATGAAAAGTCGGGTATATGAGAAGTAGGGTCACCAATTGTACCAACCCCATTAAGACATAGATGTAACAAATTGTTATACGTTTATGAACATTAATAAATAGATGTATAGAGGATGTTACGCTTATGAACATGATTTTCAACATTGTTAACAATATTGCTAGTATGTCAACAAATGAAAGTTCTGTAATTTGTTGAAATTCTTCAATGCTAAATTATTTTGAATGTCATCAAATTGTAAATCTCTAGTCACATTTTCGATGTATTAACAACTAGCTATGTAGCAAAGACGTTAACTTCATGTACAAAACATTAACGCTCTTATTTTGTAAACATTGTATACCCATAGCTACATTAATCAACAATACATGTTCTGTAATTGTTCCTTATCCTTCATTTCTATTAGACTTTCAGTGTATTAGCAAGTAGATGTATATATGTATAACAGATGTTATTTGTTTGTAAACACTTTATTTCATAAACATAGGAGAAGCTACTTATTATGCTAACAATGAACGTTCATTGACTGTTAGGCTAAGTAAACGTTACAGGATAATATGTATTCAAATTTTGCCTCAAGGTTCCTGCTTAAATTGTGTTCAAGAATCAACTAAGATTTATTTGGCCCACCTTTTGCCAGTAAATAGGCTGTCATGAATTATCCAGTGTATTTTTATTATACGTGCCCGGTCTAATCACTTGGTACACAATAGCTCACCAATCTGAAAGCCTGCTTTAATCACAATGGTCAGAATTAAATAGCCAAAATGATTAGACAAATAGGCTACACTGTCCATACACTGAGTACAGTCTCATTGCAAGATCATAGGCTAAGTACCGTAGTCCTTGTCATTTGAGGTACGTAAAAACATACTCATTATGATCGATGCGAATTATAGAAACAGTTCAAACAATAAAATAACTACACCTTTATCTTGACACTTCCTCATTTGTTCGCCCTGTTCCTTTTTAAAGGAATTTTTATTTATTATCATATCTCCTCAAGGGAATGGACCTGTTGTTTCCAAATTTGAACCTTTTGCATGTAGATGTATTTCTTCCTTTTTCTGAAATAATTATAACAGTTTGGAAGTATCCGAGGTAATTAATCCACATATGAATCTGAATGATTTAGTTAGCCCAATATAAAAGTCGTGATTACTGTTTGTCCAGAGACCGACCGAGTACAGTTTTTGTCACTTATTTGAAAAATTATGAAAAGTTATGAAAAACTGCTAACAAGTAACATGTGCTGAGACCTAACAGGAATTTCAAGAGCATTGAGTGATATTATACCTGAAATTCTATTGATATTGGGAGGTTTTACTCAACATTTTAAAAATAATCTGGAAGAAGTTTGTAAACGTCCATGTTCTTACCTTGTCAAAATCGGCTGCAACGTTAACACTTGGGCACGATCCTCGGCCTATGTAAACGAATTGACCTATCCGCCGTGGTAGCTGGGATAGCTGAGCTTGTGCACACATTACAAATGTGGCTAACAACAACGAAGAAAGAATTAACGCTTTCATCTTTCGGGAAACGGGAAACAGCCGCCTTAACTGTTATTTTTAAAGAATAGGCCTATTGCTGTACTAAAAATACAACACTTTAATGGTCCGAGCCTCAGTCTAAATGTACAATAATGTGATAGGCACTCGCGGCAGTAGTGTTCAATGAGCATGAGTTGCATTTATAACAATGAAAGTTATTTTGACAGTCGATTAAATCTACGACTTTTTGTTCGATTATGTAACTTGCGTCAATTAAATGTCTTAAGGGTCATGTATTCTTCAAATATTCGACTTAAAACATTCGTTCAACTTTCGTTACTTCAGTCTCCGGGTTCAATTCATTTTTAATCTTCCAACGAAAGTTTGTCGACGGAAAAGCAATTATATTTGATGTTGAATATCTGGTGGAAATGTATGATTGATTTCACATCTCCATTATTCAGAAGTTAGGATGAAAAACCATGGAAAAACGAATGACGGTGCATCGAATAAAAAGTATGCAACGGGCTTAATGCACGCACGTTCTACAACACGAGGACAATTTATACAAGGCCTTTTAAAAGTCTTATTCTTTGTGTTTGCGCTGGTGTGTATGATTACAAAAATATCTGAATAAGACTGAACATCATCTTTCTTGTTGATTTGAAGGCTGACACGCAGCATTTCATGCAGAAAGATGAAAATATTGTGAGGATAATCCCGGAGGATAATTCTTCACCCTGACGCACACACTCAGTCACTCAATCCACACAACACATCTGATATGAGTTGAATGCGGGGTTGAATGGTGGTTAAAAATGAGGTGAACTACGCCTTGCTTTAACTTTTCCCGCCAATTCTGAAGTCGTGATCGCTGCGTCCAATTTAACTTTTGAATTATTATTGAGTACCATGAGTGGGAACATTCCCAAGCTATCTTGTCAAGTTTATGATGAAAACTAAATTGAGTCCAAAAACTTTCCTGCTGAACATGATCCCGTTTTATTTTGAAATCGATCGTAACATTCCCAAGGCATGGCTTTAAAGGGGCACGGCGGCGTGAAAATTTGTCAAAATTGTTATTTCTTTGTATTTTCAGATCAGTGTGTTGATAACAATGACGCTCAAAAAGAGGGTATCAGAGTCATGTCAGGAAAAATCATCAATGGTATTTTCCCAGATTTTACAACAGGCTTCTCTGGAAAAATATCAAAATGCCTGGCTGAAAAATTAAAATATGGGTAGTTCAGTCCACATCATGTTCAGCTCGTTGTTGTATAGGCCCAAATTATATACTTTGAAATAAAATAATATTATATTATTTCCGTGGAACTACGCCACTTGACCAACTATTTCCTCTCCGATTTGCGTCAATAGTATAGTACTAGTCATGGCGGTGTGCATAAATGAACGATTGTTTGCTAGAAGAGGTAACTTGAATGTGATTAATAAGAAAGAACAGTCAACCAACACAAAATGTTATAATAACAAGACAATAAATAAATACAAACAAGCAATTACAGACATTAAAAGAGAAAAACAGAAACGATAAAATTTAGGTCAAGGTTGAATACTTTTATTGGTTAATAATAGTATTGTAGGCATATCAGGTAAAACAAAATTTATATCCTAAAATATACTTTACTTAAGGGAACGAATAGCGACGTTGGCACAATATTTTTTGTGGGATATAGGAGCACTTCAGACACACCAAATTGCATTCCTTCTGATATCATTATATTTATAAAGTTTACTTCAAGGACTGTTAAATATCAAGAATATCAATTTTTAATAATTTGCCATACAATTTGTATCATTAATTTGTAAAAAATCTAAATTATTTTATATCATCTGGATATTAATCGTTTCAAAATGCAATTTGATGTGTCTGATGTGCTCTCAGGTCCCACAAATAATACTGTTTAAACGCTGCAATCTGATCACTTAAATAGGAAGACGGTCACAGAATCTTAAAGGCACTAAGTTGTATTTGTAGTGGGTCATTCCGGAAATTACCCAAGCCTCAATATTGGGGTATTCACAATATGAAAATGTCATAAAGCAAACAAAACCACTAAAAAATCCTTTAAAAGATAAATAAACGTGAGCAACCAACAATGAGTCTCTTATATACATGAAGCAAGTCACAAAGTACTAACACGCAGGTATCGCTTGCAGACGACAAGTTTCAATATTTTTTTTTAACATTTCGAAATTGTAAATTTTCATGACCATATTTGGCATCGGCATGGAAAATGCATTAAAATGTGTGCAAACAAGTCCAGTATTGATTCAGTGTTCTTAAGATAGCTCATGATATTTTGAGAAAATATCTTAAAACTTGGGACTTTTTGTGTTGAAGCATATGGCTAGCACGCAGAGTATTACTATTATATCCAGGAAATATTCTTGGTTACTCATGTTACCTACCTTTGTACAAAAAAACACAGAATAGACCTTTGGGTGTATTTGTATTAATCCAAATATTTGCTTAATCCACCCTAAAACGGACTTATAAATCATATTTGGTGTGTAGGGAATGGGCAATATCTGGAATAACAAAATATTACCCTACATACAAAATACAATGATTGTCAATCGCCTTTATTTCAATTTCAAATTTGCAATTTTGGCCTCCACGGACCAGACCGTGTCACAAATAATATCTATAGCAAATTAGGTTATCTTCAGTAGATAGCATTATATCAGATGGCTAGTAGTATGAGAAAGTAACCTCAAAATTCAAATTCTGTTTAAACCCCTGAAAGGTATATGCACATTATGTAATTTTTGTGACAAATGTTAAGTACATCATTACCTATGCTCAGTGGTGTAGCGTCATAGGGGCACGGGGTGGGGGTGTCAGCATATAGCTGACAGCAAAAAAGCTTCACTTATATGATAATTATTCTCAGTTTACACACAATTATTTTTACCTGTGACAAATTAATTTATCAAACTTATTTCACATTTTACTTCAACAGCAATCATCTGTACATTTGCTCTTCATAAGCAAAATTCAATTCTCGCTATTCGCAATAAGGGCGCCGCCAGCGGTTTGCGATGTAATCGTGATGATCATGGGAAAATCGTCATGTATCATGGGAAAAGGTCGACATCCAAGTCCGCGCAATACGAATATTACCATGCTATTACATTGGAACACGTGACAATATTTTTAGTTTGTCAATATAACGGTATTACACGCAAATCGATAGAAAAAATTAATTGTGCACATTTCAAATCACATTATTAAGTATTATTGAGTATCGATTCGCGTGTAACACCTTTATTTTGACAAACTAAAAAATATTGTCACGTGTTCCTATGTAATAGCATGGTAATATTCAGATTATGCGGACTTGATGTCGACCTTTTCCCAAGATACATCACGATTACATCGCAAACCGCTGGCGGCGCCCTTATTGCGAATAGCGGGAATTGTCCGAATTGATTATTTTCTGGCATATTGATGAATAATACACATTTATTTCATCTTTGGATTGTCTTTGACATGATTTTACTTCAAGTGACCTAATTAGTAAGTAGCAAAGCTTAATTGATTCTCCTGTTATTAAAGGTCCGTGACCCGATCGACAGCATCATCCCCCCGATTTTTCTCATTGTTGATGAGTTTTTGGTATCATTTAAGGGCTGGGGTATGAGCGTTTGGACAGTATTTATTTTGGGACATTAGAGCACATCAGACATATCGAATTGCATTCTGAATACGAAGAATGTCATTCTGATATCAAATAATTTTGATTTTTGAAATTCGCAATTTAATACACATTTTATGGCAAATCATTAAAATTGATATTTTTGATATTTAACAGTACTTGAAGTAAACTTTATAAATCTGATGATTTATACTTAAAGTGTATGTAGTTGGGATGAAAAGCCGACGATCAACTGAAAATTTTGACCTTTTCAGTATTGAAGATATGGATTTTTTCCCCAAAACACCAAAAAAAAATTAGGTCTTTTGGGAAAAAATCCATATCTTCAATATGAAAGGTCAAAATTTTCAATTGACCGTCGGCTTTTCCTTCCTGCTACATACACTTTAAGAATATATCATTAGATTTATATAATTAACTTCGAGGACTGTTATATATCAAAAATTTGAAAAATATCAAATTTTTATAATTTGTCATAAAATTTGTATTATATTGTAATTTTATAAAATGAAAATTATTTGATATCAGAAAGACATGCTTTGTATTCAGAATGCAATTTGATAGGTCTGAGGTGCTCTCATGTCCCACAAAAAATACTGTCGAAACGCAATAAACGCTCATTTTAGATCCCTTAATAGATTATATTTTTCTCATTACCATCCTGAAATTTGACGATCCAATTTGATGTATTTTCGGAGAAATCAAGAAACAAACAGGCTATACTGGTAGCCACCTTCGACATTCTGGGTAGGAAAAAATGATTCCGTGAATAAGAGCCGTTTTACTCCCATGCCAATTCGCACGAACGGAAATAGGTCGGAAATAATGAGGCGCTATAATGATAAGCGCTTAAAACAAAAATAAAGAAATACATAAGGGATGAAATAAATACAAAACAAGACCTTATCTTGTTAAGTATGATCGAGGAATATGAAAAAAATATGAGAAAAAATGTCCCCCACTATAAAATTAATTAATTAATTAAAAATATTATAAAAAAACCCCATTTTTTCATTAAAACCAATCCTAAAATAAAAGATAAGTGTAAAATGTACATGATGATAATATACAAAATTGAAAGGAAATGTATCTGGGTCAAATTAAAATAAAAAGAATGAGATATTTTGTCACAAGAATGATGAGCGTAGTGTGGTATGGCGAAGCACTTTCGACGGGAGTGTTGTTTCTGGATGCGGACCACAATGCAATTCATGCGTACCAGCGTATTGGCTTACTAATTGTGCTAATTATTCACTTTTACGCTGAAAATGTTCTCGTTTTCTCCCATAGATGCATAAAGGGGACAATATTTGAAATTGTATGTAAGTTTGAAGACAATCCATATCCTAAACTGACAGGGTTACCCCCCTTTAAGGCACAGGTTTCATTTTTGAATTGTTCAGAAGCAGTACAAAATAAGCTATAAAGACTCAGAAAAGATTTGATTTGGTTTCAACAATGTCTTTCCCAGCTAACACAATTTAAAAACAACAACATTGTAAACATGTTTTGGTTAAAACGTTTTCATACCATTTAAATGTTGGGTAACATACAGGTGATGAAAACGTTTTATAATATTTTGTATGAAAAAAACCCACTATAACAATATTTTAAAAAAATTTGATCAAATGTAATTGTAAAATACTTTTGTCAAAATTTGCAACATATTTTTTTAAAGTATTGAAAAATATGTAAGAATGTTTTGCAGCAAGTTTCAAAAATGTTTTTGAATGTTAAAACATTTTATACCCTTATATAACATAACATTTAAGCGTTTTCTGTAAACATTTTGTGTTTGCTGGGTAATTAGCAAGAACTTGGTCAATATTCGGTCAAGAGATCTTTGAAGAGGTATGAAGGCTTTCTTTTTTCATGTTTGGGTGGGGAAGACAAAGCAAAAGAAACACCACAAAAAAGAAAAAGAGAATGGCTACCAATGGCAGCACCAGGAATTTTTTTTTGGGGCAAAATCAACACATTTTGTGCAAAATTTGGAAATTTACGTAATTTTGAGGATTTTGCCCCCCCCCCCCCTGTAGCGCCGCCACTGATGGTCACGCATGTGAAAACCACATCATTTCAGCAAACTAAAAACTTTGAAGCCAGTTTCTCGAACCATGGCTATTGGTCAGGCTTCCTAAATCGTTAGGCTTAAGCTCAATACCAGTGCTTACAATTTCACATCATACATCGCCTAGAAAGATAAATCAATAAGATCGATCCATATTGGTAGGGCTACCCCACTGGCTTAGGAAGACTGACTACTAATACTAGTCAAGTTTCCAGCAATCGGACCTACATCTCTTGACAATTTCATCAGTTTTACATTAATTAAATTTAAAGCTATTATTAAGATGAATAATATGTACATTAATGTTACACTACTTAAAAAAACATAAATATGATTTGGCTCCTTAGGGGAACTACCATACAGTGCATTTAAATGTGACCAATCCCTAAATAAGGGCTGCACTTTCGGCTGCTCAGTGCCTGAAGTGCGGAAGTACAATAGCTGCCATGTGTAGATGAGTACAATATACTGTGTGTAAATTGCCAAATGTTCACAGGGCAGCTATTGCACTTACCCACTTCTGGCACTGAGCAGTCATTTTGTCTGTCCCCATATTTCACCATGTAAAATATTTCAAAAATACAACTTGGTGTTATTTTATTAAAAATAAAGCTAAAAAAATAACAGGTTTTAATATATTTGGCTCCGCAAGTTTTTGGCTTTGTTAAAAAATATTGACTGCTGGTAGCACAAAACTATTAATTCCTAAAGCTGCTTGCAGCGCAAAAAGGTTAAATGAAGGTAGTTAACCTTTATGTGCTCTAAGCAGTTAACAGGTTTGCGCTCCAAGCATTTGATATGCAGTAAACAACTACATATGGTCACCCTGCTACGATAATTGCCCAAGTCATTTTTGTAATTTTGAGAACAAGTACAAAAAATGGTTCAAGCATGCATTTAAACATATTTATTCACCAATCTTTGCACACAAAATGATGATAAATTAAAAGGAATAATCAGAAATGAATAGGGACAGGGTGATTACATAACTGATACATGCTTGAACCATATTTTGTACTTGTTCTCAAAAATTACAAAAAAAACATAAAAAACTTAAGTATTCTAATATTGTACAAGCTTTTAAGGCACATTATATCATTTAAATACACATATCAATGCCAGAGAAAAAATACTTCAATTTCACACAACAAATTGACCCTGATTGCGCAGCATATTAAGGAATACTTTTGTGAGCTTAATTTAAGCTAATTTTTGACTCCCCATACTTTCTAAAATCTACATATAAGGTGAGAGCAATTCAAAATTAGACTGCAACACTACTTGTTAATTTAGCTTAGCAGGAGAGCTTTTGAGAAACTTCCTCATCATCAGCTGATGTTGTTACCTGTAGCTCCAACATTTTCTTGGGAAATGCCAAGAGCCCAACCTGATCAGATGATGTCACAAGTTGGAAAATCCCTGCCCCTGGTCTTTTTGGGATTGATCAGGTTGTCCTACACAACTTTGGTGACGTCCCCTAGTGCGAAGTTGTCTGATCAGATTGGTCTCTAGTCGTTTACATGAAAACATCATAGCTAACAGCATCACCCGATGACAAGGAAGTTCATCAAAACTGCCCCCGGTAAGCAAAATTATTAAGTAGTATTTTAAATTACTCTCATTTTTATTACCACTAAATATGAATCTGCAATTCTATCTACAAATAAGCTGATTACAAACTATACTTTTGTTTTTGTTATTCTTGATTACAAGCATGCGTATATACAGTTATTATTTGGTTGCTTTGTTCTTAAAGCTTAAAATCAGCACAACTAAGATAATACTAGCACAACTAAGATGATACTAGCACAATTAAGATAATCATGTAAGGAAACCAATACTATACCCTTTTTCACTCTGATGTGGCAGTGACGTCATGCGCATTTCATTGGGCGCACTATCAAATTGCTGGTGTTCGCGTGAAGCGCTGTAGTACACACACACGTTTAAAGACATGGATGCGCGAGTGAAACAGCTGCTTCAATGCATTGACATCACTGCCACATCAGGGTGCAAAATGGTATACAGTAATATATATATTGGAAGGGAATGCAAAGCTTTGAGTACTTACATAATTGGGTTCTTCTCTCATATATTTGAATACCAGAATTCCTGATACATTGTTGGATGGTTTGGTACAGCTGAATATTGCTTTTTTGAGCTTACAAAATATTGCTTAAAATTATTTACTTTCATTTAAAAAAAACATATTGTATTTGCGATTACAATTTTTTTGTTTTTTTAACAATTTTTGTAAACATTGTAAACAATAATTTCGAAGCACAAAAAAACAAATTTTCCCGATAGGTCAGGGTTCACTTAATTCAGCTGTACCAATCATTGCCAAAACAGGTGCACAATGCATTCAAAATTTACTGACTTATTAGCCTATTGTCATATATCAGGGTCTTAGCTAGATTTAACAAGTGCCCATCATTTTCACCAAAAACTGCCTGTCCAAAATTTGACCCCGAAAACATAAACCAGACTTCTGCCCCTTCTGAGGTTCAGTCAGTTCAAATAGCTAAAATTGCCACAGCCTGACTTACTTGTCTGGTCTTGTTTTGAGTTCACAAACCTTATTCAAGCATTATTTTTAGAATATAGCATTATGTCACAAGCATTAATTGTGCCTGTCCCAGTAGCATATGTCACAAGCATTAATTGTGCCTGTCCCAGAAGCAAACTGCCTGTCCAAAATGACGGGTGGATGGGTGGCTAGCTAATACTCTGATACATATTGATTAACTGTATATAATTTGGAAGTGAAGTTCTGACACTGGGTAGAATGACATGAAGGACCCATCCATTATTTTCGACAATAATAACTGAATCCACATGAAAATACATGGGTAACAACATTGAGTTACATAAACATATTCACCACAATCACAGATACAAGATACATATTTGGTGCATACGCACCAATATGAACTCGCGCCAATCGATTCGTGTTCCACGACTCTTTAGGATATTTGGTTTAAAAGATACATTATTGGAATACAGGGTTAGGTGCACTAAGTACAAAAAGTGAATATATCTCATTAACCAATGATCCTACAGATATGCGGCCAGTGACCTTTTTGTTCCTTACGAGCAACTTTAAATTTGACCCGACCTTTGACCTCACATGACCTTTGCGGTTTTATACTCCCAAAGTGTCAGGGATCATTGTCCCCAAGTTACAGCCTCGAAGCAACCAAATTTGACCTGACCTTTGACCTCACATGACCTTTGCGGTTTCATACTCCCCAAGAGTCAGGGATCACTTCCCCCAATCGAAGCAACTTCAAATTTGACCTGACCTTTGACCTCACATGACCTTTGCGGTTTCATACTCCCCAAGAGTCATGGATCATTTTCCCCAGTTACAGCCCAATCGGAGCAACTCCTAATTTGACCTGACCTTTGACCTCACATGACCTTCGTGGTTTGATACTCCCCAAGTGTCAGGGATCATTTTCCCAAAGTTACAGCCTGATCGCAGCAACTTTAAATTTGACCTGACCTTTGACCTCACATGACCTTTGCGGTTTGATACTCCCCAAGTGTCAGGGATCATTGTCCCCAAGTTACAGCCTAATCGGAGCAACTTCAAATTTGACCTGACCTTTGACCTCACATGACCTTTGCGGTTTCATACTCCCCAAGAGTCAGGGATCATTTTCCCCGAGTTACTATATATATTTATTGCTTTAAGCTTTCCCTCCGGTCTTTCCGTTTAAAGGGAATTTTATCAAAGCGTCAGATCAGTGCCCCAAACGAACAAATTTCTCAACACGCATGCTCAATTCAATTAATAAATCAACCTCTATGCAGAAAACAAATTGTTGTTGTTTCTAAAAACACTATTTTCTATGAAAATAGTGAAATTTTATGTTTTTTATATTACACACTATCATCGCTTGAATATTTGTTTTAATAAAAGTATCATAAATATTTAAATGAAGGTAATTATAATTTACTATATTCAGGCTTTCCCCATGTCCCCACGTTCGATTCAGAAGTAAACACTAATACCTCGCGCCTCCCGGCGGGAGGAATTCACCATCGAAGTGGTTACGTAATTCCCTTGGTTACCGGATCACGCTATTTTGGTATGCCTTCGAGTGCCATATACTTTGCGTGGTGATTGTTTCGATCGTGTTTCACTACTCAAGTGCGTGATCTCGTTGACATAGTAACATTACGTAACTTCGATACTGAATAAGACCACATTTGACTAGTATTAGCCCAATCCAAGGTGTTAAAGCATCCTGGATAGATACATGTAGTAAATATAATCTTTTTCCTGCCAGGGCGTTGTTTACACACACACATCACATCCACACACAAGGACAATTATTGGCCATCACTGCGATTTCCAACAATACACCTACATGATATAATATTACAATGTAATAATATGGTAAAATAACAGTTAATTACATTACAAATAATGTGAACAAAAACTTGCAGAAAAGTGCAGAAACCTAATTTTAAGTTACTTCAGCCTCTTTTTTGGTATAGGGCAGATGATTTACAAAGAGATGGAAGGATCAGATTAGATTGGAATTCTAAATATTGGTAAGAGAAATGCAAGTTTTACAGGCTGTAGACCCTATAAGAGTAGGGTCCTCAAAAAGGTGACTTGTTGCTAAAAATGTGCTTGTCTATGATACAACTCCATATATCATGATGATTAGGATACTTCTGAGAACCAGGTTGAGGTCTCTGATGGAGGGTATACTCACTCACACACACACACTGCTTATAAGTATAATTCTTATATTGTGAATATTTCAGAAGTTAAATATTGTTATCAATATTTCAGTATTTTAAATATTTCCCTACTCAGTGGCAAGTCCAGGAAGTTTCTAGCTTCTGGGTTGAGGGTTTCTAGACAAGCCCCTGAATAGTACTGATATATTAATTCCATTTATAAGTTTAACCCTGTTTTCCTACTAAACCAGAAAAACTTGTTGACTTGTTAAAATAGTAGTACTTTACAAAGGCTTAACCCTGTTTTCCTACAAAACTGAGAAAACTTCTTCCTGACATTCAAATAATGCAGTATTTTACAAAAGTTTTACCCTGTTTTCCTACGAAATTGAAAAAAACCCACCAACTTGTTGACAACTTAAACAAGAAGTACCTTAAAAAAGCTTAACCCGTTTCCCCCTCAGAAATTGAGAAAACTTGTTGACATTCAAACAAGTAGTAGTACTGTCTCACTCACACAGACATATTCAACTCATACAATTTCATGGAAGTCTATGGGCTATTCCAGTTGAAATCCATACACCCCTTATGGCAGACATAACCTAATCTCCCACACAGGGGTGTAGATTTCAAATAGAGCCACCCAGTCAGGTTAACTCTAACTGTGTAGAATATTAAGGTTATGTCTTCCAAAAGGGGGCACGGTGGCCAAGTGTAATGGGCCTCCGACTCATAATCGGAAGATTGCGGGTTCGAGCCCCGGCAACGCCATCATATTGTTCCCTTGAGTAAGGCACTTTATCTCAGACTCGCTGTGGAGGTGTGGCGATCCCCCCACAGCAACATTTCATGATGGAGTCTGGCCTAATCGCTATCAAAAGAGAGATGAGCACCATCCTGTAAAATACAGGCTCGAGTCCTTTACCTTCCAAAAGAGGGTGTATGGATTTCAACTGGAAAACAGCCATTCAACATCCTCCTCCATGACATCTCAAGCAGAGTTCTCCTCCTGAACACTCAGTTCCTTGTGTGAATCCTCCTCCATGCGTTTCTTGAATGCTAGTGAGAGTCTTTCCATGTCTACTGTAGGCATCTGTGGGCTGTTAGGGATGGATAGCATACGCTTGACTCGACGCGGGAGCTGAGGGATGTAGGCAGGAGGCAGATGGAAGGTGCAAAGGTTGAACAGGTCCACAAATACTTTATAACGGTCACTGTAAGGAAAGGAAAATACAACAGAGAAATTAATATCTGAAATATAAAACTGCTTTAACTAAGAGAGCTGCCTAACTATACAAGATCACCACATTTTGTGCACAGTGTTAAAGTGTTTTTAATTTGTCAAAACCCATTGAAGAAATTTACTATTTTGTTGCTGACAATCAAAGCTTGTTGTTGTGATGATCCAACAACTGATGTCTACTTGCAGTCTTCAACATGATCCCCTCAGATCAGGAGGAGGGGGCAAGGAATTATGAACAGAGATGAGGGATCTACAATCTAAGTCAGTGTTTGTGATACAAACCTCTGCTCAAGAGATACCTAATCCTACAGTTTAAATAAGGTACATGTACATGATTCAAATGGAATGTGTCCTAGTTTATCAGCTTTTAAAGAAAAATATCATGACAAAATTCCTGTGGGCAGCTTCTTGAAGTGATTGCTATAATAAGCTTGTCATCCTTACCTGACAGTAGATCTAAGGTACTGGTATCCTGATGATCCTCCTGTGCCAGCCTTGCTTCCAATCATTCTCTGAGCCATTAACATATGATTGGCTGAAACAAACAAACAAACAAACATCATGTCAAAGGTTAAAGGGGCTCTGTGAGATTTTATAAAAACTTACGCCATCAATTTTGATCAAAATCTGTTTTTTAATATGTATACGATGTTTGTTTATATACTAATCACTAGCATGTGGAAATAGTAAAGCTGAATTCAGCGTCTTTCATGTAAAAAAAAATCATGATTTTGTAATTAAGTTGCAGATCCGGAATCCAGATTCCAAATTCCGAATATCTAAGAAGGTTAAGGAACTGGCAGTAAACAAACAAACAAACAACACCAGTTACTTACATCTCCATTTCATCAGCAGGGAGTCAAGATCCATAAGAAGACTAAGGAATTGGTATGGCTGATGGAATCGTACTTCATTACGATAAAATGAAATAAGAAGAGCTCCTTGTAAGGCCTTGTGTGACAATCTTCTTTCACCTGTAAATAAACAAAAGAAATACAGTGAAACCTCTGTTGAGGAGGGGGACTTCTCATATATAGGGGAGACTAAACAACCCATGTACAAACGCATGTATCAGCACCGTAGACCCAGTTCTACAGGTTTGAACGATTCTGCAGTTTACAAATTCTCAAATTTGCCAATCATTCATTTGAGGATAAGGATGTGCTAGTGCTCGACAGAGAACATTAGTGGTTTGAAAGAGGAGTCAAGGAGGCAATACATGTCCGGCGGGAGGAACGTTCGCTCAACAGAGGAGGGGGACTTCGCCACAACCTGTCAAGGACTTACGACGCAGCAATCAGGAAACTACCCCAGCGACTCTCCTGTGACGTCATACCATCAAGTGTGTCACAGGTCAATAGTCAACAACCTGATCAGTCAGCCTGATGATGCGTCTTGGATGAGACGCGATACTGTTGCTATCAAAAATAGTATGTCCAGATGAACAGATTTAATATTCATTTTATAATGTCATATCTTCAATTTTTCAGACAAAAAGTTCATGACTTTTTTGGGAAAATGTAAAAAAAAAAGTTCTACGGTCGGGACTGCCGAGATGGTCGGTCAGACGAGGACAAGCAAACAACTTTTTTTTTTGGTCTAAGGCTCATACACTTACCTCGTGTTCTGAGCTTATCATGAATACTAACATCCAAGATTGAGTCAAAAGTCTCCTTCAGAGTCTCGTATTCAGCCTTTGCAATCTCCTTTTCAGCTTCATTTTCAATATTCTACAGAAACAGGAGGACAATAAAACTTTTAACATGGTAGCTCGAATCTAAATTTCTGATCTTACCATTTTCGATTTTATGTCTAACAATGAATGTAATATAAGCTATTTCTTAGTTTTTCTCTAATCTTCAATTTTTGATCACCCACACCCACACAACCGTAGGGGCTGTGTGGGTGTGTGTGAGCAAACAATAACAGGGGACATCAACCAACCTATTGAGTTTTTACTATCCAACTGTGTGAGGTTTCTTCTCTTTATCATACCATTGGTAAAAAGCAGACTTAAGCAGTCAATGGAAAGCATGGCGCTAGTTCTCTTGATCGAGAACGCTTTGTGTACAAATCAATAGGGTATGAAATGGAGCAAACTGCAACTTTTGAATTCACATCTTCCTTGGGTTTTTGGATCATCATGTCTTTATTTCTTTAACAATTTCTTTGAATGGGGTCTTAAATTTGAGTTAAATTGGTTCCAATTTTGACATATCTGCCTTTGTTTACGATATACAGGGGGGAACATATCTGGTACCTTAATTCCTGTGCGCACTATATCATATCTCTTTCAATTAATGCAATGGGCTATTCCAGTTGAAATCACACTACCGCTGTGAAAGATTTTGGAAATATCTTCCACAGGGGGAATATGTTTTTCAAATGTAATTGGTAAAGAGGTAATCATTTTGAAACCCATACTCCCCCTGTATTATGGCTTTACCTATTTCTTCCACAACTGGAGTGAGTATTACAAATGGAAGTTACCCAATTGTCTATTCTATTCAAAACTCAAACTCCCTCTGTGGTAGACTATAGCTAAATCTTTCACAAGGGTAGAGTGGATTTTAAATGGAATAGCCTGCTTACCTTGACCTCATCAGACTTGTCTTCAAGCATACGTTCCACCGAATCAGAAAATCGGGCCCAAAAATTAAATCCATCTTCCTCCAATCCAGGCGCCCTCTCTAGCCATCGCTAAAAAATTCATAAACCAAACCATTTCAATATAATATGAGAAGTAGTTGCATAAATAATTCATTTGTTGTATATGCTCTGCGTGCCGGCTATAGCTTTTAAACTAAAAAGTTCTGAGATAATTTTTCAAAATATAAAGAGCTATCTTAAAAATCACTGAACCAATACTAGGCTTGTTTGTACTCATTTTAATGCATTTTTCATACTGATTCCAAATATGATTATGAAAATTTACAATACTGAAATTTTGAATTAATTGATTGGGTCATCTGCAGGTGACACTCATGTTGAAAGAGTAAACATTGATTGTAAGTTATGGCCAAATAAAGGTTTTTGTTTTTCAAATCCTTCCAAATTATGGCTAGTCAGAACGTTGCCTGAGCTAGCAGTTTATGTACTCCAATATTGAGAAAAATAAAGTCTGCACTTGCAGGGAAAGGTATCGGTTCAATATACGTGAGATCCAAAGGCTCACTGTATACATGTAGGGTTTTATTTTCTGTGTGTCCATAATTTTTCATGGGACGGGGGAAATAGCAAAAACTTGTTTTGGCCTATAATTTGATATATAACTGAATAACTGCAATACATGTACATATGGAAATATAAATGTTGCCAGTGGCTTCCTTGACTCATTGTCTATAAGATCAATGTATTACTCTGCATAAATAAACTGTATTAGGCACAAAAAAAAAGGTTTGTCTCAAAGCTCACGAAAAATTTAAAAACAAATGCAAAATGCGATTTATTTAAAAAAAATTTATTCCTGACTTTTTTCATGGTATTTTTAAGGAAAAAAAAAAAAAAAATTTCCGCCTAATTTTTTCTGTAAAAACTAAAAAAAAAAAAAAAATTGTTTTGAAATAAAAAAAAATTTCTGTATTTCTTTTTTGTCAAATCGTGCGATTTTACAAACGCGCGGGCAAGCTTTGAGACAAACCTTTTTTTTTTTTGGCTCTGGACCCATCTTATATACAAATTACAACTGAAATGCACTTAAACCTTATATACCATTTTTCACCCTGATCTGGCAGTGACGTCAGTGCGTATTTCATTGGGCGCAGCTTCAAATCGTTAGCGTTCGCTCATATGCTGGCATGCACACGCTGTGTGCAAAACAGCTAACTCAATGCATTGACATCACTGCAACATCAGGGTGAAAAGTAGTTAATTTTGTTGAATACAGAGTAAAATTATTCCACTGTCTGTTTCTACTCAATAAAGAATACCTACCTCTACCAGGTTCAACATAGATGGCTCCTTCTCAGCCTGTTTGATATCTTCCAAATATGGTCCATGATGAACATGAGTGTAGGACTTCTGAGCATAGCTAGTTCTCCAGCTCTGAAAAGTCATCATAAATTGTCACATTAAATATACACACTGATGTACAATGTAGAAATACTTTTTCTACCGAAATAAACTTTGGTCACTACCAAAATGATGTCCCCAACTTTTGGTACTATTCCACACACAACATCCATGACAAGCTTCAGTGCCTTTAAGCTTCCCAAAATCACATTTGTCTCTTTCCTGATTAACAACTTTTTCGGATCATTTTTGTTCAAATTATGTTCTATTTAGAAAAATTGTTTGAAATTTTTTTTTCTATGGGCGGATAGGGGCGGTCGGTCAGGCATTTTTTTAAGGCTAAAAGTACCCAAAATTTCACCAAAATCTGACAAATTAAGATTTTTTGCAATCATATTTTCTAAAAATGTTCAGCCAAAATTAATAAACTTTGGCCCCAAACGGCTGATTTTACATGATTTTAGCAAAATTTAAAAAACTGGGTTTTTTTTGTCACCTTACAAGTGCTTTCTAACTGGTAAGGACCAGAGAAAGGTACATGTTCATTCAGACTGCCTCAAAACACCTAAATGACAATATATAATGATGTATATTCCTACGTAGCGGTAAATATGTGAATATAAAAGCAAAATTAAACTTCTACGCTACTCAAATTTGGTACACTCACCGGAGCGTGAGACACCTCAAATGACGTCACAGGTGTAGATGACATCAAACAAGAAGATAAACATCATAAACTTGCTGAAAAAACTTTTGTAAATAAGATGAACATCTTCTTGTTTGACATCATCTATAAATGTGACATCATCGGAGGTGTCTCAACAACAACATCACTACATATAGCAACAACATATCTTCAGAGCAATAACATCAGCTGAAGACTCCGGTTGACCCGGTGGAAGCACTCCGGTGAGTGTACCAAATTTGAGTAACATAGAAGTTTCATTTTGCTAATAATTTATCTTGTACAGCTTACTGGCACGATCCCCAGTTTATTCTCCAGCACACGGAATTGATAGCTTTCAAATCCAGATGATCCCCCCAAGTAGCAGCGAAATGCTGAGAAATCAAATGGAGTCATAGTCTCTACCACATGAACTTGCTCCAAAAGAAGCTGTTGAAAACAATACAGATTATCACAAGTGATTAAAGAACTGTTTTCATTGCACTTGACGACAATAAACAGGAGCAGTGGCGGGCTGGCGGCACCAGGAATTTTTTTGGCGGGGGGAGGGGTGGTGTGAATTTCAGGGGAAAACAAATACATTTTGAATAACAATTGCTGCAAAAAGTTGACATTTTTTGTAATTTTGGGTTTTAAGGCTGACAATGCCTTCAAATTAGGGGGGGGGGAAAGAAAAATATTAGTAGTGTTGTCACTGAACAGGGGCAGAAGCTGACTTATTTTGAAAGGAGCAGATGTGACACATGATCATTGCAGAATGCATTAAAAAACTTAAAACTTTTAAGTTTTTGATTTTAAAAGAAATAGCTGAAATCAACACCAAGTAATTTTATTTTCATAGCTGGTGTTACTTGAGAAAGCAAGCAATGGCAAAACTAACATCCATCCTTCAGGAAAAACATTATGGTCCATGACTCAAAGCAGGAACTCTACAATCCCCAGTCATCTATTAAATATGCCAGATAAAAAAAATGAGAGTAAATAATTTAAGCGGGGAATAAGTTAGGACTTTATTGATGTGCACAGTAACCACAGTAAAAAAAAAAAATCATTCTTGCCTATTATGAGCAGATCACATGCCTTTACAATACATCTCAAGTCTTTTATGAAATTTAGCCTAAATAAATTTGATTTATCATATTTTAAGTTTGATAAAATAAATTCTGATATATTTACCTTCATAATCATATTGATTCGTCCCATGCGTGTGTTGATGAGTAACATGTGGCTCTCATCAACAGGGATAGAGCTCAGCATCTCACGCACAGAATCCATCTCGTATAGAATCTGTTTGAACCACAGCTCATAAACTGAAACAAATACACAACAATCAAACATTTGATAGGTTCCTACATACATTAAATAACTAACAGTTTATAATCACAAACAATTTCATATGATTTAAGGAGTATTTTGTGATCCTATCATCCTCTTTTTATGTCATTTTTCAGTTGGTAGATATGCATGAAAAAAGTTTATTCCCAAAATTTACGTTGATTCCAATTTTGTGTTTGAGAGTTATGCATGATTATGTGTATTTACATAGGCCACTGTGTTGTAATTACCTTTTGTTGTACCAGAACAAAATACAAATTTGATGATAATTTTGCTAAACGAATTAATCTGCAAGAAATATTCTGTACATAAACATTATATGTAGCCAGAGGTTTTCTTTCAGTGGTATAAAAATCTAAACTTAAGTTTTGGATCAGAAAATGCCCCTTTAAGATTATAATCTGATCTACTGGACTTACGTGGCATTATTTCACATCCTAGATATCCTGTCACATCAATTGGCCTGATAATGCATCCGGGATAGGATGTGGTATAATAGTGCACTCATAGAGTCCTGTAGATCAGATTATAATCTTAAAAATTCACAGTCATTAATACCTGGATGAATGATAATCTTCACGATCGTAAACAATTTCATAGTTTACACACTTCACATAAAATTTAAAGAAGTAACAAACTTTAAATGATATAGTAGATGACATAAACTTATTTATTTATTTATTCTTATTTATTTATTTATTTAATCATTTATACCATTCCAGACAGACCCAATATTGTATAAGTCAATAAATTGAACGATTGCCCTAGGTAATAATGTTAAGGGTAGACAAGGTACTGTTGGTCGAAGCAGCCAAAAATATTGATTTTCATTATGTAAATCAGTATATTATTGAAAAATAACACTTTGATGTTTTGCAAAAGTTCATTCTACAAAGCATAAACTTCATTCTATAAACCTTGCTTGATTTATCGTTGTTAATGAGTTATGTACATTTATGTAAGTGTTGCAGGTGTTTCAGCCCTCCTCAAGAACCACAGGACCTACAAAAGTATATCTGTGATATTTGAATTCTTCTACACACTCGCTATGAAATGAGCAATGCGATTTTTGCCAAAGCTGACTACCATTCGCAAGATGCTGTGAACTACCAAATCGCAACACTTTAAAATAGTGTCAAACCTTAACACTATTATTTACAGACCATAGCCTTAAAACACAAAAATTTACATTATTTTTCAAATGCCATACATTTTATCATGAAAATAGGAGTTTTTAAAAGACAATTTGAAAGCCAATTAAAGAATTTTCAAGAGAGCATCATGGTCCAGTGGTTAAGGTTGTTGCCTCTGATGCAAGAGACCATTACTGATACACCCCCCCCCCAAATGTGCAAAAGTATACAAAAAGTCCCACAATACGACAATTTGCGAGCATAGCGAGCAAAAAAATCAGGGTTTTTACACTTTTTTGGCCAAAAAAATGTCCACATTTTTGAGGAAAAGTCCACTTTTTACAAATTGCCCCCCCCTGGAAAAAAAGGTCCACTTTTTCAAAATCAGCACCCCCCAAAAAAAATCCCGCGTACGGGCCTGGATACAAACACGATACTAGTACGTTGTACCACTAACAAAATAAACACCTACACCACTACCAAACTTGAGGTGACCTCCAGGGGAGGTCTCTCCTATATTGAGACTCAAAGTCTAGCTACATGTACAGAAATGTTGCTCACCTTGATGTACTGTAATAAAGAGATGTTCATCGTGTATCGGATCTCCATGTAGTTCACTCTGCATCACATTGCTACCAAGAACCCCCCCAAGAGGTGACACAAAGTTTAGCTACATGTACAGAAATGTTGCTCACCTTTATGTACCGTAATAAAGAGATGTTCATCATGTACTGGATCTCCATGTAGTTCACTCTGCATCACATTGCTACCAAGAACCCCCGAAGGTGACTCAAAGTTTAGCCACATGTACAGAAATGTTGCTCACCTTGATGTACCGTAATAAAGAGATGTTCATCGTGTATTGGATCTCCATGTAGTTCACTCTGCATCACATTGCTACCAAGAACCCCCCCCGAAGGTGACTCAAAGTTTAGTTACATGTACAGGAATGTTGCTCACCTTGATGTACCGTAATAAAGAGATGTTCATCGTGTATTGGATCTCCATGTAGTTCACTCTGCATCACATTGCTACCAAGAACCCCCGAAGGTGACTCAAAGTTTAGCCACATGTACAGAAATGTTGCTCACCTTGATGTACCATAATAAAGAGATGTTCATCGTGTATTGGATCTCCATGTAGTTCACTCTGCATCACATTGCTACCAAGAACCCCCGAAGGTGACTCAAAGTTTAGCCACATGTACAGAAATGTTGCTCACCTTGATGTACCGTAATAAAGAGATGTTCATCATGTATTGGATCTCCATGTAGTTCACTCTGCATCACATTGCTGCCAAGAACCCCCCGGAGGTGACCCAAACTTTAATTAGTTACTTGTACAGCAAAATGTTGCTCACCTTGATGTACTGTAATAAAGAGATGTTCATCGTGTATTGGATCTCCATGTAGTTCACTCTGCATCACATTGCTACCAAGAACCCCCGAAGGTGACTCAAAGTTTAGCCACATGTACAGAAATGTTGCTCACCTTGATGTACCATAATAAAGAGATGTTCATCGTGTATTGGATCTCCATGTAGTTCACTCTGCATCACATTGCTACCAAGAACCCCCGAAGGTGACTCAAAGTTTAGCCACATGTACAGAAATGTTGCTCACCTTGATGTACCGTAATAAAGAGATGTTCATCATGTATTGGATCTCCATGTAGTTCACTCTGCATCACATTGCTGCCAAGAACCCCCCGGAGGTGACCCAAACTTTAATTAGTTACTTGTACAGCAAAATGTTGCTCACCTTGATGTACTGTAATAAAGAGATGTTCATCGTGTATTGGATCTCCATGTAGCTCACTCTGCATCACATTGCTACCAAGAACCCCCCCCCCAAGAGGTGACACAAAGTTTATAGTTACATGTACAGCAATGTTGCTCACCTTGATGTACCGTAATAAAGAGATGTTCATCGTGTATCGGATCTCCATATAGTTCACTCTGCATCACATTGCTACCAAGAACCCCCCTCCGGAGTTGACTCAAAGTTTAGCTACATGTACAGAGTAATGTTGCTCACCTTGATGTACCGTAATAAAGAGATGTTCATCGTGTATCGGATCTCCATATAGTTCACTCTGCATCACATTGCTACCAAGAACCCCCTCCCCCACCCCTCTGGGAGGTGATCCAAAGGTTAGCCTCAAGTACAGAAGTGTTGCTCACCTTGATGTACCGTAATAAAGAGATGTTCATCGTGTATTGGATCTCCATGTAGTTCACTCTGCATCACATTGCTACCAAGAACCTGGTCTAAGTGAAGGTAATTACCATAGGTCAGTTTCTCTGGCTTATTCTTGTCCTTCGTTGAGGAATTATTGCCATTGGTATTTGGGGTAGGGAACATGCTGGTGGTAAAAAAGAAGTAAGTGAAAATGGTGGTTAAGACTCATCAAAATACACCAGGCACAAAAAGAAACATGTCAGTTATATTCATCCTTGCTGTTCAATAACTTGATAATTTTGGATTATTCTGAAATATACATTTTGTTAATTGGACTTTGCTTTCTCATTTGACACTCTGTTCGTGAAAAACGAACAAGAATTGACCAAGATATGCACCTCCAAACCCCAAAATCAAAGGTTGCATTTTCAACGATTTTCAATGGGAATGCATCATTGTATTGCACACAAGCACCACGGGCCAATCAATAAATCACACAGTGTAACAGGCACATTTGAATTGTTAAAATTGCAACTTTTCATTTTGGCGTTTGAGAGTTTGGAGGCGCATATCTTGGTCAATTCTTGCTCAATGTTCACGAACGTGTCAAATGAGAAAGGAAAGTCCAATTAACAACATGTATATTTCAGAATAATCCAAAATTATCAAGTTATTGAACAGCAAGGATGAATATAACTGACGAGTTTCTTTTTGTGCCTGGTGTATATAAAGCAAGTGTCAAAGTATAAATAAATGCCTTAAAAAATTGAAATGAATATATTCACTAAAAGTTATAGTACCATATTCCTTCCATTAAATCTTGCAAAGGATACATGAATAAATATTAAACATACAGTATGAAAGACTTACCCATTTAAGGCAGCTCCACTAAATGGACAGCTCATTTTACAAAATTATAAAGCTTGCTGTATGCTGTCAAACTGCAATAAAAGAGATAAAATCCAAATTAGCGTTGACTCCTCATTTTAAGGGGGTACTACACCCCTCGATAAATTAGTGTCTATTTTGCATTTTTCTCAAAAACTAATAACACAGTGGTAACAAAAGTTATGTATATATGATAGGGGCAAGGAATCCAATTACTACACTGGAATTTCAGTGACCCAAGACAAGCGGTTCGTTATTTATGATAACAAATAAGGTACCGCTAGGATGTACCTCATTTCCTATCATATATATATACTAAACCGCATGTCTTGAGTCACTGAAACTTCAGTGTAGTAATTGGATTCCTTGCCCCAATAATATACATAACTTTTGTTACCAGTGTGTTATTATTTTTTGAGAAAAATGCAAAATAGTCACAAATTTACCACAGGGGTGTAGTACCCCTTAATATGTAAGCTGATACGGTACTTGGTGAACAAACTCACTTTTTACTGTTCTGCTCATTTGGAAGAGATACTTAATTTAGGCTTCAACTAAATTTTAGACTGTTCTAAATAGGCAAACTTTACTATACAGTTGAGTCATTGAAACAACTTTCAACCAACTTTAAAAAAACATTATTCATAACCTCATGAATAGACATAACATGTTTAATCCAATCACAGAGAATAAATATTAAATTAAATGCAGGTTATTGACAAAGTATAATGACTACGTCTTGTGACGTCACATAATGTCCTCTTTACAATGACCACATTGTGTGACGTATTATGCCCTCAAACAATTTACGTGGGCGCTGGCCACCGTATTTGGACATCGCATGATTACGCGCTAGTGTGATTGGTTGCTATCAGTATCTCTTTAATCGGCTGTTCAATTTTGCGTAGGGAAAATGAAAGATAAAGTTAAAATTTTAAAAGAATAAAATGCAATGCACATGGAATTTCAAAAGTACAAAGTGACAGTTATGAATGAGGTTATGACTTTGCATCAGTTTTTTTTGGGTATTGTGAAAAATCTGAACATTTTGCTTGGATCTTGGAATATCCTTTGGGGCTGTGCCCCTAAGGATATTCCTCAGTTCCGAAGCAAAATGTTTAGATTTTTTACAATACCCTCAAAACAACTGATGCATTGCTATCATTTTTCGGTCAGTCAGCATCAACATTTTATTCTGTGTTATTATTGAAATTAGGATGAAAGTTATATTATTTTGATGAGTCAACTGCATCTTTGGAGTAAAGACTGCCTATATTTTCAACAGTCCAAAATTTTGTTAGAGTGCAATTTTAGCAACATTTTTAATGTGGCCGCCCGTCGTAAACTGCTGTGTTACTTCTGGACTTCTACTCTTTTACACAGTGTCATGCTTCAGCGAATCCTGACTAGATTTCGAATACAATTGTCTCTAGCCTCGAAAGTGAAGCTCATCGGAGAGCATATTATTTGTGGCAGCTGGCTAGACATCCTAGACTTCTCGAGCAGACCATTGCATTCGAAATCTACTCAGATTCGCTGAAGCATGACACTGTGTAAGTAGTTTACAAACAATATCATTACGTCAATTTAAGTCAGCTTTATTTTAAGCTGAATCATTTATACTTGATCGCTTTTGCAGAATTCTCACACATGCTCAGTGTTTACTTCTGTTTTCAGAACGTCAAGTGGATCAATTGATACAAATCGCCAAGGCAAAATCGACGCAGCTTTTGCAAGTTGAAGAAATCTCAACTAATTCCCAGCGATGTTCCATGGCGATGACGATGTCCCTTGACACATGAATGCATCAATGTCAACCAATCATTTCCAACCAATTGGATCTATTATTTTGCTAATTAATTTACCTTTCTCGATTATTATTAACTTTATGAATTAAAAGGGCATTTTGTGATCCACAGCCTCCTCCCCCCACTTCTCTACAAAAAAGTTGAGATTTTTATGCCACTGGAAAGCTCTGGCTACATAATGTTCATGTAACGGTACCAAAAATTTCTTGTTTAGGAAAAATATCGTCAAATTTGAATTTCGTTCCGGTATTTACAACAGTGGCCTATGGAGCAGTGTTTTACACATAAATCATGCATAATTCGCAAATGCAAAATCGGAATCAACCCAAATTTTGGGAGTAAGCTTTTTTTCTGGATATCTACTGAAAAATGTCATAGAGGATGATAGGATCATGAAATCCTCCTTTAAAGCCTTTAATGTACAATCTTTTTTTCTTCCAAAATGATAATTAGTTAATAATTATGCAATCATTATGAAAGTTCCAAATACATTTGAACGCGAAAACATTGGCAATTTGCAAAGAAACAACATCATAAACTTCACCTCTACTACTCGAAATATCTCGTTACTTTTTGGATTAGGACGGCGAGTTCGACCTCAGAGTTATTCTCCAATGCAGTCAGTTTGGTTAAGCTCCCTCCACACATGTGGAGGGAGCGTAACCAAACTGGCTTCGTAGGAGACTTCGATTTGCGATCTTTCCGTCATAATATCATAATCTGAAAATTATGATATGTCCCACCAACAGAAAATCATCCCGTTTTACTACAAATAGGGCGAATTTGACAGTTTGCTCATACGTTGTAGATTTAAGTTGGAACATGTGTAAGTATTACAAATATGCCAAAAAAAAATAAAGACCTATATTCTGAAAAAAGATCAAAGCAATAATTATTGACAGCAATGGATGTTCTAAAAATGCATTTTGTGGCAATGCTTGGCATTTTATTTTGCAATCGTTATCGCCGTGATAAGTCATGCAAAAGCGACAAGTGATGAACCACAAAAATGGTCAATCGCCGAATTTTTGTGATTCATCGCTTGTCGCTTTTGCATACTTATCACCGCGGCGATAGCGATTATTGTAATTGTTTTCCAGACGCGGTGCATCGCAATCGCTCAGCGATCGATTATAAATTCAGCTAAATACTAAAATACTATCAATGACTATTGTAATTGAGTTTCTGTCTGTGCATGCATGTGTGAGTTGGCATCGTTTCGTTTCGTTTCGTATTGGAATTTCCTCCTTTTGTGTAGGAGCACCTCTTCCTTTTTGAAGAGTAAGTTCAGTTCACAAACATCCACTAGTCACTTAACAATCACAAATAAAGAAGAATTGTTCCTTCTTCCTTTACATTTAGTCACAAATCACGATCACAATAATCAAATATATATAAAGTTAAGGTTGTCGGCAGCGGCGAGGGGAATAGGGTCAGGCAGGGGGCAGGGAGTAGTTTTATTGACCTTTCTTTGAACTTGAAATGAAGTCAAGTTCAGTCACATGTTGGATGATGTTGAATGTTCAAGTGTCAGTTGCCAATTATACCTTCTGCTGAGTTAGAGGACTCATAATCACTTGATTCATAATTAGTTTTTATACTTACATGCATATACGTAGTATATTTTCATCAATAACAAAATCAAGTCGCAGCTGCGTCACCAACACACGTTGATTGATTGATTTGTAGAGCTCACTGCTGTCGATAACATTCCGAAGGTAACATTATTCTCATCCTCCAGTAGTCTGAAACTCACTCTCACTCTGAAACGTCGTACCATATTGAACTTTGCCTTCACATATGCTATTGGCTCACTAGCTGTGGTTAGCAGCAGGAAGTTTGCGGCCGGAAAAAGGTAAACAGAGGTAAACCAAAGACAAAAAGTAGGCAGAATTTCCTATATTTGGTCAGATTCTCTGTAAAAAAAATATTGATCAGTTTGCTAATGATTGTTTGAAAATCCCCTTCGGCATACATGAGTTTACAGCTCTAATAAGCCCGTAAATCCATAATGAAGATCCACAATTTATTTTTTAGGTACAGGTAAGCTTAAAATTTCATAACATGTGTCAGACTCAGAGTGCACGATTTGAGGTTGAGGGTACGTTAGTTCACCACATCTTCTTCTTCTTCTACCGGTGAGTACATTCCTCTCTTCGAGAGTATCGTCGTACTGTGTGCAGTGCAAATGTGGACGAGCGGGAACACGGCTTCTAGCTGCTCATGAAGAAAAAATATATACAGGTGCAGTTGCAGACCAAGGTGCGAGTAAACAGAATCCAAGACTTGAGGACTAACGTAGAGGCAGTGGACGCAGATTATTTCTAAACTGGTCCAGGGATTCTGCTGACACTACGGATGCTGGGAGTCGGTTCCAGATGCAGATGACACTCGGGAAAAATGAGTACTGGTAGGCTTGAATCCTGCAGTGCTGCTGCCTGTACTGCATGTTGTGTCCTCTGGTGGTCTCGGAGGATTGGTACAGGAAAGGAGGGCCAGATGGAATGGCTACCAGACCATGAACAATGCGGTACATCATGATCATTTTGTTGTGAGCTCGCCTGTCATGAAGGGTCTTCCAGTTAAGATCTTCCAGCATGCTGGTGACACTATGCCTCTGGTCGTAGTCTGACTTGACGAACCGGGCAGCACGCCTCTGTACCATATCAATCTGATTCACAAGGTCTTTGGTTGGAGGGTCCCAGACTGATGAGGCATATTCAAGCGTTGGGGGGACGTAGGTGTTGTAAGCCTTCTCCTTAATCCTGCTGGGGCATTTCCTGAGGTTTCTCTGTAGGAATCCACGGGTGCTGTTAGCCTTCTTGCAGATGTTGTTTACATGGGCTTTCCAATTCAGGTTGCTTTGAATGGTGACACCTAGGTATTTCGCCTTGTCGACAGTGCAGAGTGTAGTCCCATGGATGGAATATTGGGCATCAATGATCTTGTTCTTATTGGTGACTCTGAGCACTTCACACTTATCAGGATTAAATGCCATTTGCCAGGTCTTCTCCCAGGTCTGAAGTTGGTCTAGATCATCTTGGAGGGCAGTTACGTCATCGTTGGTTTGGATACGTCTGTATAGGAGAGCGTCATCAGCGAAGAGGCGGATGCTTGATGTGACAGCATCAGGTAAGTCATTTATGAAGACCAAAAGTAGAAGTGGACCCAATACGGTCCCTTGGGGAACGCCTGATGTTACGCTTGACGTGAAGCTCCTCTTCCCTTCCAAGACAACCTGCTGGGTGCGGCCAGATAGAAAGTCACGGATCCATGCGAGAAGGTTACCCCGTACGCCAACATGAAGTTTACGCAGGAGACGTTCATGGGGGACCCGGTCGAAGGCCTTAGAAAAGTCAAGTAAGATGGCGTCAACCTGTTCTTTGTCACGGAGTCCCTCGGCCAGGTCGTTGATTGTCAGAAGCAGCTGCGACTCACAGGAGTGTTTTTTCCGGAAGCCGAACTGCTTGTCCGTAAGGATACCATGCTTGTCAAGGTGGTGAATGATCTGGCTGTGTAGGATGTGTTCCATTAACTTGCCAATGATGGATGTCAGGAGATGGGACGATAATTCTCAGGCTTGTGTCTGTCGCCTTTCTTAAAGATGGGTGAGACGTCAGCTGTCTTCCACTGGGTGGGGATCTTGCCTTGATGTAGTGAGGCCTGAAACAGCATAGTTAAGGCTGGCGCCAATTGCCTGCTCCTTCTTTAAGTAGGTATGCAGGTATGTTGTCTGGGCCGCAAGCAGAGAATGGTTTGGTGTTAGAAAGCAACTTCCGAACTCCCTCCACATTGATTGTAAAGCTGGGTACAGTAGGGTGGATCTCCGGTCCTAGGTCTGGAAGTGAAGTGGTGTCTTCAGTCGTAAAAACAGAAACAAACTGGTCGTTAAGAAGATTGGCCTTAACAGTGCTGTCAGATTGAAGAATGCCATCCTTAGTGGCTACTATTTCACAGTCGGTAACAACTGTAATTTCACTGTCTACAAGATCATGTTTCGTAGCGATCAAAACTCCACCGTAGCCATCTGAGCGATCTTTGCGAAGAGGGGCGTTATAACCAGGTGGCATCATTTCGCTGCTCAGCATGTCCGGTTTAAGCCAGGTCTCGTTTGCTATGATGACATCTGGTTGACTGGAGTCTACCGCTTCCCAAAAAGCTTCCTTCTTTGCTTTACAGCTTTGCAAGTTGGCAGACAAAATCTTTAAGGGTCTAGAAACATTTTTTCTTTCTGTTAGTTCTTTTTATGGGGATGAGCGTTGAAGCGGTGAACCAATATCCGAGCTGTCCGCTGCACTACCGGATGAACTGTGCCTACTTGAATTGACACTAGCGTTTTCTGGCATGGGAGCAGTTGGGTCGTGGTTTAGGCTGGATAGAGCATCAAATCGGTTTTCAGATTCAGAAACATAGGTGTCGAGGAGGGATGTGGAATAATTTGGGGTGTCACAATTAGCACATATCCATGTGACATCAGATCTGTTAATTCTGTCATACGATTCGGAAGACATGCCCATGCAGTCTGTGTGAAACCAAGTATCACAGGTATCGCATGCAGCAGCCATTCTTGTCCGAGACCAACGTACAGCCTTTTTGCATACACCACAGGGATATTTGGGGGTGTATGGGCCAGGATTTGATTCAGTGTCACAAGATTGAGTTATCAGCAGGATACAAATATACAGTAAAACGAGTTTCTTATTCATGTGAACTGGGTATGCCTTAATGCTGGGTGTAGATAACAGGTTGATACTAGCTATAAAGGATGCTTGGAGCGACTGATGGTAGCAATGGTGATTTGGCTCAAACAAGCTAGCAGCTGGGTATGAAGCAGAGGAGTTCTGCTCAGACTGTCTATATGGTGCAGTAAACTGTTCATATGTACAAAAGTTACTTGCCAGGCATAATAAAACCAACAGTGATAAAATCAGGTAGCACTTAAACATTGTCACAAACTTCAAAGTGTTCACAAATAATGATGATGATGTTGATGATCAAAGACAAGGGAAACGAACAAGAGGTATGATCATGGGAAGGATCAAGGGGTATGATCATGGGAAGGAACATTGGGTAATGGATGGGTGACAGAAGGTATCACAGCACAGTGGATTGCAAATGTTCATCAAAGTCAAGTCATGAATATAACAGTAAACAAGATGGTCACCATATTGTTCATGCACTAGTCAGTCTACTACTGGTACTGTACTCACGAAGGGCCCTGCCCTATGCTGTGGTGCTTGTTGACGGTGAGAAGATAAGCTTAATGAAACTCCACACAATGGATCTCCAAAAACGATCACCAAAATGATGGAAACAATCTTGCATAAAAGATGGGGTGGTAGATTGCATCAGAAAGCAGGAAATCGGCTTGAGTCCGTAAAAAGGATGATTTTTAGGAAGGTTTAGGTGAGAGCAAAACAGAATACGTGTTCCCGCGACTCGTGACCTTTGAACCATAAACTTGTTGAAACATAAACTTGTATGGCTCAAAATTCGGACCGCTCGCCATTAAGTTTACTGACTTCCGTGTTTTGAAATTTGTTGACGTTTTAATGATCCCCGAGAAGTGGTATTTATGTAAGTATCTGCGCCAATAAAGTATCCTTACACTTGGAAAAATAATCACAATTTCCAAACTGAACAATATTGGGGTAAATTTGTTTTTTTAATAGATGCACTATCGAAATCTGCACATTATGACACCACATTGAATCCAATGTGACTTCAAGAAGCAAACTTACAAGCATTTGATTAGACGAAGGTCCAGTTTTAAAAGTGACAAACTGGCCTATTCAAAACTCCACAGACTAGACATCTGGTTTGAGAGTGGTGAATGGCTAATTTGTGCATTTGGCTTTAATTTAAAACAAAAGGAACAAAAGAAAACTGAAACAAAAGGACTGACAATTAAATTTAAGTTATGAAAAGTACAAAGAAGTAAAACTGAAATAAAACTGTTTTAAATAACGCTTCATTGAAGAAACTGTGTTGTCTCTTTGTTGCGCTTGTTGGAATCTGTTTGCGCCTTGTATAGACCAGTTTGTCACTTTTAAAACTGGACCTTCGTCTATTCAATTGCTTGTAACTTTACTTCTTGAGGTCACATTGGATTCAATGTGGTCTCATAACGTGCAGGATTAAATAGTGCATCTATTAAAAAAACTAATTTACCCCAATATTGTTCAGTTTTGAAATTGTGATTATTTTTCCAAGTGTAAGGATACTTTATTGGCGCAGTATAGTATTTTTTGTGTACCCTAGAATAAAGGTCTATATAAAAGAAAGAAAGAAAGACCATTCCAATCAATAACAGAAAAGAGCCATAATAGTTATCTCCTACCCAGCAACACTAGAAGTTTACTTCATATATTTCTTCCATTCTAAACTACAATGCATCACATTATTTTAATGTGTACATGTATTATCCCATTGGAACGGTCCAAAAATGAGTCTATTTGTTGTAGTTTCCCAATTATCTCAGTGACAAGGGAACGGATTTTGATGATTTATGCACCAATTTGAAGAAGACACTTCATGGATTTTGAATCTTCAAGAAAGTTTTAATTTTACTGCCGATATTATAAGTTACGCCCCCTGAATGATCCACAGGGCCTAGTCCGAATAATCAGACCCAGAACAAAATATTAATTTCTGACATGATCATGTTCTGGGTCTGAACTGTTTCCATTCGAAATCTTGATGCCAAATTGGACAAAAGAAGCACATGGTCCTACTTCACAGTTTTTTAATCCCCTATTCATGTTGCGTGAATCACTCTATTGTGGACCATCCTTTTGATACTTGAGTATTTGGACAAGCGGAACAGTTTTTACAGGCCCTTTGTCTACCTCTCTGTTTGTAAACAAACGAGGAGGTCGAAATTGTCCTCCTCTGCGAATACGAAAGGCAGCGTAATAGTACGGCACTACACAGGGCCTATTTTTTATATTGAGACACCCTGTATACCCAAAATGCTGGAAGGGTTTCTGACCATTTTGTGCTGAAATAAGAAGGTAAAGTGAAAGAAATCCTACTGGCTATTTTGGCTATTTTCAGTAGTTCAATCATGTGACATGTCAATAGGAGGACATAAAGTCATAATTTTATGAATTATGACTTTATGTCAAACTTTGTTCTGTTGACCTACAAACACAACAAATTTGGCTGATTCCATTTAGATGCAAGTTGGGACATGTGTAAACATTACAAATATACCAAAAAATCAGGTTTGAAAAAAATGAAATTAACCAATTTCATTATCGGTGAGCACATTTATGGCTAGACTTATTGAGAAAGAGGTAACTTATCCATAATACCATACTATGGTAAATTATGACCGGTGGTCCAGTTTTTTACACTGTAGTCTATATTGAAATACCCGGGGAGGGGGGGGGTACTCAGTACAAATGACCATACGGGGACGTGCCGCAAACATGGGTAGCATTTTCAGGCTTCTGGTATATCAATGACCCCTTTTTCAAAGCCTATTTTGGTATATTAATGGGTCCTTTTTTCAAAATTTTCTCAATTTTTTCGGAAATACACACACGCTCAGCTTCTCGGCTGCCTGTTTTACAACTGATATCTGTATTAAAGAAAAAAGAGAATGGATATGGGTGCTCATACTAGTTGTACTAACATATAGTGGTGTGTGTCACTCATTCACAGTGTCAGACTAGCGCCTTGTACTGCTTGCAGTCACTGTGGTGTGTGGGATTGTAGAATTTGGCATGAATCAATGAATCTAAATATATCACTCATTTGCTTAATTTTCAATTGATGAACTTCATATAAAATGCACATAATACTTTATAAATTAAATTGTAAATTTCCCGCCAAACGCGATCCTGCATGCATCCTTAAATAGTTTTTGCATGACCATGCAGTGTTACATGGCCAAAGTGAAGTAGATAATATGTTGAATTGTTGATGGCTGGTAATTCCTCCATCCCTAGTTAGGGAGGACAGCCAAAATGGTTCACTGAGCTCAGCCAAGGTTCGCTGCCTTTGATAACACATTCTAGCGAAGGGGTACCCGGCTTTTGACAAAGCCCAAACCCATAAAAGCCTGAAGAAAACGCAACCAGGCTTCGCTATAATTTTACACACGCCACTCCGATATTGATCAAATCTATTTTATGACCATTCTTGAATTGACAACCCCTTGAGGCACCTAATTGCACCACTTTACACTTACACTTGTTAACACATTTAATATTGACTTTCTTATTAACTGCAGACACTGGGTCGTTATGTACTTACTGAACACAAAAGAAATTAATTACGGTTGTGTCTGTGACCCATGTTTATAATCCTGCTGCTTTGCTGAAGGTTCCGATGCATATCAGTAAACTGGTATAGTGTTCATTTGTTAATATCAAAGGCTCTTAGGAAGGCGAACCTTCAGTGAAGGCACCAAAGCTTGGCTGAGCTCAGCAAACCATTTTGGCTGTACATGTACTCCCTTAAAATGTTGATTGCCCTGATAAATTTCATTGGATTATAGGACCTATGCAATTTATTTCCATTTTTGTTTTCTTTCAGGCTTCATAACTTACATTTGAACCAAAGAGAATACTACCACAACAATGGACAAGTATCAGTATGTGAAAACAATGGGTTTATTGTTACTGTATGTCATCTGTACTTCTGTTAGACATGTGTCCACTAACACTATTGACAACAATGTCACCAGTGATCAAAGCTATGGAACTTTTAAAGATTTTATAAATATGTATAACAAAACATATTCATCATCAGAAGAGCTACGTGCCAGATTTGACATTTTCAAGGTAAGAAAAAACAAAACAAAAAATGACTTTGTTTGTGTTATTGTTCTAATGGGCTATTCCATTTAAAATCCACACTACCCCTGTGGAAGATTTTTGAAATATCTTCTACTGGGGGAGTATGAATTTCAATTGGAATTAACATATTAGGCAACTCCATTTATATTTCATACACCCTCTGAAAAAGATTCAACCGGAATCTTCCCCAGAGGGAGGATGAGTTTCAAATTGAGCTATCTAATGTGTTCATTCCATTTGAAATTCATTCTCCCCCTGTGGAAGATATTTCCAAAATCTTCCACAGGGGTAGTGTGGATTTTAAATGGAACAGCCCAATAAACACCCTTGGTATTGCCTTAAAAAAATACCAAAAAAAATGGGAGGGGACCCATTATTTTCCATCAAATTTCAATTTAGTAAATGAATGTTACATTTTGTTTTTTGTATAAGGTGAAACAAATTTAACTTGCTTAAACAGAAAAATATATACTACATGTATGTACATTATTTCATAACTTTTTTTAAAAGTTTTAGTATGGTATTTTCAGTATTTCATTGATGTTTTCATTGAAATAAATTAATTTTATAAAGATATGATGTACTATATATTTAGGTGATTTGAAAATAACTTAAGACTTGCTTTTTAACATATTTTCTCAGTCATAGAAAAGATTTTCATTGATTTGGTGATCAAAAGGTAACTAACTTTGATTTGATTTTGTTTACCAGCAAAGTTTGGAACGTCACAGAGCACTCAATGCTGCAAGAACTCATCCACATGATGCTCTCTATGGAGTAACACAGTTCTCAGATATGACACCCCAAGAATTCTCAGCTTCTGTGTTAGGTCATAGGTCACTGGGAGGTCAAAAAGCAAGTGCCTTGAAACCAAACTTTCAGTTTTTAAAAATTGTGAAAGATGTTGATCCAAAGTTTGATTGGTAAGTCTAAATAATTGAAACCCTCAGTAAACTATATTGAATTCAAAGCAAGTAGCATCAAGTGGATTGAAATCAGAGAGAGAAAAAAGAGATTGGAAGAGAGACAAAATTTGCCAGCGAAGTGTTACGTGTAATCCGATAATCACTATGTAAACTGGATCACGCTTTTGAGTTCTGCACCATGATCGAAATGATCGCAACACAAAGTCTATGGCATTTACTACCAATACCAAAAGGTGTGTGTAACCACTTCGCTGGCAAATTAGAAGCTGTGGAGATCAAACCAGTGCACTCATGATTTCTGGTTGAGAACCATCAGGCCCTTGAAACTTGATTTCCTGTTAACAGTCACCGGTGTCCACGTAAGCTGCGTTTGTATCAAGAATCTCCAAAAAATTCATTATTTGGTACAATTGTACTTAAGAATATTTTTGTAAATATTTTGGTGTTTTTTGAAGTGAAAATGGGCCGCAAAATCATTTCGGAAGCAGGGAATAAACAATTCAGTCTTCTGTGATCCCCTATTCATAGCTTGTCTTGTTTGTGTACAAGCCCTTGCAACTTTTTGTGAGAAATGGAAATTGGCAAAATAATGAATAACTAGAGCGGTTCTCGGCTTTCGCGGTTCTCGGCTTTCGCGGTTCTCATGTTGTGCAATTCTTTGCTGATATTGGAGTGAGATGGACTTCCTGTGTGGTTGTAGCTGGTTGTATATTGTTTCTGTTCAGAACCATGTGGGTTGGACGAGTCAATGGGTGGGGGCATTTGGTTATATTGTGAAAGTAGACTGTTTGGTTTTGAATATGGAGAAACAAATTGCTATGAAAGTGTTTGCAAAAATATAAACACACACTGGCCACCGCATTTGAATAAAATCTGAAAAACTTTCAAGTCTTGTGTGAACTTGTTTTGTTTGTATATCTGTTGATCATAATGATTAGGTTTGTCCCTCTTCATTTCTCCCAAAAACATATTGCTCCATTTGCAGCATATAATCCCTACAACTTATGAAAGGCCAGAGTTCTAACGATTTGCAAACTGAGGTAGTAAAGAAGTACAAGAAACTATAATTATTATTACTAGGCGATTACCCGTATTTGGCGGTTCACGGCTGTCGCAATTAGCTGGCTATTGGTGACTGTACCAACCAAAGAGGTTTTAAATAGAAATAGAGTCGCAATAGATTATATAATCTTTTGTTCGTTTGATGCCGATTAGAAGTTGCGACATCCTATTCATAAATGTGGTACCATTGTTTGAATAAAGGGTTCCGCCATTAAATTGGTCACTGATCCGGCATCATATTAACGCTCTACACAACAGGCGAGTATCAATAAGTGACCACACTACAGTCATGTGTAAGGGCAGTCATGTGTAAAGTGGTACCATTGTACTCACGTATCCCAAATGTGTACTTGTGTGGGTCTGAAGTATATAAGGAGGCTTTAGCTGTCGATGCAATCATCTTTACCACCCACCTGACGTTAGGCGTTTCATTTAAATAAATTGAATGCTCTCGCTGATCGATTACACATTAGAATGTATGAAGGCTGCCATGTCCAGTCCATATATCTATATTACACTATAATGGTAATAGCTATACGTATACATGTAAGTATAAGTATAGGCCTATAAAGGTTGTTTTTAAGAAATGTCCATTTAATTTTATTTTAAGAAGGAGATTGGTATAGAAATAGTGGCGTACCCAAAGAGGGAAGGGGGGTTGGGGAGGGCAGATTCACCTCTGTGAGAAGTCTTGGGAGGGAGGAGGGAGGAAGAGGGAGGAGGGATATGGAGAATGAGAGAGGGCTGGAGGAAGGAGAAATAAAAAGATATAATAAAGACAAGTAGATAAATAGAAATATAAGGAAAATGATGGGAATGAGAGAGGGAGGGTGAGACGGGACAATGAGAGCGAGGGAGTGATACAGTGTAGGCCTAGGAAAGAATAAGTACAGAGAAGGGAAAAGAAAGGAATGATGAATACATTTAATAATAAATATTAGGCCTATATAATAACTAAACACATAACAGCACTGGGCAGCCATTCGATGATGTCAATGCCTTTATTCGTTACGTAATTAAAACGCCCAGTCAGATGTATTTCACACCTACCAAACACAACTCACCCAATTTCGCAAACTGGACGTTGAATGTACACTCTCATGAATATTGATTGGCAACATTTTCCAATATGTCAGCGCTCTAATCGGAAACAATAGAACAATAGACCCTGCAGAGCGTTGGTACCAACCAAGTTTCATACCCATACGACAGTTTTTACTCATTTGACTTCAGATGACCCCTGGTGACCCCAAAATGACATTCCCACATTTGGTTTTAAATGGTGACTGTACCTACCAAGTTTGGTGCCAATACGAGAATTTTGAGTAATTTGACCTCAGATGACCCCTGGATGACCCTAAAATGACCGTTCAAATATTTGGCTCTAAGTTTCATGCTCATACAACAGTTTTTAGACATTTGACCTCAGGTGACCCCTGAGTGACCCCGGATGACCCCAAAATGACCTTCCCAAAATTTGGCTCTAAATGTTGACTGCCCCTACCTCGTTTCATGCCCATACACCAGTTTTGAGTAATTCGACCTCAGATGAGCCCTGGGTGACCCCAAATGACCTTCCAAATTTTTGCTTCTAAATGTTGACTGTACCAGCCACGTAATTTGATCTCAGATGACCCATGTGTGACCCCGATGACCACAAAATGACCTTCCAAAAATGTGGCTCTAAATGTTGACTGTACCCACCAAGTTTCATTACCATACGACAGTTTTTAGTAATTGACCTCAGATGACCCCCAAAATGACCTTCAAAAAATTTGGTTCAAAATGTTGACTGTACCCACCAAGTTTCATGCCCATACAACAGTTTTTAGTAATTTGACCTCAGATGACCCCTGGGTGACCTCGGATGACCATAAAATGACCTTCCAATAATTGGCTCTAATTGTTGATTGTTTTTTTTTTTTTACCTTCCAAGTTTCATGGCCATACGACAGTTTATAGTAATTTGACCTCAGATGACCCCTGGGGTGATCCCGAATGACTCCAAAATATCCTTCCAAAAATTTGGCTCTAAATGTTGACTGTACCCACCAAGTATCATGCCCATACGACAGTTTTTATTAATTTTACCTCAGATGAACCCTGTGTGACCCCGGATGACCCCCATAATGACTCACAAGTTTTTACTAATTTGAACTCAGATGACCCCAAAATGACTTTCCAAAAATTGGGCTCTAAATGTTGACTGTGTCCACCAAGTTTCATGCCCATCCAACAGTTTTAACTAATTTGACCTCAGATGACCACTGGATGACCTCGGATGACCCCGAAATGACCTTCCAAAAATTTGGCTCTAAATGTTGACTGTACCCACCACATTTCATGCCCATACGACAGTTTTTTATCAATTTGACCTCAGATGACCTCTGGGTGACCCTAGATGACCTTCCAAATATTTGGCTCCAAATGTTGACTGTACCCACCAAGTTTCATGCACGTACGACAGTTTTTACTAATTTGACCTCAGATGACCCCAAAATGACCTTCCAAAAATTTGGCTCTAAATGTTGACTGTACTCACCAAGTTCCATGCCCATATGATAGTTTTTACTAATTTGAACTCAGATGACCCAAAAATTTGGCTCAAAATGTTGACTGTACCCACCAAGTTTCATGCCCATACGACAGTTTTTACTAATTTGACCTCAGATGACCCCTGGATGACCTCGGATGACCCCGAAATGACCCTCAAAAAAATTGGCTCTATTTAAAATGTTGACTGTACCCACCACAAATTTCATGGCCATACGACAGTTTTTACTAATTTGACCTCAGATGACCCCTGGGTGACCCTGGATGACCCCAAAATGACCTTCCAAAATTAGGCTCTAAATGTTGACTGTACCCACTAAGTTTTATGCCCATGCGACAGTCTTTACTAATTTAATCTCAGGTGACCCCTGGGTGACCCCAGATGACCCCAAAATGACCTTTCAAAAATTTTGCTCTAAATGTTGACTGTACCTACCAAGTTTCATTGGCATATGACAGTTTTTGCTAATTTGACCTCAAATGACCCCTGCATGACCTCTGGTGACCTTGACCCACTAACCAATACACACTTGTTCTGCCTGGGGTCAAGATGCACCCACCCACCAAGTTTGAGGAACGTGCGACCCCTAGTCTCCGAGAAAGTGGTAAATAAGAAAAATGGGCCCCCTGACCTCAAATGACCTTTTACCTCAATGTATGACCTTGAACCTCACCCAAAAAAAGTAGCCAGAGTTTCTAACCATGACCCACCTATCCTGAAAATCTGAAGTCAATCCGCCCATCCATGCCCGAGATATATAGTCTCCGGACGGAAGCACGGATGGACGTAAGCACGGACATTGCAAAAACTGTAGGCCTATGCCTCGCGGTGGAGGCATAAAAATTTGGCTCTATAAGTTAACTGTACCCCCAGAGGATCACATGGTTTTGTTCATGATTTCCAAAACTGAAATTAAAACATTTTAGTGCAATGTCAACTAGAACCTACAAGACTATGTATAGCAGTTGCCTATATGCATGGTATATGGTTAAAGAAAAATATTAATGTAGTCGTGAGCAAAAACGATGTCTGAAACCATCTTGTAGGCTTAAATTTCTTTTCACCATATATAAGAGCAACGGAGTTAACTAAATACCTTCAGAAGACATAGTCTGTCATTTAGCAGTTAGATGGTTAATGAAAAATAATAATGTGCATGCACCATTCGAAGAATGATGGAAACCATCTCATTAAGCGTAAAATATAGGCCTATTTTTAATGTGCATGCATCCCGGGGCATGCATCAACCGAAATTCGAAAGGAAAGCGGTGTCGGAAACCATCTTGTAAGCCTATTCACTTTAAAATTGTTGACTAAATAAAAGACATAGCATTTAGCACGGGATGTGGCAGTTACATGGTTAATAAAAAATACACATAAAATTACAAATAAAACAAATTATTTAAAAGGCTTACAAGATGGTTTCCAACATATTTTTTCCTGGCTTTCGGATTGCGCATGCACATTAATATTTTTCATAACATGCAACTGCTACTATGCTATGTCTTCTGAAGGTATTTAGTTAACTATTTTGCTTTATTTGTGCAAAAAAATCAGATCGTGCATGCACATTAATATTTTTCTTTAATGGACGGAAATGTGGCACATGATACGTCCCGTATTTTCGGGTTTTTTAGTTAAAACTATGGAATGCAGGACTGTGTCAGTTGGCAGGTCTGTATTTCGCGGCCAAATACGAGTAGTGAAAATTTCTGAATAGCCTTACTTTTATATCGAACTGTTTTGAGCTTGGTAACACACTTGATAAATAATAACAGTGATAGTCTGGACAAAGTCTTATGCAATGCCTTCAGTTTGAAGCATGTCACACATCAAAAAAGATACCGTGGGTAAAGACTAGGACTTGTTTATTCCCTTATTTGGCAACGATACCAAACGTATATGTAGGGTGGATGTTTCGTACGGCCACGAGAGTATTATTAAGTAGCAAAAACAAGCTGTTTAAGGGTCTTTTCGTTATAAAATGACAGTGTTAAGGACTTGGTTTGGCTTAGAAAACGCTAGTTTTTGATGCTAATTAGACGTAACAAAATATTTTTGCTAATGATATGTTGAAATATAGGCCTAAACACATTTAATAAATAATCAAAAATAATAACGAAATCTGTAAGGTTTTAAACCCCTTTCCCAACTTTCAATTCGCCCACTACGATGTCCCATTCATAAGCTTAAGTACCAATTTCCTTGATATGTAATGTTAATAGCTGTTAATTATATAGGTTTGAGCAAGATCGATTTCTCTTTTATCTGCCGAATATTAGAACATCCCGTGCACTGCAATGCAGAAAAATTATTACGTCATGATATAAATAATATCAATTCGCCCAAGAAAATGAGTCACAGCCACTTTTGACCTTTGATCATGACTTGATCACGATTAGCCTCCATCCTTATCATGCTTACGTTTAACGGTTTAAAGCCGCACACAATCTAAACGTGCGTAGGTGTTAACATACTATTATACTTATATTATCGCACGATTGCACGCGATGACAAGTAGAGGACTATACACTCCGTGACGACTCTAGAGCGACCCAGTCAAACGGAGATACACTATGCAACTTCGAACTTGATCAAACCCTGATTGGCCATCAGCCAGTCTGAGATAGAAGTATACTACAGGTAAACGGTGGGTGTTGCCTAAGCATAACCGGCTCATGTAGCCCAACTTCGGTTCGATCGCACGGGATACAGAGTTGCCAATGCATATATATTGGGCGACTTGGCGGATGTTAAACTGAATTAGTACAATTTTGAGCTATTTTGGCTGCGTCCGTTTCTGTTTTTCTACATGTCTACTACGATTACAATTTAATAGGTGTCATCACTAGCACACACTTTACATATCCTGAAAGTGTCACTGTCCACAAGTACTTCGTTTGTTTGCTTTTTTGCATACACTGAAACACATCGACGATCTGTTGGTGGGTCTGTGGGCTAAGTAGCCCAACCCACAATGAAAAAGTTGCTTCATTATGAGCTGAAAAAAATAGTAATGGGAAATAGAGTTTCAGATTACACTAAGCCATATGAAATCGAAGAGGATCACTGTGGAAGCATTACTAATTGGGTACACACCGCTAAATAAATATTGCCCAATCTTGGTGCTTGTACAAGAGAAACCACACCTAGTTTATCAAAACTTAGTAAAAATGGGTGGGGGAATGCTTGGTATGCTTACTTTTTGTGGTAGGTGTACACATGCTCTGTGGGGCTTTCTCAATGTCTGACAACAGAAATATTAGTATTTCCCAATATTCTGAGATTTTAAGGCCCATTTGTTTCTCTAAGTTGAGAGGAAAGATAAACTACAGAGAGCGTCTATCTCTAGAATAAACTGGTTTGACTTGGGCAGATGACTGTAGATTATGAAGGCACTTATCTGAACCAAAACTGCATTTACAGGGGTGGACAATATCATAATTTTATAGAAAATTGATTTAAATCGCACTTCTGAAGTGTTTTGTAAGTTGCGCTAGAGATATTTAGTCTCTGACAGTAAATTGTATAATTTGGTTATCATGTAGGAGGACTCACAAACCAGCAGTAGTGACAAAAGTTCGAGACCAAGGATCAGTAAGTAGCGTATTTCATTGAATACAAAGTTATCTAAAGCATTTTCCACCCTGATATGGCAGTGCAATGACGTCAAAGCGTTGAGGCAGCTGTTTTGCGAGCGCATCTATGCAGCATCTTTAATCATGTGCATGTAGGCCAGAACTTTGAGCGAATATTAGCGATTTGTAGCTGCGCCCAATGAAATGCGCACTGCCACATCAGGGTGAAAAATGCTATACGAAACGTGGTTGTACTTTAGTCTATACAAAGCCTACCTTGTTAGTTGAAAATACAGAATATTTTTGTGAAAGTACCTTACATGTATGTATTGCACTGTAGGATATCAATTAATGCATTGCATGCTAGCTATAGACTTCAACATAAATTTTTAAAGATATTTTCTCAAAATATCAAGAGCTATCATAATAACCACTGAACCAAAGGCTTGTGTGTGTGCATTTTAATGCATTTTTCATGCTGATTCCAAATATTTTCATGAAAATGTACAATTCTGAATAATTTTACTTTTTACAGAAAATTTGAAACTTGTTGTCTGCAGTCGACACCTGTGTGAGGAGGGTTAAAATGTTGTTGTATTCTGACACGTTTGAATAAAAGGAAGGGGATTTTAGTTAGTATAACAGCCAGAGCTTGAATGGCAACTGTTGCTACTTTAAAGCGGTATTTTGTGATCCATAGCCTCACCCTCCTTTTTTTTTTTTAAAAAGTTAAGATTTTTATACCACTGGAAACCTCTGGCTACATAATGTTTATATGCAAAAAATATCTTTGCTGATTAATTCACTTATCAAAAATATTGTCAAATTTGTATTTATGTTCTGTTAACAGAACAAAAATTACAGCACAGTGGCCTATGGAGCAATGTTATATACATATTCATGCATAACTGGCAAACGTGAATTCAAAATCAACTGAAATATTGGGAATAAATTTTTGTGTGGATATCTACTCAAACATAATCATAAAAAGAGGATGCTGGAATCGCAATATACTCCTTTAACTCTCTACATATGGGTGTTGACTGCAGATGACAAGTTCAAACGTTTTAGAAATGTACATTTTCATGACTATATTTGGAATCAGCATAAAAAATGTGTTAAAATGAGTACAAACAAGTCTAGTATTGGTTCAATGGTTCTAGCTCTTGATATTTTGAAAAAAATATCTCAAAACTTGGACTCAATTTAGAAAAAATGTTATGTTTTCATTATTAACCATAGACTTTCTGTTTCTCTCTATGTGTAATGGACCATCACCATCATATCATTTGGTCACTATGGTTTCAACATTAGTGTGGAGGCTGTTGGTAAGTGAACTTGATTTGTTTGTTTACTATATAACTATTCGCTGTAGAAGTGGTTATATAACTGGATTAATTACCATAGCAATGGGCGCGCAGTGCACACCATCCTTGAATGTATATCGACCTGTACTAGATGTTACACTGTTCCACTGCATGGCACAGAGATTATCAAAGAACGGTTACGGTTCGCTATCTCTAAGGACCGCTATCTCTAAGGTTCGCTATTTCTAAGGTTCGTTATCACTAATTACGAAAAAGGTCCACTATACCTAAGGTTCGATATCACTAATTTTGAAAAAGGTTCGGTATTTCTAAGGTTCGATATCACTAATTTTAAATAAGGTTCGCTATCACTAATTTATTGAAGGTTCGCTATCTCTAAGGTTCGCTATCACTAATTTAAAATAAGGTCCGCTATCTCTAATTTTAACAATCCCGGTATCCCTAAGGTTCGCTATATCTAATTTTAAATAAGGTCCGCTATCTCTAAGGTTCGCTATCTCTATGGTTCGCTATCACTAATTTTAAATAAGGTTCGCTATCTCTAATTTTAAATAAGGTTCGCTATCTCTAATTTCAAATGAGGTTCGCTATAGCGGTCCTTATTTAATGTTAGAGATAGCGGACCTTATTTGAAATTAGAGATAGCGGAACTTATTTAAAATTAGAGATAGTGGACCTTATTTAAGATTAGTGATAACGAACCTTAGGTATAGCGAACCTTAATCGAAATTAGTGATAGCGAACCTTAGAGATAGCTGAACCTTGATTAATTAGGGATAGCGAACCTTAAACAAAATTAGTGATAGCGAACCTTAGGTATAGCGGACCTTTATTGCAATTAGTGATAGCGAACCTTAGAGATAGCGAACCTTCAATAAATTAGTGATAGCGGACCTTATTCAAAATTAGTGATAGCGAACCTTATTTTAAATTAGTGATAGCGAACCTTATTTAAAATTAGTGATATCGAACCTTAGAACTAGCGTAACCTTATTCTAAATTAGTGATATCGAACCTTAGAAGTAGCGGACCTTTTTTAGGTATAGCGAACCCTTTTCTATTAGAGATAGCAGGATTCTGATCTCCATAGACTTTACACGTTAGTGATAGCGAACCTTAGAGATAGCGAACCTTAGAGATAGCGGACCTTAGAGATAGCGGGATGTCACCCAAAGAACAGGGATAAAGACCTGGATCGTAATTCTATAGAATATTCATATCATGCTGATCACTCTCACCTGTAAGATTAGAATCTTTGAAAAGGGTGGTATTGTATTCAATCTATATTGCAGACATACACAGGACTTGCGTGCAACCTGCTTATAGTGCCGGGCGATGCATTCAAAGATAGTGTGCATCCATTGCTATGGTAATTAATCCAGTCACATTGGGCAGGAAAAACCTCTTATGTGTCATTGGTCCCTGAACATGGCCACAAACACATACATAGGAGGTTTTCCTGCCCAACGACAATAAGCTATACTAAGAAATACAAGACATATCTCCTACAAAACCAGGAACATGGCCAAAATTTTTATTCCCATTAAATTAGGATGCACAGCTGTAAATGCTTCCTTGCTGACCGACTACAAAAAGGGTCTTTCGCTAAAATCATTTCCTTTGACTTTAGAGCTTCTCAGCACTTTAAAACTTACAGTTTTTGCAAGTTGAAGGTTTGTTTGTGTGTTTGTTTTTTCTTTGCCCTGGGGTCATTTTCAGAGGGAAATTTATTCCTCGGTTCTTCCATATAGCCCAGCAAGACATCTATTGCAGAGAAACACCTTCTTGACAAAATGGGGAAAATTATTAATTGCTGACTTGATCACCCTATAGACCATTATACATCGCATTGCAGCTCCAAAAATAGCTTGGTGTTTCTGAAAATATATAGTACAACTAAATTTGAAACCTTAGCCAAATCTTGATAAAAAATCAGATCTTGATGCTTATTTTTGTATAGACAATCAACTATCCAGACCTAAGTTAGGATAAAGCATTAATCAGAGCCTAATTGTTTGTTTTTAAGCTTTTTCAAATGTATTTCTTGCAGTAACACAAATTTTTGCCCTGAATGCATCAGGAGATTCCTATTTACAGGTGTGAACTCATTAAGGGGGTACTACACCCCTGCCCAATTTTATGCCTATTTTTGCTTTTTTCTCCAAAATTATAGCGCATTGGTGACAAGTAAGATATGTATATTATAGGGCAAGGACTACAACTACTGCACTGGAAATTTTATTTCAGCACAGACAACAGTTGTGGAGTTACAGTCAAAATTAGGGAAAACCAATATTTGATCAATAAATCAATAACTACTAGCCTTGAGTTGGTGAATTTTCAGTGCAGTAATTGTAGTCCTTGCCCTATAATATACATATCTTACTTGTCACCAATGCGCTTATAATTTTGAGAAAAATGCAAATAGGCACACAATTGGCCAGGGTGTAGTACCCCTAAGCAATTTCAAAAGTATCATAATGAGAGCAAATCATGAGCCTATATTATATGCTGGTGTAAAACAGGAAACTTTCCTGTGTAAAAGTGTTTGCAAATTAACTCCAGTGTGGGAATTAATTCTCAATCTTCATGCGGATGTCAACTGCAGATGACAAGTTCATGGTGGTTTTTTAATTCAAAAATTTCCAAATTGTAAAATTTCATATTTGGAATCAGCATGAAAATTGCATTAAAATGAGTACAAAAAAGCCTAGTATTGGTTCAGTGGTTCAAATATCTCAAAATTTGGACTTTTTATGTGAAGCCTATGGCTAGGACACAGGGCATTAAATGCATTACATACTACCAATTGAAGAGCTTATTTTCAAACCGTGTTAAGTACACTATCCCATGTTTCTGATTTCCCTGTGCGATATTGCACTGTGTTGTGATATGCTAGGTATTATAATTTCAGTTGGATGCACCATTACAAAGCAAACAGTGGTAGACACTCTGTAACAATACTGTGTGAGGCTTTTGCTCCTAAATGAGAACAATAGTCATCTGCATATTGTTATGCAGCATTGTTATGGTAAATAATAGCTTGTTGATGGTACAACTCATTGTTGCTAATGTCGAACTTGTAAAAGTAATTGTATCTCACAAGTAAATGAGACACATGGGGGTGTGAACTTAACTCGGTTTGGAAATAAGCTCTTCAATTACAGATCTGAATTCATGTTCATACTAATGTTATTTTCTTTTAATTTGCAGGGCATTTAGTATTGTGGAATGTATGGAGACACAGTATGCCTTGAAAACAGGTACCAATGAAAATTGGCTATTCCATTTAAAATGCACACTCCCCCTGTGTAAGATTTTTGAAAATATATTCCACAGGGGGAATATGAATTTTAAATGGAATGAATACATTAGAAAGGTCCATTTGAAATTCAGCCTCCCTCTGTGGAAGATATCAGGATGAATCATTCTCAGGGTATGTATGAAACCCAAATGGAGCTGCCTAATGTGTTCATTTCATTTGAAAATCATACTCCCACTGTAGAAAATATTTCCAAAATCTTCCACAGGAGGAATGTGGATTTTAAATGGAATATCCAAATATACATTTTTTTTCATTTAACAGGCTAAGGGATGAAATCAAAACTTGACCAGCGGTTCTGTCCGGTTTAGAACAATAGCAACCGGACGGTACCGGATGGAACCGGCGGTCAACCGGCGGTCGAGTTTTGATTTCATTCCTAAATGATTGAATTCAGTCCCTGCAATCGTTAGATATCAGCACATATATAGTAAAGTTTGGTTTATCAAGGCTTTCCAAAGAGTGCCCTAAAACTAGAAAATTAGTTTTGTATTGTATAATGATAAATTTGGTAAGACATTCATATAAGCTTTGGTGTAACTGCTGCCATGCAAGATACTAGGATTAGGGTCAAGTTTTAGGGTTAAGATAAGGGTTAGGGTTAGGTTCTGGTTTTTATGGTCAGGGTTATTATGGGGTCCAATTAGGATTTATGCTGGTTTCATACTTTCCTGCCGCTTGCCGCCTTGCCACTCTGAAGATGGTTTTACTTCATTGCACAATCGCACCAAAAAACGCTAGCGGTGGACAGCGGCAAGCCGATATATCGATCACTCCACCGCTTTGCCGTGGCGGCAGCACCGCTGGGAGTTCAATTCAAGTCAACTTGGAGCAGTGCCGATCTGACGTATGAGAACAAAACACGATTTTGGAGCGGTGCTGAGCGGCAAGAGTGGCTTTCAGAGTCATGCCGCTGCCGCTCATTGGTGTGGCGCTCCTCTTGCAGAAAAGTACAAGCGGCATGATGAAGCGGCAGAAAGTATGAAACCAGCATAAATTGGGACTTTATAAGAGATAAGTTGGCGAGGCGGCTGAGTGGTCTAAGGTTCTGTACTCTATCACTGCATGCTTGTGGGCATTAGTGGCAAAACTAGGTTAATGTTTGTGGGTTTGAGCCCACCTATAGTGGCAAACTTTCACAAAATTTGTCTTGATTTTCCAGCAAAAATTCAGGTCAGGACTGGGGTTAGGGGTGATGATTGTTATTCTAAAGCTGCTTCTTACATTTCATTGTGTGTTTTAGGCAAACTGATTGAATTAAGTCCTCAGCAACTAATAGACTGTGCAGACACACCACCAGACCATGGATGTGGAGGGGGCAATCTATGTGCAACCCTAGAGTGGCTCCTAGATACAAACCAGACTATGGTTACAGAAAAAAAGTATCCGTATAAGGCCAAGACAGGAACGTGTAAGCACTATACAAGGTGAGTCTTATGCATGAGTGAATTAAGTTATAGGTTTTATTTACTTGGTCCATTTCATTTAAAGGGGCATTTTGTGATCCACAGCCTCATCCCCCTCATTTTTGTGCCACTGGAAACCTCTGGCTGCATAATGTTTATGTGCAAAACAATTCTTGCAGATTAATTCCTTTCGCAAAAATATCGCCAAATTTGTATTTTGTTCTGGTATACCAGAACAAAATTGCAGCACAGTGGCCTATGGACATGATGGAGCAGTGCAATTACACATAATGATGCATTACTCGCAAACACAAAATCGGAATCAACTGAAATTTTGGGAATAAGCTTTTTTAGTGGATATCTACTGAAAAATGTCATAAAAAGAGGATGCTAGGATCACAAAATACTCCTTTAATAGAGTGAACCCTTCTATCTGCGCCAATCCATCACAGTTGTATCCATGAAGACCAACTTAACCCTACTTGTTTTTGTTTTTTGGGTTGGCCTCAATAGAGATATTGGTAAAGCCCTCAACATATGGGTTATTGATCATTATAGTATTATTCAGAGAATATAGTCGACCTTCAAAATAATAAAAATTCAAGCTCCCCAAGTTTGACTACAACAATCGGTTCAAGCTATACCATTTTTGTCCTGATGTGGCAGGGAGGTCAACGCATTGAGGCAGCTGTGTCGTGTGCGCATCTATGCACGCCAGTGCTTTGAGCGAACACTAGAAATTTGAACCTGTGCCCAATGAGATGTGCACTGACGCCACTGCACATCAGGGTGAAAAATGGCATAGGTCAATATTTGAGTGGGATTTGCTATTTCCATAGAGTAGCCCTCTGACATTGACTTCTCGATCCAGGGAAAACCAAATCCTGCTCATGTTTACCCACTTGAATACAAAATAGTTTCCAAGTCGTACACATAGCACAATATTGGGCTGTTCTAGTTGATATCTATACACTGCTATGGAAGATATGATCATAATCTTCCACACATGGAGTGTGAATTTCAAATGTGGTTACTTAAATGGTTGAATCCATTTGAAATCTACACCGCCCCTGCATGGGAGATTAAGGTCATGTCTTTCATAGACGGTGTATGGAATTTCAACTAGAATAAGCCAATTTGACATGACAGGAATGTTGGAAGAAATAATCAATCTTTTGTAATGAGTTTTATTGAATTATTGTATGCATGGTTTAATTTTGTGTTACTTTATATCTCACAGTACAGACGTCAAGGTTGTGAACTATACATGCCGTGGGTAAGTTGATTTGTTGAATACATCCATAGTTTATGTCTTTTGTGGTCACAGGTACACCCCGTCAGTCCGAAACCCCATCAGTCCAAACCACCGCTAGTCCGAATTTTAAGCTTACCTAAAGCTAATCCTGGCCCTAAACCTAACCCTAATCCTAAACCTAACCCTAAACCTAACCCTAAACCTAACCCTAACCCTAAAAATTTGGACTAGCAGTGGTTCGGACTAACAGTGTTTCGGACTGAAGGGGAGACCCCGTGGTCACTATGGTATGTTTGTGTCAATCTGGGTGTGTGTGCTAAAAGCTTGTGAACAATTTATCTTTAGAACCTTAAGGATGATGATGACAAAACTTGGTTGAGGTAGCATGATCACAGGTTTTCGACCTGATTAGATTTTCACCAAAAATACTCAAATTTATTAGCTAATTGATACATTTGAAGATCCATGGATTACAGTGACATAAGTTAGTGGAGGTAGCAACATGACCAGAGGGTTTCTACCTCATCAGGTTTTCAGTGCAAAATATGATAATTAAGTACCTAATTTGCATAATTTATGTGTCATTTATATGTATCAATCCAAATAACCTTAAGAAAATAAAGGAAACATTTTGCAACATTGTCAGCATAGACTTTATAGGCATAGTAAAAGTGTTCTTGAGGGGACTGTACACAGGTTAATGTATAAATGTTGTAACCTGGTGATCCATCATTGTACAAAGTTTTGTCTTTTGTATGGGAAAATAGAGGTTATTTGTGTGGCCATCTTTGTGTGTTGGTTTAGTGATATGTTGAATGAGTCCAACAACTTCCATTCAATAACAAGGTTATCTTCTGCTTGGGAAAACAGAGGTCATTGGTGTGGCCATCTTTGTGTGTTGGTTTAGTGATATTTTGAATGAGTCCAACAACTTCCATTCAATAACAAGGTTATCTTCTGCTTGGGAAAACAGAGGTCATTGGTGTGGCCATCTTTGTGTGTTGGTTTAGTGATATTTTGAATGGGTCCAACAACTTCCATTTAATAACAAGGTTGTCTTCTGCTTGGGAAAACAAAGGTCATTGGTGTGGCCATCTTTGTGTGTTGGTTTAGTGATATTTTGAATGAGTCCAACAACTTCCATTCAATAACAAGGTTATCTTCTGCTTGGGAAAACAGTGGTCATTGGTGTGGCCATCTTTGTGTGTTGGTTTAGTGATATTTTGAATGAGTCCAACAACTTCCATTCAATAACAAGGTTATCTTCTGCTTGGGAAAACAGTGGTCTTTGGTGTGGCCATCTTTGTGTGTTGGTTTAGTGATATTTTGAATGAGTCCAACAACTTCCATTCAATAACAAGGTTATCTTCTGCTTGGGAAAATAGTGGTCTTTGGTGTGGCCATCTTTGTGTGTTGGTTTAGTGATATTTTGAATGAGTCCAACAACTTCCATTTAATAACAAGGTTGTCTTCTGCTTGGGAAAACAGTGGTCATTGGTGTGGCCATCTTTGTGTGTTGGTTTAGTGATATTTTGAATGAGTCCAACAACTTCCATTCAATAACAAGGTTATCTTCTGCTTGGGAAAACAGTGGTCATTGGTGTGGCCATCTTTGTGTGTTGGTTTAGTGATATGTTGAATGAGTCCAACAACTTCCATTCAATAACAAGGTTATCTTCTGCTTGGGAAAACAGAGGTCATTGGTGTGGCCATCTTTGTGTGTTGGTTTAGTGATATTTTGAATGAGTCCAACAACTTCCATTCAATAACAAGGTTATCTTCTGCTTGGGAAAACAGTGGTCATTGGTGTGGCCATCTTTGTGTGTTGGTTTAGTGATATGTTGAATGAGTCCAACAACTTCCATTCAATAACAAGGTTATCTTCTGCTTGGGAAAACAGAGGTCATTGGTGTGGCCATCTTTGTGTGTTGGTTTAGTGATATTTTGAATGAGTCCAACAACTTCCATTCAATAACAAGGTTATCTTCTGCTTGGGAAAACAGTGGACATTGGTGTGGCCATCTTTGTGTGTTGGTTTAGTGATATTTTGAATGGGTCCAACAACTTCCATTTAATAACAAGGTTGTCTTCTGCTTGGGAAAACAGAGGTCATTGGTGTGGCCATCTTTGTGTGTTGGTTTAGTGATATTTTGAATGGGTCCAACAACTTCCATTTAATAACAAGGTTGTCTTCTGCTTGGGAAAACAGAGGTCATTGGTGTGGCCATCTTTGTGTGTTGGTTTAGTGATATTTTGAATGAGTCCAACAACTTCCATTCAATAACAAGGTTAACTTCTGCTTGGGAAAACAGAGGTCTTTGGTGTGGCCATCTTTGTGTGTTGGTTTAGTGATACCTGTATGTTGAATGAGTCCAACAACTTCCATTCAATAACAAGGTTGTCTTCTGCTTGGGAAAACAGTGGTCATTGGTGTGGCCATCTTTGTGTGTTGGTTTAGTGATATTTTGAATGAGTCCAACAACTTCCATTCAATAACAAGGTTGTCTTCTGCTTGGGAAAACAGTGGTCATTGGTGTGGCCATCTTTGTGTGTTGGTTTAGTGATATTTTGAATGAGTCCAACAACTTCCATTCAATAACAAGGTTATCTTCTGCTTGGGAAAACAGTGGTCATTGGTGTGGCCATCTTTGTGTGTTGGTTTAGTGATATGTTGAATGAGTACAACAACTTCCATTTAATAACAAGGTTGTCTTCTGCTTGGGAAAACAGAGGTCTTTGGTGTGGCCATCTTTGTGTGTTGGTTTAGTGATACCTGTATGTTGAATGAGTCCAACAACTTCCATTCAATAACAAGGTTGTCTTCTGCTTGGGAAAACAGTGGTCATTGGTGTGGCCATCTTTGTGTGTTGGTTTAGTGATATGTTGAATGAATCCAACAACTTCCATTCAATAACAAGGTTGTCTTCTGCTTGGGAAAACAGTGGTCATTGGTGTGGCCATCTTTGTGTGTTGGTTTAGTGATATTTTGAATGAGTCCAACAACTTCCATTCAATAACAAGGTTATCTTCTGCTTGGGAAAACAGTGGTCATTGGTGTGGCCATCTTTGTGTGTTGGTTTAGTGATATGTTGAATGAGTACAACAACTTCCATTTAATAACAAGGTTGTCTTCTGCTTGGGAAAACAGTGGTCTTTGGTGTGGCCATCTTTGTGTGTTGGTTTAGTGATACCTGTATGTTGAATGAGTCCAACAACTTCCATTCAATAACAAGGTTGTCTTCTGCTTGGGAAAATAGTGGTCTTTGGTGTGGCCATCTTTGTGTGTTGGTTTAGTGATATTTTGAATGAGTCCAACAACTTCCATTCAATAACAAGGTTATCTTCTGCTTGGGAAAACAGTGGTCTTTGGTGTGGCCATCTTTGTGTGTTGGTTTAGTGATATTTTGAATGGGTCCAACAACTTCCATTTAATAACAAGGTTATCTTCTGCTTGGGAAAACAGTGGTCATTGGTGTGGCCATCTTTGTGTGTTGGTTTAGTGATATGTTGAATGAGTCCAACAACTTCCATTCAATAACAAGGTTGTCTTCTGCATGGGAAAACAGTGGTCATTGGTGTGGCCATCTTTGTGTGTTGGTTTAGTGATATGTTGAATGAGTACAACAACTTCCATTTAATAACAAGGTTGTCTTCTGCTTGGGAAAACAGTGGTCTTTGGTGTGGCCATCTTTGTGTGTTGGTTTAGTGATACCTGTATGTTGAATGAGTCCAACAACTTCCATTCAATAACAAGGTTGTCTTCTGCTTGGGAAAATAGTGGTCTTTGGTGTGGCCATCTTTGTGTGTTGGTTTAGTGATATTTTGAATGAGTCCAACAACTTCCATTCAATAACAAGGTTATCTTCTGCTTGGGAAAACAGTGGTCTTTGGTGTGGCCATCTTTGTGTGTTGGTTTAGTGATATTTTGAATGGGTCCAACAACTTCCATTTAATAACAAGGTTATCTTCTGCTTGGGAAAACAGTGGTCATTGGTGTGGCCATCTTTGTGTATTGGTTTAGTGATATGTTGAATGAGTCCAACAACTTCCATTCAATAACAAGGTTATCTTCTGCTTGGGAAAACAGTGGTCATTGGTGTGGCCATCTTTGTGTGTTGGTTTAGTGATATGTTGAATGAGTCCAACAACTTCCATTCAATAACAAGGTTATCTTCTGCTTGGGAAAACAGTGGTCATTGGTGTGGCCATCTTTGTGTGTTGGTTTAGTGATATTTTGAATGGGTCCAACAACTTCCATTCAATAACAAGGTTATCTTCTGCTTGGGAAAACAGAGGTCATTGGTGTGGCCATCTTTGTGTGTTGGTTTAGTGATATGTTGAATGAGTCCAGCAACTTCCATTCAATAACAAGGTTATCTTCTGCTTGGGAAAACAGAGGTCATTGGTGTGGCCATCTTTGTGTGTTGGTTTAGTGATATGTTGAATGAGCCCAACAACTTCCATTCAATAACAAGGTTGTCTTCTGCTTGGGAAAACAAAGGTCATTGGTGTGGCCATCTTTGTGTGTTGGTTTAGTGATATGTTGAATGAGTCCAACAACTTCCATTCAATAACAAGGTTATCTTCTGCTTGGGAAAACAGAGGTCATTGGTGTGGCCATCTTTGTGTGTTGGTTTAGTGATATGTTGAATGAGCCCAACAACTTCCATTCAATAACAAGGTTGTCTTCTGCTTGGGAAAACAAAGGTCATTGGTGTGGCCATCTTTGTGTGTTGGTTTAGTGATATTTTGAATGGGTCCAACAACTTCCATTCAATAACAAGGTTATCTTCTGCTTGGGAAAACAGAGGTCATTGGTGTGGCCATCTTTGTGTGTTGGTTTAGTGATATGTTGAATGAGTCCAGCAACTTCCATTCAATAACAAGGTTATCTTCTGCTTGGGAAAACAGAGGTCATTGGTGTGGCCATCTTTGTGTGTTGGTTTAGTGATATTTTGAATGAGTCCAACAACTTCCATTCAATAACAAGGTTATCTTCTGCTTGGGAAAACAGTGGTCATTGGTGTGGCCATCTTTGTGTGTTGGTTTAGTGATATGTTGAATGAGTCCAACAACTTCCATTCAATAACAAGGTTATCTTCTGCTTGGGAAAACAGTGGTCTTTGGTGTGGCCATCTTTGTGTGTTGGTTTAGTGATATTTTGAATGGGTCCAACAACTTCCATTCAATAACAAGGTTATCTTCTGCTTGGGAAAACAGAGGTCATTGGTGTGGCCATCTTTGTGTGTTGGTTTAGTGATATTTTGAATGAGTCCAACAACTTCCATTCAATAACAAGGTTATCTTCTGCTTGGGAAAACAGAGGTCATTGGTGTGGCCATCTTTGTGTGTTGGTTTAGTGATATGTTGAATGAGTACAACAACTTCCATTTAATAACAAGGTTGTCTTCTGCTTGGGAAAACAGTGGTCTTTGGTGTGGCCATCTTTGTGTGTTGGTTTAGTGATACCTGTATGTTGAATGAGTCCAACAACTTCCATTCAATAACAAGGTTGTCTTCTGCTTGGGAAAATAGAGGTCATTGGTGTGGCCATCTTTGTGTGTTGGTTTAGTGATATTTTGAATGAGTCCAACAACTTCCATTCAATAACAAGGTTGTCTTCTGCTTGGGAAAACAAAGGTCATTGGTGTGGCCATCTTTGTGTGTTGGTTTAGTGATATTTTGAATGAGTCCAACAACTTCCATTCAATAACAAGGTTATCTTCTGCTTGGGAAAATAGTGGTCATTGGTGTGGCCATCTTTGTGTGTTGGTTTAGTGATATGTTGAATGAGTCCAGCAACTTCCATTCAATAACAAGGTTGTCTTCTGCTTGGGAAAACAGTGGTCATTGGTGTGGCCATCTTTGTGTGTTGGTTTAGTGATATGTTGAATGAGTCCAACAACTTCCATTCAATAACAAGGTTATCTTCTGCTTGGGAAAACAGTGGTCATTGGTGTAGCCATCTTTGTGTGTTGGTTTAGTGATATGTTGAATGAGTCCAACAACTTCCATTCAATAACAAGGTTGTCTTCTGCTTGGGAAAACAGTGGTCATTGGTGTGGCCATCTTTGTGTGTTGGTTTAGTGATATTTTGAATGAGCCCAACAACTTCCATTCAATAGCAAGGTTGTCTTCTGCATGGGAAAACAGAGGTCATTGGTGTGGCCATCTTTGTGTGTTGGTTTAGTGATATTTTGAATGAGTCCAACAACTTCCATTCAATAACAAGGTTGTCTTCTGCATGGGAAAACAGAGGTCATTAGTGTGGCCATCTTTGTGTGTTGGTTTAGTGATATTTTGAATGAGTCCAACAACTTCCATTCAATAACAAGGTTGTCTTCTGCATGGGAAAACAGAGGTCATTAGTGTGGCCATCTTTGTGTGTTGGTTTAGTGATATTTTGAATGAGTCCAACAACTTCCATTTAATAACAAGGTTGTCTTCTGCTTGGGAAAACAGAGGTCTTTGGTGTGGCCATCTTTGTGTGTTGGTTTAGTGATATGTTGAATGAGTCCAACAACTTCCATTCAATAACAAGGTTATCTTCTGCTTGGGAAAACAGAGGTCATTGGTGTGGCCATCTTTGTGTGTTGGTTTAGTGATATTTTGAATGGGTCCAACAACTTCCATTCAATAACAAGGTTGTCTTCTGCATGGGAAAACAGAGGTCATTAGTGTGGCCATCTTTGTGTGTTGGTTTAGTGATATTTTGAATGAGTCCAACAACTTCCATTCAATAACAAGGTTATCTTCTGCTTGGGAAAACAGTGGTCATTGGTGTGGCCATCTTTGTGTGTTGGTTTAGTGATATGTTGAATGAGTCCAACAACTTCCATTCAATAACAAGGTTATCTTCTGCTTGGGAAAACAGTGGTCATTGGTGTGGCCATCTTTGTGTGTTGGTTTAGTGATATGTTGAATGAGTCCAGCAACTTCCATTCAATAACAAGGTTGTCTTCTGCTTGGGAAAACAGTGGTCATTGGTGTGGCCATCTTTGTGCGTTGGTTTAGTGATATTTTGAATGAGTCCAACAACTTCCATTCAATAACAAGGTTATCTTCTGCTTGGGAAAACAGTGGTCATTGGTGTGGCCATCTTTGTGTGTTGGTTTAGTGATATTTTGAATGAGTCCAACAACTTCCATTCAATAACAAGGTTATCTTCTGCTTGGGAAAACAGAGGTCATTGGTGTGGCCATCTTTGTGTGTTGGTTTAGTGATATGTTGAATGAGTCCAACAACTTCCATTCAATAACAAGGTTATCTTCTGCTTGGGAAAACAGTGGTCATTGGTGTGGCCATCTTTGTGTGTTGGTTTAGTGATATGTTGAATGAGTCCAACAACTTCCATTCAATAACAAGGTTATCTTCTGCTTGGGAAAACAGTGGTCATTGGTGTGGCCATCTTTGTGTGTTGGTTTAGTGATATGTTGAATGAGTCCAACAACTTCAATTCAATAACAAGGTTATCTTCTGCATGGGAAAACAGAGGTCATTGGTGTGGCCATCTTTGTGTGTTGGTTTAATGATATGTTGAATGAATCCAACAACTTCCATTCAATAACAAGGTTGTCTTCTGCGTGGGAAAACAGAGGTCATTGGTGTGGCCATCTTTGTGTATTGGTTTAGTGATATGTTGAATGAGTCCAACAACTTCCATTCAATAACAAGGTTATCTTCTGCGTGGGAAAATAGAGGTAATTGGTGTGGCCATCTTTGTGTGTTGGTTTAGTGATATGTTGAATGAGTCCAACAACTTCCATTTAATAACAAGGTTATCTTCTGCTTGGGAAAACAGTGGTCATTGGTGTAGCCATCTTTGTGTGTTGGTTTAGTGATATTTTGAATGGGTCCAACAACTTCCATTCAATAACAAGGTTGTCTTCTGCTTGGGAAAACAGTGGTCTTTGGTGTGGCCATCTTTGTGTGTTGGTTTAGTGATATGTTGAATGAGTCCAACAACTTCCATTCAATAACAAGGTTGTCTTCTGCTTGGGAAAACAAAGGTCATTGGTGTGGCCATCTTTGTGTGTTGGTTTAGTGATATGTTGAATGAGTCCAACAACTTCCATTCAATAACAAGGTTATCTTCTGCTTGGGAAAACAGAGGTCATTGGTGTGGCCATCTTTGTGTGTTGGTTTAGTGATATTTTGAATGAGTCCAACAACTTCCATTCAATAACAAGGTTATCTTCTGCTTGGGAAAACAGTGGTCATTGGTGTGGCCATCTTTGTGTGTTGGTTTAGTGATATTTTGAATGGGTCCAACAACTTCCATTTAATAACAAGGTTGTCTTCTGCTTGGGAAAACAGAGGTCATTGGTGTGGCCATCTTTGTGTGTTGGTTTAGTGATATTTTGAATGAGTCCAACAACTTCCATTCAATAACAAGGTTATCTTCTGCTTGGGAAAACAGTGGTCTTTGGTGTGGCCATCTTTGTGTGTTGGTTTAGTGATATGTTGAATGAGTCCAACAACTTCCATTCAATAACAAGGTTATCTTCTGCTTGGGAAAACAGAGGTCATTGGTGTGGCCATCTTTGTGTGTTGGTTTAGTGATATTTTGAATGAGTCCAACAACTTCCATTCAATAACAAGGTTATCTTCTGCTTGGGAAAACAGTGGTCTTTGGTGTGGCCATCTTTGTGTGTTGGTTTAGTGATATGTTGAATGAGTCCAACAACTTCCATTCAATAACAAGGTTGTCTTCTGCTTGGGAAAACAGTGGTCATTGGTGTGGCCATCTTTGTGTGTTGGTTTAGTGATATTTTGAATGGGTCCAACAACTTCCATTTAATAACAAGGTTGTCTTCTGCTTGGGAAAACAGAGGTCATTGGTGTGGCCATCTTTGTGTGTTGGTTTAGTGATATTTTGAATGAGTCCAACAACTTCCATTCAATAACAAGGTTAACTTCTGCTTGGGAAAACAGAGGTCTTTGGTGTGGCCATCTTTGTGTGTTGGTTTAGTGATACCTGTATGTTGAATGAGTCCAACAACTTCCATTCAATAACAAGGTTGTCTTCTGCTTGGGAAAACAGTGGTCATTGGTGTGGCCATCTTTGTGTGTTGGTTTAGTGATATGTTGAATGAGTCCAACAACTTCCATTCAATAACAAGGTTATCTTCTGCATGGGAAAACAGTGGTCTTTGGTGTGGCCATCTTTGTGTGTTGGTTTAGTGATATTTTGAATGAGTCCAACAACTTCCATTCAATAACAAGGTTATCTTCTGCTTGGGAAAACAGTGGTCTTTGGTGTGGCCATCTTTGTGTGTTGGTTTAGTGATATGTTGAATGAGTCCAACAACTTCCATTCAATAACAAGGTTGTCTTCTGCTTGGGAAAACAGTGGTCATTGGTGTGGCCATCTTTGTGTGTTGGTTTAGTGATATTTTGAATGGGTCCAACAACTTCCATTTAATAACAAGGTTGTCTTCTGCTTGGGAAAACAGAGGTCATTGGTGTGGCCATCTTTGTGTGTTGGTTTAGTGATATTTTGAATGAGTCCAACAACTTCCATTCAATAACAAGGTTAACTTCTGCTTGGGAAAACAGAGGTCTTTGGTGTGGCCATCTTTGTGTGTTGGTTTAGTGATACCTGTATGTTGAATGAGTCCAACAACTTCCATTCAATAACAAGGTTGTCTTCTGCTTGGGAAAACAGTGGTCATTGGTGTGGCCATCTTTGTGTGTTGGTTTAGTGATATGTTGAATGAGCCCAACAACTTCCATTCAATAACAAGGTTGTCTTCTGCTTGGGAAAACAAAGGTCATTGGTGTGGCCATCTTTGTGTGTTGGTTTAGTGATATTTTGAATGGGTCCAACAACTTCCATTCAATAACAAGGTTATCTTCTGCTTGGGAAAACAGAGGTCATTGGTGTGGCCATCTTTGTGTGTTGGTTTAGTGATATGTTGAATGAGTCCAGCAACTTCCATTCAATAACAAGGTTATCTTCTGCTTGGGAAAACAGAGGTCATTGGTGTGGCCATCTTTGTGTGTTGGTTTAGTGATATTTTGAATGGGTCCAACAACTTCCATTCAATAACAAGGTTATCTTCTGCTTGGGAAAACAGAGGTCATTGGTGTGGCCATCTTTGTGTGTTGGTTTAGTGATATGTTGAATGAGCCCAACAACTTCCATTCAATAACAAGGTTGTCTTCTGCTTGGGAAAACAAAGGTCATTGGTGTGGCCATCTTTGTGTGTTGGTTTAGTGATATGTTGAATGAGTCCAACAACTTCCATTCAATAACAAGGTTATCTTCTGCTTGGGAAAACAGAGGTCATTGGTGTGGCCATCTTTGTGTGTTGGTTTAGTGATATTTTGAATGGGTCCAACAACTTCCATTCAATAACAAGGTTATCTTCTGCTTGGGAAAACAGAGGTCATTGGTGTGGCCATCTTTGTGTGTTGGTTTAGTGATATGTTGAATGAGCCCAACAACTTCCATTCAATAACAAGGTTGTCTTCTGCTTGGGAAAACAAAGGTCATTGGTGTGGCCATCTTTGTGTGTTGGTTTAGTGATATGTTGAATGAGTCCAACAACTTCCATTCAATAACAAGGTTATCTTCTGCTTGGGAAAACAGAGGTCATTGGTGTGGCCATCTTTGTGTGTTGGTTTAGTGATATGTTGAATGAGCCCAACAACTTCCATTCAATAACAAGGTTGTCTTCTGCTTGGGAAAACAGTGGTCATTGGTGTGGCCATCTTTGTGTGTTGGTTTAGTGATATTTTGAATGGGTCCAACAACTTCCATTCAATAACAAGGTTATCTTCTGCTTGGGAAAACAGAGGTCATTGGTGTGGCCATCTTTGTGTGTTGGTTTAGTGATATGTTGAATGAGTCCAGCAACTTCCATTCAATAACAAGGTTATCTTCTGCTTGGGAAAACAGAGGTCATTGGTGTGGCCATCTTTGTGTGTTGGTTTAGTGTATTTTGAATGAGTCCAACAACTTCCATTCAATAACAAGGTTATCTTCTGCTTGGGAAAACAGTGGTCATTGGTGTGGCCATCTTTGTGTGTTGGTTTAGTGATATGTTGAATGAGTCCAACAACTTCCATTCAATAACAAGGTTATCTTCTGCTTGGGAAAACAGTGGTCTTTGGTGTGGCCATCTTTGTGTGTTGGTTTAGTGATATTTTGAATGGGTCCAACAACTTCCATTCAATAACAAGGTTATCTTCTGCTTGGGAAAACAGAGGTCATTGGTGTGGCCATCTTTGTGTGTTGGTTTAGTGATATTTTGAATGAGTCCAACAACTTCCATTCAATAACAAGGTTATCTTCTGCTTGGGAAAACAGAGGTCATTGGTGTGGCCATCTTTGTGTGTTGGTTTAGTGATATGTTGAATGAGTACAACAACTTCCATTTAATAACAAGGTTGTCTTCTGCTTGGGAAAACAGTGGTCTTTGGTGTGGCCATCTTTGTGTGTTGGTTTAGTGATACCTGTATGTTGAATGAGTCCAACAACTTCCATTCAATAACAAGGTTGTCTTCTGCTTGGGAAAATAGAGGTCATTGGTGTGGCCATCTTTGTGTGTTGGTTTAGTGATATTTTGAATGAGTCCAACAACTTCCATTCAATAACAAGGTTGTCTTCTGCTTGGGAAAACAAAGGTCATTGGTGTGGCCATCTTTGTGTGTTGGTTTAGTGATATTTTGAATGAGTCCAACAACTTCCATTCAATAACAAGGTTATCTTCTGCTTGGGAAAATAGTGGTCATTGGTGTGGCCATCTTTGTGTGTTGGTTTAGTGATATGTTGAATGAGTCCAGCAACTTCCATTCAATAACAAGGTTGTCTTCTGCTTGGGAAAACAGTGGTCATTGGTGTGGCCATCTTTGTGTGTTGGTTTAGTGATATTTTGAATGAGTCCAGCAACTTCCATTCAATAACAAGGTTGTCTTCTGCTTGGGAAAACAGTGGTCATTGGTGTGGCCATCTTTGTGTGTTGGTTTAGTGATATGTTGAATGAGTCCAACAACTTCCATTCAATAACAAGGTTATCTTCTGCTTGGGAAAACAGTGGTCATTGGTGTAGCCATCTTTGTGTGTTGGTTTAGTGATATGTTGAATGAGTCCAACAACTTCCATTCAATAACAAGGTTGTCTTCTGCTTGGGAAAACAGTGGTCATTGGTGTGGCCATCTTTGTGTGTTGGTTTAGTGATATTTTGAATGAGCCCAACAACTTCCATTCAATAGCAAGGTTGTCTTCTGCATGGGAAAACAGAGGTCATTGGTGTGGCCATCTTTGTGTGTTGGTTTAGTGATATTTTGAATGAGTCCAACAACTTCCATTCAATAACAAGGTTGTCTTCTGCATGGGAAAACAGAGGTCATTAGTGTGGCCATCTTTGTGTGTTGGTTTAGTGATATTTTGAATGAGTCCAACAACTTCCATTCAATAACAAGGTTGTCTTCTGCATGGGAAAACAGAGGTCATTAGTGTGGCCATCTTTGTGTGTTGGTTTAGTGATATTTTGAATGAGTCCAACAACTTCCATTTAATAACAAGGTTGTCTTCTGCTTGGGAAAACAGAGGTCTTTGGTGTGGCCATCTTTGTGTGTTGGTTTAGTGATATGTTGAATGAGTCCAACAACTTCCATTCAATAACAAGGTTATCTTCTGCTTGGGAAAACAGAGGTCATTGGTGTGGCCATCTTTGTGTGTTGGTTTAGTGATATTTTGAATGAGTCCAACAACTTCCATTCAATAACAAGGTTATCTTCTGCTTGGGAAAACAGAGGTCATTGGTGTGGCCATCTTTGTGTGTTGGTTTAGTGATATATTGAATGGGTCCAACAACTTCCATTCAATAACAAGGTTGTCTTCTGCATGGGAAAACAGAGGTCATTAGTGTGGCCATCTTTGTGTGTTGGTTTAGTGATATATTGAATGAGTCCAACAACTTCCATTCAATAACAAGGTTATCTTCTGCTTGGGAAAACAGTGGTCATTGGTGTGGCCATCTTTGTGTGTTGGTTTAGTGATATGTTGAATGAGTCCAACAACTTCCATTCAATAACAAGGTTGTCTTCTGCTTGGGAAAACAGTGGTCATTGGTGTGGCCATCTTTGTGTGTTGGTTTAGTGATATGTTGAATGAGTCCAACAACTTCCATTCAATAACAAGGTTAACTTCTGCTTGGGAAAACAGTGGTCATTGGTGTGGCCATCTTTGTGTGTTGGTTTAGTGATATGTTGAATGAGTCCAACAACTTCCATTCAATAACAAGGTTATCTTCTGCTTGGGAAAACAGTGGTCATTGGTGTGGCCATCTTTGTGTGTTGGTTTAGTGATATGTTGAATGAGTCCAGCAACTTCCATTCAATAACAAGGTTGTCTTCTGCTTGGGAAAACAGTGGTCATTGGTGTGGCCATCTTTGTGCGTTGGTTTAGTGATATTTTGAATGAGTCCAACAACTTCCATTCAATAACAAGGTTATCTTCTGCTTGGGAAAACAGTGGTCATTGGTGTGGCCATCTTTGTGTGTTGGTTTAGTGATATTTTGAATGAGTCCAACAACTTCCATTCAATAACAAGGTTATCTTCTGCTTGGGAAAACAGAGGTCATTGGTGTGGCCATCTTTGTGTGTTGGTTTAGTGATATGTTGAATGAGTCCAACAACTTCCATTCAATAACAAGGTTATCTTCTGCTTGGGAAAACAGTGGTCATTGGTGTGGCCATCTTTGTGTGTTGGTTTAGTGATATGTTGAATGAGTCCAACAACTTCCATTCAATAACAAGGTTATCTTCTGCTTGGGAAAACAGTGGTCATTGGTGTGGCCATCTTTGTGTGTTGGTTTAGTGATATGTTGAATGAGTCCAACAACTTCAATTCAATAACAAGGTTATCTTCTGCATGGGAAAACAGAGGTCATTGGTGTGGCCATCTTTGTGTGTTGGTTTAATGATATGTTGAATGAATCCAACAACTTCCATTCAATAACAAGGTTGTCTTTCGTGGGAAAACAGAGGTCATTGGTGTGGCCATCTTTGTGTATTGGTTTAGTGATATGTTGAATGAGTCCAACAACTTCCATTCAATAACAAGGTTATCTTCTGCGTGGGAAAATAGAGGTAATTGGTGTGGCCATCTTTGTGTGTTGGTTTAGTGATATGTTGAATGAGTCCAACAACTTCCATTTAATAACAAGGTTATCTTCTGCTTGGGAAAACAGTGGTCATTGGTGTAGCCATCTTTGTGTGTTGGTTTAGTGATATTTTGAATGGGTCCAACAACTTCCATTCAATAACAAGGTTGTCTTCTGCTTGGGAAAACAGTGGTCTTTGGTGTGGCCATCTTTGTGTGTTGGTTTAGTGATATGTTGAATGAGTCCAACAACTTCCATTCAATAACAAGGTTGTCTTCTGCTTGGGAAAACAAAGGTCATTGGTGTGGCCATCTTTGTGTGTTGGTTTAGTGATATTTTGAATGAGTCCAACAACTTCCATTCAATAACAAGGTTATCTTCTGCTTGGGAAAATAGTGGTCATTGGTGTGGCCATCTTTGTGTGTTGGTTTAGTGATATGTTGAATGAGTCCAGCAACTTCCATTCAATAACAAGGTTGTCTTCTGCTTGGGAAAACAGTGGTCATTGGTGTGGCCATCTTTGTGTGTTGGTTTAGTGATATGTTGAATGAGTCCAACAACTTCCATTCAATAACAAGGTTATCTTCTGCTTGGGAAAACAGTGGTCATTGGTGTAGCCATCTTTGTGTGTTGGTTTAGTGATATGTTGAATGAGTCCAACAACTTCCATTCAATAACAAGGTTGTCTTCTGCTTGGGAAAACAGTGGTCATTGGTGTGGCCATCTTTGTGTGTTGGTTTAGTGATATTTTGAATGAGCCCAACAACTTCCATTCAATAGCAAGGTTGTCTTCTGCATGGGAAAACAGAGGTCATTGGTGTGGCCATCTTTGTGTGTTGGTTTAGTGATATTTTGAATGAGTCCAACAACTTCCATTCAATAACAAGGTTGTCTTCTGCATGGGAAAACAGAGGTCATTAGTGTGGCCATCTTTGTGTGTTGGTTTAGTGATATTTTGAATGAGTCCAACAACTTCCATTCAATAACAAGGTTGTCTTCTGCATGGGAAAACAGAGGTCATTAGTGTGGCCATCTTTGTGTGTTGGTTTAGTGATATTTTGAATGAGTCCAACAACTTCCATTTAATAACAAGGTTGTCTTCTGCTTGGGAAAACAGAGGTCTTTGGTGTGGCCATCTTTGTGTGTTGGTTTAGTGATATGTTGAATGAGTCCAACAACTTCCATTCAATAACAAGGTTATCTTCTGCTTGGGAAAACAGAGGTCATTGGTGTGGCCATCTTTGTGTGTTGGTTTAGTGATATTTTGAATGGGTCCAACAACTTCCATTCAATAACAAGGTTGTCTTCTGCATGGGAAAACAGAGGTCATTAGTGTGGCCATCTTTGTGTGTTGGTTTAGTGATATTTTGAATGAGTCCAACAACTTCCATTCAATAACAAGGTTATCTTCTGCTTGGGAAAACAGTGGTCATTGGTGTGGCCATCTTTGTGTGTTGGTTTAGTGATATGTTGAATGAGTCCAACAACTTCCATTCAATAACAAGGTTGTCTTCTGCTTGGGAAAACAGTGGTCATTGGTGTGGCCATCTTTGTGTGTTGGTTTAGTGATATGTTGAATGAGTCCAACAACTTCCATTCAATAACAAGGTTAACTTCTGCTTGGGAAAACAGTGGTCATTGGTGTGGCCATCTTTGTGTGTTGGTTTAGTGATATGTTGAATGAGTCCAACAACTTCCATTCAATAACAAGGTTATCTTCTGCTTGGGAAAACAGTGGTCATTGGTGTGGCCATCTTTGTGTGTTGGTTTAGTGATATGTTGAATGAGTCCAGCAACTTCCATTCAATAACAAGGTTGTCTTCTGCTTGGGAAAACAGTGGTCATTGGTGTGGCCATCTTTGTGCGTTGGTTTAGTGATATTTTGAATGAGTCCAACAACTTCCATTCAATAACAAGGTTATCTTCTGCTTGGGAAAACAGTGGTCATTGGTGTGGCCATCTTTGTGTGTTGGTTTAGTGATATTTTGAATGAGTCCAACAACTTCCATTCAATAACAAGGTTATCTTCTGCTTGGGAAAACAGAGGTCATTGGTGTGGCCATCTTTGTGTGTTGGTTTAGTGATATGTTGAATGAGTCCAACAACTTCCATTCAATAACAAGGTTATCTTCTGCTTGGGAAAACAGTGGTCATTGGTGTGGCCATCTTTGTGTGTTGGTTTAGTGATATGTTGAATGAGTCCAACAACTTCCATTCAATAACAAGGTTATCTTCTGCTTGGGAAAACAGTGGTCATTGGTGTGGCCATCTTTGTGTGTTGGTTTAGTGATATGTTGAATGAGTCCAACAACTTCAATTCAATAACAAGGTTATCTTCTGCATGGGAAAACAGAGGTCATTGGTGTGGCCATCTTTGTGTGTTGGTTTAATGATATGTTGAATGAATCCAACAACTTCCATTCAATAACAAGGTTGTCTTCTGCGTGGGAAAACAGAGGTCATTGGTGTGGCCATCTTTGTGTATTGGTTTAGTGATATGTTGAATGAGTCCAACAACTTCCATTCAATAACAAGGTTATCTTCTGCGTGGGAAAATAGAGGTAATTGGTGTGGCCATCTTTGTGTGTTGGTTTAGTGATATGTTGAATGAGTCCAACAACTTCCATTTAATAACAAGGTTATCTTCTGCTTGGGAAAACAGTGGTCATTGGTGTAGCCATCTTTGTGTGTTGGTTTAGTGATATTTTGAATGGGTCCAACAACTTCCATTCAATAACAAGGTTGTCTTCTGCTTGGGAAAACAGTGGTCTTTGGTGTGGCCATCTTTGTGTGTTGGTTTAGTGATATGTTGAATGAGTCCAACAACTTCCATTCAATAACAAGGTTGTCTTCTGCTTGGGAAAACAAAGGTCATTGGTGTGGCCATCTTTGTGTGTTGGTTTAGTGATATTTTGAATGAGTCCAACAACTTCCATTCAATAACAAGGTTATCTTCTGCTTGGGAAAATAGTGGTCATTGGTGTGGCCATCTTTGTGTGTTGGTTTAGTGATATTTTGAATGGGTCCAACAACTTCCATTTAATAACAAGGTTGTCTTCTGCTTGGGAAAACAGAGGTCATTGGTGTGGCCATCTTTGTGTGTTGGTTTAGTGATATTTTGAATGAGTCCAACAACTTCCATTCAATAACAAGGTTATCTTCTGCTTGGGAAAACAGTGGTCTTTGGTGTGGCCATCTTTGTGTGTTGGTTTAGTGATATGTTGAATGAGTCCAACAACTTCCATTCAATAACAAGGTTATCTTCTGCTTGGGAAAACAGAGGTCATTGGTGTGGCCATCTTTGTGTGTTGGTTTAGTGATATTTTGAATGAGTCCAACAACTTCCATTCAATAACAAGGTTATCTTCTGCTTGGGAAAACAGTGGTCTTTGGTGTGGCCATCTTTGTGTGTTGGTTTAGTGATATGTTGAATGAGTCCAACAACTTCCATTCAATAACAAGGTTGTCTTCTGCTTGGGAAAACAGTGGTCATTGGTGTGGCCATCTTTGTGTGTTGGTTTAGTGATATTTTGAATGGGTCCAACAACTTCCATTTAATAACAAGGTTGTCTTCTGCTTGGGAAAACAGAGGTCATTGGTGTGGCCATCTTTGTGTGTTGGTTTAGTGATATTTTGAATGAGTCCAACAACTTCCATTCAATAACAAGGTTAACTTCTGCTTGGGAAAACAGTGGTCATTGGTGTAGCCATCTTTGTGTGTTGGTTTAGTGATATGTTGAATGAGTCCAACAACTTCCATTCAATAACAAGGTTGTCTTCTGCTTGGGAAAACAGTGGTCATTGGTGTGGCCATCTTTGTGTGTTGGTTTAGTGATATGTTGAATGAGTCCAACAACTTCCATTCAATAACAAGGTTATCTTCTGCATGGGAAAACAGTGGTCTTTGGTGTGGCCATCTTTGTGTGTTGGTTTAGTGATATTTTGAATGAGTCCAACAACTTCCATTCAATAACAAGGTTATCTTCTGCTTGGGAAAACAGTGGTCTTTGGTGTGGCCATCTTTGTGTGTTGGTTTAGTGATATGTTGAATGAGTCCAACAACTTCCATTCAATAACAAGGTTGTCTTCTGCTTGGGAAAACAGTGGTCATTGGTGTGGCCATCTTTGTGTGTTGGTTTAGTGATATTTTGAATGGGTCCAACAACTTCCATTTAATAACAAGGTTGTCTTCTGCTTGGGAAAACAGAGGTCATTGGTGTGGCCATCTTTGTGTGTTGGTTTAGTGATATTTTGAATGAGTCCAACAACTTCCATTCAATAACAAGGTTAACTTCTGCTTGGGAAAACAGAGGTCTTTGGTGTGGCCATCTTTGTGTGTTGGTTTAGTGATACCTGTATGTTGAATGAGTCCAACAACTTCCATTCAATAACAAGGTTGTCTTCTGCTTGGGAAAACAGTGGTCATTGGTGTGGCCATCTTTGTGTGTTGGTTTAGTGATATGTTGAATGAGCCCAACAACTTCCATTCAATAACAAGGTTGTCTTCTGCTTGGGAAAACAAAGGTCATTGGTGTGGCCATCTTTGTGTGTTGGTTTAGTGATATTTTGAATGGGTCCAACAACTTCCATTCAATAACAAGGTTATCTTCTGCTTGGGAAAACAGAGGTCATTGGTGTGGCCATCTTTGTGTGTTGGTTTAGTGATATGTTGAATGAGTCCAGCAACTTCCATTCAATAACAAGGTTATCTTCTGCTTGGGAAAACAGAGGTCATTGGTGTGGCCATCTTTGTGTGTTGGTTTAGTGATATTTTGAATGGGTCCAACAACTTCCATTCAATAACAAGGTTATCTTCTGCTTGGGAAACAACAGAGGTCATTGGTGTGGCCATCTTTGTGTGTTGGTTTAGTGATATGTTGAATGAGCCCAACAACTTCCATTCAATAACAAGGTTGTCTTCTGCTTGGGAAAACAAAGGTCATTGGTGTGGCCATCTTTGTGTGTTGGTTTAGTGATATGTTGAATGAGTCCAACAACTTCCATTCAATAACAAGGTTATCTTCTGCTTGGGAAAACAGAGGTCATTGGTGTGGCCATCTTTGTGTGTTGGTTTAGTGATATTTTGAATGGGTCCAACAACTTCCATTCAATAACAAGGTTATCTTCTGCTTGGGAAAACAGAGGTCATTGGTGTGGCCATCTTTGTGTGTTGGTTTAGTGATATGTTGAATGAGCCCAACAACTTCCATTCAATAACAAGGTTGTCTTCTGCTTGGGAAAACAAAGGTCATTGGTGTGGCCATCTTTGTGTGTTGGTTTAGTGATATGTTGAATGAGTCCAACAACTTCCATTCAATAACAAGGTTATCTTCTGCTTGGGAAAACAGAGGTCATTGGTGTGGCCATCTTTGTGTGTTGGTTTAGTGATATGTTGAATGAGCCCAACAACTTCCATTCAATAACAAGGTTGTCTTCTGCTTGGGAAAACAAAGGTCATTGGTGTGGCCATCTTTGTGTGTTGGTTTAGTGATATTTTGAATGGGTCCAACAACTTCCATTCAATAACAAGGTTATCTTCTGCTTGGGAAAACAGAGGTCATTGGTGTGGCCATCTTTGTGTGTTGGTTTAGTGATATGTTGAATGAGTCCAGCAACTTCCATTCAATAACAAGGTTATCTTCTGCTTGGGAAAACAGAGGTCATTGGTGTGGCCATCTTTGTGTGTTGGTTTAGTGATATTTTGAATGAGTCCAACAACTTCCATTCAATAACAAGGTTATCTTCTGCTTGGGAAAACAGTGGTCATTGGTGTGGCCATCTTTGTGTGTTGGTTTAGTGATATGTTGAATGAGTCCAACAACTTCCATTCAATAACAAGGTTATCTTCTGCTTGGGAAAACAGTGGTCTTTGGTGTGGCCATCTTTGTGTGTTGGTTTAGTGATATTTTGAATGGGTCCAACAACTTCCATTCAATAACAAGGTTATCTTCTGCTTGGGAAAACAGAGGTCATTGGTGTGGCCATCTTTGTGTGTTGGTTTAGTGATATTTTGAATGAGTCCAACAACTTCCATTCAATAACAAGGTTATCTTCTGCTTGGGAAAACAGAGGTCATTGGTGTGGCCATCTTTGTGTGTTGGTTTAGTGATATGTTGAATGAGTACAACAACTTCCATTTAATAACAAGGTTGTCTTCTGCTTGGGAAAACAGTGGTCTTTGGTGTGGCCATCTTTGTGTGTTGGTTTAGTGATACCTGTATGTTGAATGAGTCCAACAACTTCCATTCAATAACAAGGTTGTCTTCTGCTTGGGAAAATAGAGGTCATTGGTGTGGCCATCTTTGTGTGTTGGTTTAGTGATATTTTGAATGAGTCCAACAACTTCCATTCAATAACAAGGTTGTCTTCTGCTTGGGAAAACAAAGGTCATTGGTGTGGCCATCTTTGTGTGTTGGTTTAGTGATATTTTGAATGAGTCCAACAACTTCCATTCAATAACAAGGTTATCTTCTGCTTGGGAAAATAGTGGTCATTGGTGTGGCCATCTTTGTGTGTTGGTTTAGTGATATGTTGAATGAGTCCAGCAACTTCCATTCAATAACAAGGTTGTCTTCTGCTTGGGAAAACAGTGGTCATTGGTGTGGCCATCTTTGTGTGTTGGTTTAGTGATATGTTGAATGAGTCCAACAACTTCCATTCAATAACAAGGTTATCTTCTGCTTGGGAAAACAGTGGTCATTGGTGTAGCCATCTTTGTGTGTTGGTTTAGTGATATGTTGAATGAGTCCAACAACTTCCATTCAATAACAAGGTTGTCTTCTGCTTGGGAAAACAGTGGTCATTGGTGTGGCCATCTTTGTGTGTTGGTTTAGTGATATTTTGAATGAGTCCAACAACTTCCATTCAATAACAAGGTTGTCTTCTGCATGGGAAAACAGAGGTCATTGGTGTGGCCATCTTTGTGTGTTGGTTTAGTGATATTTTGAATGAGTCCAACAACTTCCATTCAATAACAAGGTTGTCTTCTGCATGGGAAAACAGAGGTCATTAGTGTGGCCATCTTTGTGTGTTGGTTTAGTGATATTTTGAATGAGTCCAACAACTTCCATTCAATAACAAGGTTGTCTTCTGCATGGGAAAACAGAGGTCATTAGTGTGGCCATCTTTGTGTGTTGGTTTAGTGATATTTTGAATGAGTCCAACAACTTCCATTTAATAACAAGGTTGTCTTCTGCTTGGGAAAACAGAGGTCTTTGGTGTGGCCATCTTTGTGTGTTGGTTTAGTGATATGTTGAATGAGTCCAACAACTTCCATTCAATAACAAGGTTATCTTCTGCTTGGGAAAACAGAGGTCATTGGTGTGGCCATCTTTGTGTGTTGGTTTAGTGATATTTTGAATGGGTCCAACAACTTCCATTCAATAACAAGGTTGTCTTCTGCATGGGAAAACAGAGGTCATTGGTGTGGCCATCTTTGTGTGTTGGTTTAGTGATATTTTGAATGAGTCCAACAACTTCCATTCAATAACAAGGTTATCTTCTGCTTGGGAAAACAGTGGTCATTGGTGTGGCCATCTTTGTGTGTTGGTTTAGTGATATGTTGAATGAGTCCAACAACTTCCATTCAATAACAAGGTTGTCTTCTGCTTGGGAAAACAGTGGTCATTGGTGTGGCCATCTTTGTGTGTTGGTTTAGTGATATGTTGAATGAGTCCAACAACTTCCATTCAATAACAAGGTTAACTTCTGCTTGGGAAAACAGTGGTCATTGGTGTGGCCATCTTTGTGTGTTGGTTTAGTGATATGTTGAATGAGTCCAACAACTTCCATTCAATAACAAGGTTATCTTCTGCTTGGGAAATCTGTGGTCATTGGTGTGGCCATCTTTGTGTGTTGGTTTAGTGATATGTTGAATGAGTCCAGCAACTTCCATTCAATAACAAGGTTGTCTTCTGCTTGGGAAAACAGTGGTCATTGGTGTGGCCATCTTTGTGCGTTGGTTTAGTGATATTTTGAATGAGTCCAACAACTTCCATTCAATAACAAGGTTATCTTCTGCTTGGGAAAACAGTGGTCATTGGTGTGGCCATCTTTGTGTGTTGGTTTAGTGATATTTTGAATGAGTCCAACAACTTCCATTCAATAACAAGGTTATCTTCTGCTTGGGAAAACAGAGGTCATTGTGTGGCCATCTTTGTGTGTTGGTTTAGTGATATGTTGAATGAGTCCAACAACTTCCATTCAATAACAAGGTTATCTTCTGCTTGGGAAAACAGTGGTCATTGGTGTGGCCATCTTTGTGTGTTGGTTTAGTGATATGTTGAATGAGTCCAACAACTTCCATTCAATAACAAGGTTATCTTCTGCTTGGGAAAACAGTGGTCATTGGTGTGGCCATCTTTGTGTGTTGGTTTAGTGATATGTTGAATGAGTCCAACAACTTCAATTCAATAACAAGGTTATCTTCTGCATGGGAAAACAGAGGTCATTGGTGTGGCCATCTTTGTGTGTTGGTTTAATGATATGTTGAATGAATCCAACAACTTCCATTCAATAACAAGGTTGTCTTCTGCGTGGGAAAACAGAGGTCATTGGTGTGGCCATCTTTGTGTATTGGTTTAGTGATATGTTGAATGAGTCCAACAACTTCCATTCAATAACAAGGTTATCTTCTGCGTGGGAAAATAGAGGTAATTGGTGTGGCCATCTTTGTGTGTTGGTTTAGTGATATGTTGAATGAGTCCAACAACTTCCATTTAATAACAAGGTTATCTTCTGCTTGGGAAAACAGTGGTCATTGGTGTAGCCATCTTTGTGTGTTGGTTTAGTGATATTTTGAATGGGTCCAACAACTTCCATTCAATAACAAGGTTGTCTTCTGCTTGGGAAAACAGTGGTCATTGGTGTGGCCATCTTTGTGTGTTGGTTTAGTGATATGTTGAATGAGTCCAACAACTTCCATTCAATAACAAGGTTGTCTTCTGCTTGGGAAAACAAAGGTCATTGGTGTGGCCATCTTTGTGTGTTGGTTTAGTGATATTTTGAATGAGTCCAACAACTTCCATTCAATAACAAGGTTATCTTCTGCTTGGGAAAATAGTGGTCATTGGTGTGGCCATCTTTGTGTGTTGGTTTAGTGATATGTTGAATGAGTCCAGCAACTTCCATTCAATAACAAGGTTGTCTTCTGCTTGGGAAAACAGTGGTCATTGGTGTGGCCATCTTTGTGTGTTGGTTTAGTGATATGTTGAATGAGTCCAACAACTTCCATTCAATAACAAGGTTATCTTCTGCTTGGGAAAACAGTGGTCATTGGTGTAGCCATCTTTGTGTGTTGGTTTAGTGATATGTTGAATGAGTCCAACAACTTCCATTCAATAACAAGGTTGTCTTCTGCTTGGGAAAACAGTGGTCATTGGTGTGGCCATCTTTGTGTGTTGGTTTAGTGATATTTTGAATGAGCCCAACAACTTCCATTCAATAACAAGGTTGTCTTCTGCATGGGAAAACAGAGGTCATTGGTGTGGCCATCTTTGTGTGTTGGTTTAGTGATATTTTGAATGAGTCCAACAACTTCCATTCAATAACAAGGTTGTCTTCTGCATGGGAAAACAGAGGTCATTAGTGTGGCCATCTTTGTGTGTTGGTTTAGTGATATTTTGAATGAGTCCAACAACTTCCATTCAATAACAAGGTTGTCTTCTGCATGGGAAAACAGAGGTCATTAGTGTGGCCATCTTTGTGTGTTGGTTTAGTGATATTTTGAATGAGTCCAACAACTTCCATTTAATAACAAGGTTGTCTTCTGCTTGGGAAAACAGAGGTCTTTGGTGTGGCCATCTTTGTGTGTTGGTTTAGTGATATGTTGAATGAGTCCAACAACTTCCATTCAATAACAAGGTTATCTTCTGCTTGGGAAAACAGAGGTCATTGGTGTGGCCATCTTTGTGTGTTGGTTTAGTGATATTTTGAATGGGTCCAACAACTTCCATTCAATAACAAGGTTGTCTTCTGCATGGGAAAACAGAGGTCATTAGTGTGGCCATCTTTGTGTGTTGGTTTAGTGATATTTTGAATGAGTCCAACAACTTCCATTCAATAACAAGGTTATCTTCTGCTTGGGAAAACAGTGGTCATTGGTGTGGCCATCTTTGTGTGTTGGTTTAGTGATATGTTGAATGAGTCCAACAACTTCCATTCAATAACAAGGTTGTCTTCTGCTTGGGAAAACAGTGGTCATTGGTGTGGCCATCTTTGTGTGTTGGTTTAGTGATATGTTGAATGAGTCCAACAACTTCCATTCAATAACAAGGTTAACTTCTGCTTGGGAAAACAGTGGTCATTGGTGTGGCCATCTTTGTGTGTTGGTTTAGTGATATGTTGAATGAGTCCAACAACTTCCATTCAATAACAAGGTTATCTTCTGCTTGGGAAAACAGTGGTCATTGGTGTGGCCATCTTTGTGTGTTGGTTTAGTGATATGTTGAATGAGTCCAACAACTTCCATTCAATAACAAGGTTGTCTTCTGCTTGGGAAAACAGTGGTCATTGGTGTGGCCATCTTTGTGTGTTGGTTTAGTGATATTTTGAATGAGTCCAACAACTTCCATTCAATAACAAGGTTATCTTCTGCTTGGGAAAACAGTGGTCATTGGTGTGGCCATCTTTGTGTGTTGGTTTAGTGATATTTTGAATGAGTCCAACAACTTCCATTCAATAACAAGGTTATCTTCTGCTTGGGAAAACAGAGGTCATTGGTGTGGCCATCTTTGTGTGTTGGTTTAGTGATATGTTGAATGAGTCCAACAACTTCCATTCAATAACAAGGTTATCTTCTGCTTGGGAAAACAGTGGTCATTGGTGTGGCCATCTTTGTGTGTTGGTTTAGTGATATGTTGAATGAGTCCAACAACTTCCATTCAATAACAAGGTTATCTTCTGCTTGGGAAAACAGTGGTCATTGGTGTGGCCATCTTTGTGTGTTGGTTTAGTGATATGTTGAATGAGTCCAACAACTTCAATTCAATAACAAGGTTATCTTCTGCATGGGAAAACAGAGGTCATTGGTGTGGCCATCTTTGTGTGTTGGTTTAATGATATGTTGAATGAATCCAACAACTTCCATTCAATAACAAGGTTGGCTTCTGCTGGGGAAAACAGAGGTCATTGGTGTGGCCATCTTTGTGTATTGGTTTAGTGATATGTTGAATGAGTCCAACAACTTCCATTCAATAACAAGGTTATCTTCTGCGTGGGAAAATAGAGGTAATTGGTGTGGCCATCTTTGTGTGTTGGTTTAGTGATATGTTGAATGAGTCCAACAACTTCCATTTAATAACAAGGTTATCTTCTGCTTGGGAAAACAGTGGTCATTGGTGTAGCCATCTTTGTGTGTTGGTTTAGTGATATTTTGAATGGGTCCAACAACTTCCATTCAATAACAAGGTTGTCTTCTGCTTGGGAAAACAGTGGTCTTTGGTGTGGCCATCTTTGTGTGTTGGTTTAGTGATATGTTGAATGAGTCCAACAACTTCCATTCAATAACAAGGTTGTCTTCTGCTTGGGAAAACAAAGGTCATTGGTGTGGCCATCTTTGTGTGTTGGTTTAGTGATATTTTGAATGAGTCCAACAACTTCCATTCAATAACAAGGTTATCTTCTGCTTGGGAAAATAGTGGTCATTGGTGTGGCCATCTTTGTGTGTTGGTTTAGTGATATTTTGAATGGGTCCAACAACTTCCATTTAATAACAAGGTTGTCTTCTGCTTGGGAAAACAGAGGTCATTGGTGTGGCCATCTTTGTGTGTTGGTTTAGTGATATTTTGAATGAGTCCAACAACTTCCATTCAATAACAAGGTTATCTTCTGCTTGGGAAAACAGTGGTCTTTGGTGTGGCCATCTTTGTGTGTTGGTTTAGTGATATGTTGAATGAGTCCAACAACTTCCATTCAATAACAAGGTTATCTTCTGCTTGGGAAAACAGAGGTCATTGGTGTGGCCATCTTTGTGTGTTGGTTTAGTGATATTTTGAATGAGTCCAACAACTTCCATTCAATAACAAGGTTATCTTCTGCTTGGGAAAACAGTGGTCTTTGGTGTGGCCATCTTTGTGTGTTGGTTTAGTGATATGTTGAATGAGTCCAACAACTTCCATTCAATAACAAGGTTGTCTTCTGCTTGGGAAAACAGTGGTCATTGGTGTGGCCATCTTTGTGTGTTGGTTTAGTGATATTTTGAATGGGTCCAACAACTTCCATTTAATAACAAGGTTGTCTTCTGCTTGGGAAAACAGAGGTCATTGGTGTGGCCATCTTTGTGTGTTGGTTTAGTGATATTTTGAATGAGTCCAACAACTTCCATTCAATAACAAGGTTAACTTCTGCTTGGGAAAACAGAGGTCTTTGGTGTGGCCATCTTTGTGTGTTGGTTTAGTGATATGTTGAATGAGTCCAACAACTTCCATTCAATAACAAGGTTGTCTTCTGCTTGGGAAAACAGTGGTCATTGGTGTGGCCATCTTTGTGTGTTGGTTTAGTGATATGTTGAATGAGTCCAACAACTTCCATTCAATAACAAGGTTATCTTCTGCATGGGAAAACAGTGGTCTTTGGTGTGGCCATCTTTGTGTGTTGGTTTAGTGATATTTTGAATGAGTCCAACAACTTCCATTCAATAACAAGGTTATCTTCTGCTTGGGAAAACAGTGGTCTTTGGTGTGGCCATCTTTGTGTGTTGGTTTAGTGATATGTTGAATGAGTCCAACAACTTCCATTCAATAACAAGGTTGTCTTCTGCTTGGGAAAACAGTGGTCATTGGTGTGGCCATCTTTGTGTGTTGGTTTAGTGATATTTTGAATGGGTCCAACAACTTCCATTTAATAACAAGGTTGTCTTCTGCTTGGGAAAACAGAGGTCATTGGTGTGGCCATCTTTGTGTGTTGGTTTAGTGATATTTTGAATGAGTCCAACAACTTCCATTCAATAACAAGGTTAACTTCTGCTTGGGAAAACAGAGGTCTTTGGTGTGGCCATCTTTGTGTGTTGGTTTAGTGATACCTGTATGTTGAATGAGTCCAACAACTTCCATTCAATAACAAGGTTGTCTTCTGCTTGGGAAAACAGTGGTCATTGGTGTGGCCATCTTTGTGTGTTGGTTTAGTGATATTTTGAATGAGTCCAACAACTTCCATTCAATAACAAGGTTATCTTCTGCTTGGGAAAACAGTGGTCATTGGTGTGGCCATCTTTGTGTGTTGGTTTAGTGATATGTTGAATGAGTACAACAACTTCCATTTAATAACAAGGTTGTCTTCTGCTTGGGAAAACAGTGGTCTTTGGTGTGGCCATCTTTGTGTGTTGGTTTAGTGATACCTGTATGTTGAATGAGTCCAACAACTTCCATTCAATAACAAGGTTGTCTTCTGCTTGGGAAAATAGTGGTCTTTGGTGTGGCCATCTTTGTGTGTTGGTTTAGTGATATTTTGAATGAGTCCAACAACTTCCATTCAATAACAAGGTTGTCTTCTGCTTGGGAAAACAAAGGTCATTGGTGTGGCCATCTTTGTGTGTTGGTTTAGTGATATTTTGAATGGGTCCAACAACTTCCATTCAATAACAAGGTTATCTTCTGCTTGGGAAAACAGAGGTCATTGGTGTGGCCATCTTTGTGTGTTGGTTTAGTGATATTTTGAATGAGTCCAACAACTTCCATTCAATAACAAGGTTATCTTCTGCTTGGGAAAACAGTGGTCATTGGTGTGGCCATCTTTGTGTGTTGGTTTAGTGATATGTTGAATGAGTACAACAACTTCCATTTAATAACAAGGTTGTCTTCTGCTTGGGAAAACAGTGGTCATTGGTGTAGCCATCTTTGTGTGTTGGTTTAGTGATACCTGTATGTTGAATGAGTCCAACAACTTCCATTCAATAACAAGGTTGTCTTCTGCTTGGGAAAATAGTGGTCTTTGGTGTGGCCATCTTTGTGTGTTGGTTTAGTGATATTTTGAATGAGTCCAACAACTTCCATTCAATAACAAGGTTGTCTTCTGCTTGGGAAAACAAAGGTCATTGGTGTGGCCATCTTTGTGTGTTGGTTTAGTGATATTTTGAATGAGTCCAACAACTTCCATTCAATAACAAGGTTATCTTCTGCTTGGGAAAATAGTGGTCATTGGTGTGGCCATCTTTGTGTGTTGGTTTAGTGATATGTTGAATGAGTCCAGCAACTTCCATTCAATAACAAGGTTGTCTTCTGCTTGGGAAAACAGTGGTCATTGGTGTGGCCATCTTTGTGTGTTGGTTTAGTGATATGTTGAATGAGTCCAACAACTTCCATTCAATAACAAGGTTATCTTCTGCTTGGGAAAACAGTGGTCATTGGTGTAGCCATCTTTGTGTGTTGGTTTAGTGATATGTTGAATGAGTCCAACAACTTCCATTCAATAACAAGGTTGTCTTCTGCTTGGGAAAACAGTGGTCATTGGTGTGGCCATCTTTGTGTGTTGGTTTAGTGATATTTTGAATGAGCCCAACAACTTCCATTCAATAACAAGGTTGTCTTCTGCATGGGAAAACAGAGGTCATTGGTGTGGCCATCTTTGTGTGTTGGTTTAGTGATATTTTGAATGGGTCCAACAACTTCCATTCAATAACAAGGTTGTCTTCTGCTTGGGAAAACAGAGGTCATTGGTGTGGCCATCTTTGTGTGTTGGTTTAGTGATATTTTGAATGAGTCCAACAACTTCCATTCAATAACAAGGTTATCTTCTGCTTGGGAAAACAGTGGTCATTGGTGTGGCCATCTTTGTGTGTTGGTTTAGTGATATGTTGAATGAGTCCAACAACTTCCATTCAATAACAAGGTTATCTTCTGCTTGGGAAAACAGTGGTCATTGGTGTGGCCATCTTTGTGTGTTGGTTTAGTGATATGTTGAATGAGCCCAACAACTTCCATTCAATAACAAGGTTGTCTTCTGCTTGGGAAAACAGTGGTCATTGGTGTGGCCATCTTTGTGTGTTGGTTTAGTGATATTTTGAATGAGTCCAACAACTTCCATTCAATAACAAGGTTATCTTCTGCTTGGGAAAACAGTGGTCATTGGTGTGGCCATCTTTGTGTGTTGGTTTAGTGATATTTTGAATGAGTCCAACAACTTCCATTCAATAACAAGGTTATCTTCTGCTTGGGAAAACAGAGGTCATTGGTGTGGCCATCTTTGTGTGTTGGTTTAGTGATATGTTGAATGAGTCCAACAACTTCCATTCAATAACAAGGTTATCTTCTGCTTGGGAAAACAGTGGTCATTGGTGTGGCCATCTTTGTGTGTTGGTTTAGTGATATGTTGAATGAGTCCAACAACTTCCATTCAATAACAAGGTTATCTTCTGCTTGGGAAAACAGTGGTCATTGGTGTGGCCATCTTTGTGTGTTGGTTTAGTGATATGTTGAATGAGTCCAACAACTTCAATTCAATAACAAGGTTATCTTCTGCATGGGAAAACAGAGGTCATTGGTGTGGCCATCTTTGTGTGTTGGTTTAATGATATGTTGAATGAATCCAACAACTTCCATTCAATAACAAGGTTGTCTTCTGCATTGGGAAAACAGAGGTCATTGTGTGGCCATCTTTGTGTATTGGTTTAGTGATATGTTGAATGGTCCAACAACTTCCATTCAATAACAAGGTTATCTTCTGCGTGGGAAAATAGAGGTAATTGGTGTGGCCATCTTTGTGTGTTGGTTTAGTGATATGTTGAATGAGTCCAACAACTTCCATTTAATAACAAGGTTATCTTCTGCTTGGGAAAATAGTGGTCATTGGTGTGGCCATCTTTGTGTGTTGGTTTAGTGATATTTTGAATGGGTCCAACAACTTCCATTCAATAACAAGGTTATCTTCTGCTTGGGAAAACAGAGGTCATTGGTGTGGCCATCTTTGTGTGTTGGTTTAGTGATATTTTGAATGAGTCCAACAACTTCCATTCAATAACAAGGTTATCTTCTACTTGGGAAAACAGTGGTCATTGGTGTGGCCATCTTTGTGTGTTGGTTTAGTGATATTTTGAATGAGTCCAACAACTTCCATTCAATAACAAGGTTATCTTCTGCTTGGGAAAACAGAGGTCATTGGTGTGGCCATCTTTGTGTGTTGGTTTAGTGATATTTTGAATGAGTCCAACAACTTCCATTCAATAACAAGGTTAACTTCTGCTTGGGAAAACAGTGGTCATTGGTGTGGCCATCTTTGTGTGTTGGTTTAGTGATATTTTGAATGAGCCCAACAACTTCCATTCAATAACAAGGTTAACTTCTGCTTGGGAAAACAGGTCATTGGTGTAGCCATCTTTGTGTGTTGGTTTAGTGATATGTTGAATGAGCCCAACAACTTCCATTCAATAACAAGGTTAACTTCTGCTTGGGAAAACAGAGGTCATTGGTGTGGCCATCTTTGTGTGTTGGTTTAGTGATACCTGTATGTTGAATGAGTCCAACAACTTCCATTCAATAACAAGGTTGTCTTCTGCTTGGGAAAACAGTGGTCTTTGGTGTGGCCATCTTTGTGTGTTGGTTTAGTGATATTTTGAATGAGTCCAACAACTTCCATTCAATAACAAGGTTATCTTCTGCTTGGGAAAACAGTGGTCATTGGTGTGGCCATCTTTGTGTGTTGGTTTAGTGATATTTTGAATGAGTCCAACAACTTCCATTCAATAACAAGGTTATCTTCTGCTTGGGAAAACAGTGGTCATTGGTGTGGCCATCTTTGTGTGTTGGTTTAGTGATATGTTGAATGAATCCAACAACTTCCATTTAATAACAAGGTTATCTTCTGCTTGGGAAAATAGAGGTCATTGGTGTGGCCATCTTTGTGTGTTGGTTTAGTGATATTTTGAATGAGTCCAACAACTTCCATTCAATAACAAGGTTATCTTCTGCTTGGGAAAACAGTGGTCATTGGTGTGGCCATCTTTGTGTGTTGGTTTAGTGATACCTGTATGTTGAATGAGTCCAACAACTTCCATTCAATAACAAGGTTGTCTTCTGCTTGGGAAAACAGTGGTCTTTGGTGTGGCCATCTTTGTGTGTTGGTTTAGTGATATTTTGAATGAGTCCAACAACTTCCATTCAATAACAAGGTTATCTTCTGCTTGGGAAAACAGTGGTCATTGGTGTGGCCATCTTTGTGTGTTGGTTTAGTGATATTTTGAATGAGTCCAACAACTTCCATTCAATAACAAGGTTATCTTCTACTTGGGAAAACAGTGGTCATTGGTGTGGCCATCTTTGTGTGTTGGTTTAGTGATATGTTGAATGAGTCCAACAACTTCCATTTAATAACAAGGTTATCTTCTGCGTGGGAAAATAGAGGTCATTGGTGTGGCCATCTTTGTGTGTTGGTTTAGTGATATTTTGAATGAGTCCAACAACTTCCATTCAATAACAAGGTTATCTTCTGCTTGGGAAAACAGTGGTCATTGGTGTGGCCATCTTTGTGTGTTGGTTTAGTGATATGTTGAATGAGTCCAACAACTTCCATTTAATAACAAGGTTATCTTCTGCTTGGGAAAACAGTGGTCATTGGTGTGGCCATCTTTGTGTGTTGGTTTAGTGATATGTTGAATGAGTCCAACAACTTCCATTTAATAACAAGGTTGTCTTCTGCTTGGGAAAACAGAGGTCATTGGTGTGGCCATCTTTGTGTGTTGGTTTAGTGATATTTTGAATGAGTCCAACAACTTCCATTCAATAACAGGGTTAACTTCTGCTTGGGAAACAGAGGTCTTTGGTGTGGCCATCTTTGTGTGTTGGTTTAGTGATACCTGTATGTTGAATGAGTCCAACAACTTCCATTCAATAACAAGGTTGTCTTCTGCTTGGGAAAACAGTGGTCTTTGGTGTGGCCATCTTTGTGTGTTGGTTTAGTGATATTTTGAATGAGTCCAACAACTTCCATTCAATAACAAGGTTATCTTCTGCTTGGGAAAACAGTGGTCATTGGTGTGGCCATCTTTGTGTGTTGGTTTAGTGATATGTTGAATGAGTCCAACAACTTCCATTTAATAACAAGGTTGTCTTCTGCTTGGGAAAACAGTGGTCTTTGGTGTGGCCATCTTTGTGTGTTGGTTTAGTGATACCTGTATGTTGAATGAGTCCAACAACTTCCATTCAATAACAAGGTTGTCTTCTGCTTGGGAAAACAGTGGTCTTTGGTGTGGCCATCTTTGTGTGTTGGTTTAGTGATATTTTGAATGAGTCCAACAACTTCCATTCAATAACAAGGTTGTCTTCTGCTTGGGAAAACAGTGGTCATTGGTGTGGCCATCTTTGTGTGTTGGTTTAGTGATATGTTGAATGAGTCCAACAACTTCCATTCAATAACAAGGTTGTCTTCTGCTTGGGAAAACAGTGGTCATTGGTGTAGCCATCTTTGTGTGTTGGTTTAGTGATATGTTGAATGAGTCCAACAACTTCCATTCAATAACAAGGTTGTTTTCTGCTTGGGAAAACAGTGGTCATTGGTGTGGCCATCTTTGTGTGTTGGTTTAGTGATATGTTGAATGAGTCCAACAACTTCCATTCAATAACAAGGTTGTCTTCTGCTTGGGAAAACAGTGGTCATTGGTGTGGCCATCTTTGTGTGTTGGTTTAGTGATATGTTGAATGAGTCCTACAACTTCCATTCAATAACAAGGTTATCTTCTGCATGGGAAAACACAGGTCATTGGTGTGGCCATCTTTGTGTGTTGGTTTAGTGATATGTTGAATGAGTCCAACAACTTCCATTCAATAACAAGGTTGTCTTCTGCTTGGGAAAACAGTGGTCATTGGTGTAGCCATCTTTGTGTGTTGGTTTAGTGATATGTTGAATGAGTCCTACAACTTCCATTCAATAACAAGGTTATCTTCTGCATGGGAAAACACAGGTCATTGGTGTGGCCATCTTTGTGTGTTGGTTTAGTGATATGTTGAATGAGTCCAACAACTTCCATTCAATAACAAGGTTGTCTTCTGCTTGGGAAAACAGTGGTCATTGGTGTAGCCATCTTTGTGTGTTGGTTTAGTGATATGTTGAATGAGTCCAACAACTTCCATTCAATAACAAGGTTGTTTTCTGCTTGGGAAAACAGTGGTCATTGGTGTGGCCATCTTTGTGTGTTGGTTTAGTGATATGTTGAATGAGTCCAACAACTTCCATTCAATAACAAGGTTGTCTTCTGCTTGGGAAAACAGAGGTCATTGGTGTGGCCATCTTTGTGTGTTGGTTTAGTGATATGTTGAATGAATCCAACAACTTCCATTTAATAACAAGGTTAACTTCTGCTTGGGAAAACAGAGGTCATTGGTGTGGCCATCTTTGTGTGTTGGTTTAGTGATATGTTGAATGAGTCCAACAACTTCCAGTCAATAACAAGGTTGTCTTCTGCTTGGGAAAACAGTGGTCATTGGTGTGGCCATCTTTGTGTGTTGGTTTAGTGATATGTTGAATGAGTCCAACAACTTCCAGTCAATAACAAGGTTGTCTTCTGCTTGGGAAAACAGTGGTCATTGGTGTAGCCATCTTTGTGTGTTGGTTTAGTGATATGTTGAATGAGTCCAACAACTTCCATTCAATAACAAGGTTGTCTTCTGCTTGGGAAAACAGTGGTCATTGGTGTAGCCATCTTTGTGTGTTGGTTTAGTGATATGTTGAATGAGTCCAACAACTTCCATTCAATAACAAGGTTGTCTTCTGCTTGGGAAAACAGTGGTCATTGGTGTGGCCATCTTTGTGTGTTGGTTTAGTGATATGTTGAATGAGTCCAACAACTTCCATTCAATAACAAGGTTGTTTTCTGCTTGGGAAAACAGTGGTCATTGGTGTGGCCATCTTTGTGTGTTGGTTTAGTGATATGTTGAATGAGTCCTACAACTTCCATTCAATAACAAGGTTGTTTTCTGCTTGGGAAAACAGTGGTCATTGGTGTGGCCATCTTTGTGTGTTGGTTTAGTGATATGTTGAATGAGTCCAACAACTTCCATTCAATAACAAGGTTGTCTTCTGCTTGGGAAAACAGTGGTCATTGGTGTAGCCATCTTTGTGTGTTGGTTTAGTGATATGTTGAATGAGTCCAACAACTTCCATTCAATAACAAGGTTGTTTTCTGCTTGGGAAAACAGTGGTCATTGGTGTGGCCATCTTTGTGTGTTGGTTTAGTGATATGTTGAATGAGTCCTACAACTTCCATTCAATAACAAGGTTGTTTTCTGCTTGGGAAAACAGTGGTCATTGGTGTGGCCATCTTTGTGTGTTGGTTTAGTGATATGTTGAATGAGTCCAACAACTTCCATTCAATAACAAGGTTGTCTTCTGCTTGGGAAAACAGTGAGCTACAGTGGTCATTGGTGTAGCCATCTTTGTGTGTTGGTTTAGTGATATGTTGAATGAGTCCAACAACTTCCATTCAATAACAAGGTTGTCTTCTGCTTGGGAAAACAGTGGTCATTGGTGTAGCCATCTTTGTGTGTTGGTTTAGTGATATGTTGAATGAGTCCAACAACTTCCATTCAATAACAAGGTTGTCTTCTGCTTGGGAAAACAGTGGTCATTGGTGTAGCCATCTTTGTGTGTTGGTTTAGTGATATGTTGAATGAGTCCAACAACTTCCATTCAATAACAAGGTTGTCTTCTGCTTGGGAAAACAGTGGTCATTGGTGTGGCCATCTTTGTGTGTTGGTTTAGTGATATGTTGAATGAGTCCAACAACTTCCATTCAATAACAAGGTTGTCTTCTGCTTGGGAAAACAGTGGTCATTGGTGTGGCCATATTTGTGCGTTGGTTTAGTGATATGTTGAATGAGTCCAACAACTTCCATTCAATAACAAGGTTGTCTTCTGCTTGGGAAAACAGTGGTCATTGGTGTAGCCATCTTTGTGTGTTGGTTTAGTGATATGTTGAATGAGTCCAACAACTTCCATTCAATAACAAGGTTGTCTTCTGCTTGGGAAAACAGTGGTCATTGGTGTAGCCATCTTTGTGTGTTGGTTTAGTGATATGTTGAATGAATCCAACAACTTCCATTCAATAACAAGGTTGTCTTCTGCTTGGGAAAACAGTGGTCATTGGTGTGGCCATCTTTGTGTGTTGGTTTAGTGATATGTTGAATGAGTCCAACAACTTCCATTCAATAACAAGGTTGTTTTCTGCTTGGGAAAACAGTGGTCATTGGTGTGGCCATCTTTGTGTGTTGGTTTAGTGATATGTTGAATGAGTCCAACAACTTCCATTCAATAACAAGGTTGTCTTCTGCTTGGGAAAACACAGGTCATTGGTGTGGCCATCTTTGTGTGTTGGTTTAGTGATATGTTGAATGAGTCCAACAACTTCCATTCAATAACAAGGTTAACTTCTGCTTGGGAAAACAGTGGTCATTGGTGTGGCCATCTTTGTGTGTTGGTTTAGTGATATGTTGAATGAGTCCAACAACTTCCATTCAATAACAAGGTTGTCTTCTGCTTGGGAAAACAGTGGTCATTGGTGTGGCCATCTTTGTGTGTTGGTTTAGTGATAATGTTGAATGAGTCCTACAACTTCCATTCAATAACAAGGTTGTTTTCTGCTTGGGAAAACAGAGGTCATTGGTGTGGCCATCTTTGTGTGTTGGTTTAGTGATATGTTGAATGAGTCCAACAACTTCCATTCAATAACAAGGTTGTTTTCTGCTTGGGAAAACAGTGGTCTTTGGTGTGGCCATCTTTGTGTGTTGGTTTAGTGATATGTTGAATGAGTCCAACAACTTCCATTCAATAACAAGGTTGTCTTCTGCTTGGGAAAACAGTGGTCATTGGTGTGGCCATCTTTGTGTGTTGGTTTAGTGATAATGTTGAATGAGTCCTACAACTTCCATTCAATAACAAGGTTGTTTTCTGCTTGGGAAAACAGAGGTCATTGGTGTGGCCATCTTTGTGTGTTGGTTTAGTGATATGTTGAATGAGTCCAACAACTTCCATTCAATAACAAGGTTGTCTTCTGCTTGGGAAAACAGTGGTCATTGGTGTGGCCATCTTTGTGTGTTGGTTTAGTGATATGTTGAATGAGTCCAACAACTTCCATTCAATAACAAGGTTGTCTTCTGCTTGGGAAAACAGTGGTCATTGGTGTGGCCATATTTGTGCGTTGGTTTAGTGATATGTTGAATGAGTCCAACAACTTCCATTCAATAACAAGGTTGTCTTCTGCTTGGGAAAACAGTGGTCATTGGTGTAGCCATCTTTGTGTGTTGGTTTAGTGATATGTTGAATGAGTCCAACAACTTCCATTCAATAACAAGGTTATCTTCTGCTTGGGAAAACAGTGGTCATTGGTGTAGCCATCTTTGTGTGTTGGTTTAGTGATATGTTGAATGAGCCCAACAACTTCCATTCAATAACAAGGTTGTCTTCTGCTTGGGAAAACAGAGGTCATTTGTGTAGCCATCTTTGTGTGTTGGTTTAGTGATATGTTGAATGAGCCCAACAACTTCCATTCAATAACAAGGTTGTCTTCTGCTTGGGAAAACAGTGGTCATTGGTGTGGCCATCTTTGTGTGTTGGTTTAGTGATATGTTGAATGAATCCAACAACTTCCATTTAATAACAAGGTTGTCTTCTGCTTGGGAAAACAGTGGTCATTGGTGTGGCCATCTTTGTGTGTTGGTTTAGTGATATATTGAATGAATCCAACAACTTCCAGTCAATAACAAGGTTAACTTCTGCTTGGGAAAACAGAGGTCATTGGTGTGGCCATCTTTGTGTGTTGGTTTAGTGATATGTTGAATGAGTCCAACAACTTCCATTCAATAACAAGGTTGTCTTCTACTTGGGAAAACAGAGGTCATTGGTGTGGCCATCTTTGTGTGTTGGTTTAGTGATATGTTGAATGAGTCCAACAACTTCCAATCAATAACAAGGTTGTCTTCTGCTTGGGAAAACAGAGGTCATTGGTGTGGCCATCTTTGTGCGTTGGTTTAGTGATATGTTGAATGAGTCCAACAACTTCCAATCAATAACAAGGTTGTCTTCTGCTTGGGAAAACACAGGTCATTGGTGTGGCCATCTTAGTGATATGTTGAATGAGTCCAACAACTTCCATTCAATAACAAGGTTGTCTTCTGCTTGGGAAACACAGGTCATTGGTGTGGCCATCTTTGTGTGTTGGTTTAGTGATATATTGAATGAGTCCAACAACTTCCATTCAATAACAAGGTTAACTTCTGCTTGGGAAAACAGTGGTCATTGGTGTGGCCATCTTTGTGTGTTGGTTTAGTGATATGTTGAATGAGTCCTACAACTTCCATTCAATAACAAGGTTGTCTTCTGCTTGGGAAAACAGTGGTCATTGGTGTGGCCATCTTTGTGTGTTGGTTTAGTGATATATTGAATGAGTCCAACAACTTCCATTCAATAACAAGGTTGTTTTCTGCTTGGGAAAACAGTGGTCATTGGTGTGGCCATCTTTGTGTGTTGGTTTAGTGATATGTTGAATGAGTCCAACAACTTCCATTCAATAACAAGGTTGTTTTCTGCTTGGGAAAACAGTGGTCATTGGTGTGGCCATATTTGTGCGTTGGTTTAGTGATATGTTGAATGAGTCCAACAACTTCCATTCAATAACAAGGTTGTCTTCTGCTTGGGAAAACAGAGGTCATTGGTGTAGCCATCTTTGTGTGTTGGTTTAGTGATATGTTGAATGAGTCCTACAACTTCCATTCAATAACAAGGTTGTCTTATGCTTGGGAAAACAGAGGTCATTGGTGTGGCCATCTTTGTGTGTTGGTTTAGTGATATATTGAATGAGTCCAACAACTTCCATTCAATAACAAGGCTATCTTCTGCTTGTGAAAACAGAGGTCATTGGTGTGGCCATCTTTGTGTGTTGGTTTAGTGATATATTGAATGAGTCCAACAACTTCCATTCAATAACAAGGTTAACTTCTGCTTGGGAAAACAGAGGTCATTGGTGTGGCCATCTTTGTGTGTTGGTTTAGTGATATGTTGAATGAGTCCAACAACTTCCATTCAATAACAAGGTTGTTTTCTGCTTGGGAAAACAGTGGTCATTGGTGTGGCCATATTTGTGCGTTGGTTTAGTGATATGTTGAATGAGTCCAACAACTTCCATTCAATAACAAGGTTGTCTTCTGCTTGGGAAAACAGAGGTCATTGGTGTAGCCATCTTTGTGTGTTGGTTTAGTGATATGTTGAATGAGTCCAACAACTTCCATTCAATAACAAGGTTGTCTTTTGTCTTCTGCTTGGGAAAACAGTGGTCATTGGTGTGGCCATCTTTGTGTGTTGGTTTAGTGATATGTTGAATGAGTCCTACAACTTCCATTCAATAACAAGGTTGTTTTCTGCTTGGGAAAACAGTGGTCATTGGTGTGGCCATCTTTGTGCGTTGGTTTAGTGATATGTTGAATGAGTCCAACATTCCATTCAATAACAAGGTTGTCTTCTGCTTGGGAAAACAGTGGTCATTGGTGTAGCCATCTTTGTGTGTTGGTTTAGTGATATGTTGAATGAGTCCAACAACTTCCATTCAATAACAAGGTTGTCTTCTGCTTGGGAAAACAGTGGTCATTGGTGTAGCCATCTTTGTGTGTTGGTTTAGTGATATGTTGAATGAGTCCAACAACTTCCATTCAATAACAAGGTTGTTTTCTGCTTGGGAAAACAGTGGTCATTGGTGTGGCCATATTTGTGTGTTGGTTTAGTGATATGTTGAATGAGTCCAACATTCCATTCAATAACAAGGTTGTCTTCTGCTTGGGAAAACAGTGGTCATTGGTGTAGCCATCTTTGTGTGTTGGTTTAGTGATATGTTGAATGAGTCCAACAACTTCCATTCAATAACAAGGTTGTCTTCTGCTTGGGAAAACAGTGGTCATTGGTGTAGCCATCTTTGTGTGTTGGTTTAGTGATATGTTGAATGAGTCCAACAACTTCCATTCAATAACAAGGTTGTTTTCTGCTTGGGAAAACAGTGGTCATTGGTGTGGCCATATTTGTGTGTTGGTTTAGTGATATGTTGAATGAGTCCAACATTCCATTCAATAACAAGGTTGTCTTCTGCTTGGGAAAACAGTGGTCATTGGTGTAGCCATCTTTGTGTGTTGGTTTAGTGATATGTTGAATGAGTCCAACAACTTCCATGCAATAACAAGGTTGTCTTCTGCTTGGGAAAACAGTGGTCATTGGTGTAGCCATCTTTGTGTGTTGGTTTAGTGATATGTTGAATGAGTCCAACATTCCATTCAATAACAAGGTTGTCTTCTGCTTGGGAAAACAGTGGTCATTGGTGTAGTCATCTTTGTGTGTTGGTTTAGTGATATGTTGAATGAGTCCAACAACTTCCATTCAATAACAAGGTTGTCTTCTGCTTGGGAAAACAGTGGTCATTGGTGTAGCCATCTTTGTGTGTTGGTTTAGTGATATGTTGAATGAGTCCAACAACTTCCATTCAATAACAAGGTTGTCTTCTGCTTGGGAAAACAGTGGTCATTGGTGTAGCCATCTTTGTGTGTTGGTTTAGTGATATGTTGAATGAGTCCAACAACTTCCATTCAATAACAAGGTTGTTTTCTGCTTGGGAAAACAGTGGTCATTGGTGTGGCCATATTTGTGCGTTGGTTTAGTGATATGTTGAATGAGTCCAACAACTTCCATTCAATAACAAGGTTGTCTTCTGCTTGGGAAAACAGTGGTCATTGGTGTAGCCATCTTTGTGTGTTGGTTTAGTGATATGTTGAATGAGTCCAACAACTTCCATTCAATAACAAGGTTGTTTTCTGCTTGGGAAAACAGTGGTCATTGGTGTGGCCATCTTTGTGTGTTGGTTTAGTGATATGTTGAATGAGTCCAACAACTTCCATTCAATAACAAGGTTGTCTTCTGCTTGGGAAAACAGTGGTCATTGGTGTGGCCATATTTGTGCGTTGGTTTAGTGATATGTTGAATGAGTCCAACAACTTCCATTCAATAACAAGGTTGTCTTCTGCTTGGGAAAACAGTGGTCATTGGTGTGGCCATCTTTGTGTGTTGGTTTAGTGATATGTTGAATGAGTCCTACAACTTCCATTCAATAACAAGGTTGTTTTCTGCTTGGGAAAACAGTGGTCATTGGTGTGGCCATCTTTGTGTGTTGGTTTAGTGATATGTTGAATGAGTCCAACAACTTCCATTCAATAACAAGGTTGTCTTCTGCTTGGGAAAACACAGGTCATTGGTGTGGCCATCTTTGTGTGTTGGTTTAGTGATATGTTGAATGAGTCCAACAACTTCCATTCAATAACAAGGTTATCTTCTGCTTGGGAAAACAGTGGTCATTGGTGTGGCCATCTTTGTGTGTTGGTTTAGTGATATGTTGAATGAGTCCAACAACTTCCATTCAATAACAAGGTTGTCTTCTGCTTGGGAAAACACAGGTCATTGGTGTGGCCATCTTTGTGTGTTGGTTTAGTGATATGTTGAATGGGTCCAACAACTTCCATTCAATAACAAGGTTGTCTTCTGCTTGGGAAAACACAGGTCATTGGTGTGGCCATCTTTGTGTGTTGGTTTAGTGATATATTGAATGAGTCCAACAACTTCCATTTAATAACAAGGTTGTTTTCTGCTTGGGAAAACAGTGGTCATTGGTGTAGCCATCTTTGTGTGTTGGTTTAGTGATATGTTGAATGAGTCCAACAACTTCCATTCAATAACAAGGTTGTCTTCTGCTTGGGAAAACACAGGTCATTGGTGTGGCCATCTTTGTGTGTTGGTTTAGTGATATATTGAATGAGTCCAACAACTTCCATTCAATAACAAGGTTGTTTTCTGCTTGGGAAAACAGTGGTCATTGGTGTAGCCATCTTTGTGTGTTGGTTTAGTGATATGTTGAATGAGTCCAACAACTTCCATTCAATAACAAGGTTGTCTTCTGCTTGGGAAAACACAGGTCATTGGTGTGGCCATCTTTGTGTGTTGGTTTAATGATATATTGAATGAGTCCAACAACTTCCATTCAATAACAAGGTTAACTTCTGCTTGGGAAAACAGTGGTCATTGGTGTGGCCATCTTTGTGTGTTGGTTTAGTGATATGTTGAATGAGCCCAACAACTTCCAATCAATAACAAGGTTGACTTCTGCTTGGGAAAACAGAGGTCATTGGTGTGGCCATCTTTGTGTGTTGGTTTAGTGATATGTTGAATGAGTCCAACAACTTCCATTCAATAACAAGGTTGTTTTCTGCTTGGGAAAACAGAGGTCATTGGTGTGGCCATCTTTGTGTGTTGGTTTAGTGATATGTTGAATGAGTCCAACAACTTCCATTCAATAACAAGGTTGTTTTCTGCTTGGGAAAACAGTGGTCATTGGTGTGGCCATCTTTGTGTGTTGGTTTAGTGATATGTTGAATGAGTCCTACAACTTCCATTCAATAAACAAGGTTAACTTCTGCTTGGGAAAACAGTGGTCATTGGTGTAGCCATCTTTGTGTGTTGGTTTAGTGATATGTTGAATGAGTCCAACAACTTCCATTCAATAACAAGGTTGTCTTCTGCTTGGGAAAACAGTGGTCATTGGTGTAGCCATCTTTGTGTGTTGGTTTAGTGATATGTTGAATGAGTCCAACAACTTCCATTTAATAACAAGGTTATCTTCTGCTTGGGAAAACAGTGGTCATTGGTGTGGCCATCTTTGTGTGTTGGTTTAGTGATATATTGAATGAGTCCAACAACTTCCAATCAATAACAAGGTTGTCTTCTGCTTGGGAAAACAGTGGTCATTGGTGTAGCCATCTTTGTGTGTTGGTTTAGTGATATGTTGAATGAGTCCAACAACTTCCATTCAATAACAAGGTTGTTTTCTGCTTGGGAAAACAGTGGTCATTGGTGTGGCCATATTTGTGTGTTGGTTTAGTGATATGTTGAATGAGTCCAACATTCCATTCAATAACAAGGTTGTCTTCTGCTTGGGAAAACAGTGGTCATTGGTGTAGCCATCTTTGTGTGTTGGTTTAGTGATATGTTGAATGAGTCCAACAACTTCCATTCAATAACAAGGTTGTCTTCTGCTTGGGAAAACAGTGGTCATTGGTGTAGCCATCTTTGTGTGTTGGTTTAGTGATATGTTGAATGAGTCCAACAACTTCCATTCAATAACAAGGTTGTTTTCTGCTTGGGAAAACAGTGGTCATTGGTGTGGCCATATTTGTGTGTTGGTTTAGTGATATGTTGAATGAGTCCAACATTCCATTCAATAACAAGGTTGTCTTCTGCTTGGGAAAACAGTGGTCATTGGTGTAGCCATCTTTGTGTGTTGGTTTAGTGATATGTTGAATGAGTCCAACAACTTCCATTCAATAACAAGGTTGTCTTCTGCTTGGGAAAACAGTGGTCATTGGTGTAGCCATCTTTGTGTGTTGGTTTAGTGATATGTTGAATGAGTCCAACATTCCATTCAATAACAAGGTTGTCTTCTGCTTGGGAAAACAGTGGTCATTGGTGTAGCCATCTTTGTGTGTTGGTTTAGTGATATGTTGAATGAGTCCAACAACTTCCATTCAATAACAAGGTTGTCTTCTGCTTGGGAAAACAGTGGTCATTGGTGTAGCCATCTTTGTGTGTTGGTTTAGTGATATGTTGAATGAGTCCAACAACTTCCATTCAATAACAAGGTTGTCTTCTGCTTGGGAAAACAGTGGTCATTGGTGTAGCCATCTTTGTGTGTTGGTTTAGTGATATGTTGAATGAGTCCAACAACTTCCATTCAATAACAAGGTTGTTTTCTGCTTGGGAAAACAGTGGTCATTGGTGTGGCCATATTTGTGCGTTGGTTTAGTGATATGTTGAATGAGTCCAACAACTTCCATTCAATAACAAGGTTGTCTTCTGCTTGGGAAAACAGTGGTCATTGGTGTAGCCATCTTTGTGTGTTGGTTTAGTGATATGTTGAATGAGTCCAACAACTTCCATTCAATAACAAGGTTGTTTTCTGCTTGGGAAAACAGTGGTCATTGGTGTGGCCATCTTTGTGTGTTGGTTTAGTGATATGTTGAATGAGTCCAACAACTTCCATTCAATAACAAGGTTGTCTTCTGCTTGGGAAAACAGTGGTCATTGGTGTGGCCATATTTGTGCGTTGGTTTAGTGATATGTTGAATGAGTCCAACAACTTCCATTCAATAACAAGGTTGTCTTCTGCTTGGGAAAACAGTGGTCATTGGTGTGGCCATCTTTGTGTGTTGGTTTAGTGATATGTTGAATGAGTCCTACAACTTCCATTCAATAACAAGGTTGTTTTCTGCTTGGGAAAACAGTGGTCATTAGTGTGGCCATCTTTGTGTGTTGGTTTAGTGATATGTTGAATGAGTCCAACAACTTCCATTCAATAACAAGGTTGTCTTCTGCTTGGGAAAACACAGGTCATTGGTGTGGCCATCTTTGTGTGTTGGTTTAGTGATATGTTGAATGAGTCCAACAACTTCCATTCAATAACAAGGTTATCTTCTGCTTGGGAAAACAGTGGTCATTGGTGTGGCCATCTTTGTGTGTTGGTTTAGTGATATGTTGAATGAGTCCAACAACTTCCATTCAATAACAAGGTTGTCTTCTGCTTGGGAAAACACAGGTCATTGGTGTGGCCATCTTTGTGTGTTGGTTTAGTGATATGTTGAATGAATCCAACAACTTCCATTCAATAACAAGGTTGTCTTCTGCTTGGGAAAACAGTGGTCATTGGTGTAGCCATCTTTGTGTGTTGGTTTAGTGATATGTTGAATGAGTCCAACAACTTCCATTCAATAACAAGGTTGTTTTCTGCTTGGGAAAACAGTGGTCATTGGTGTGGCCATCTTTGTGTGTTGGTTTAGTGATATGTTGAATGAGTCCAACAACTTCCATTCAATAACAAGGTTGTCTTCTGCTTGGGAAAACAGTGGTCATTGGTGTGGCCATATTTGTGCGTTGGTTTAGTGATATGTTGAATGAGTCCAACAACTTCCATTCAATAACAAGGTTGTCTTCTGCTTGGGAAAACAGTGGTCATTGGTGTGGCCATCTTTGTGTGTTGGTTTAGTGATATGTTGAATGAGTCCTACAACTTCCATTCAATAACAAGGTTGTTTTCTGCTTGGGAAAACAGTGGTCATTGGTGTGGCCATCTTTGTGTGTTGGTTTAGTGATATGTTGAATGAGTCCAACAACTTCCATTCAATAACAAGGTTGTCTTCTGCTTGGGAAAACACAGGTCATTGGTGTGGCCATCTTTGTGTGTTGGTTTAGTGATATGTTGAATGAGTCCAACAACTTCCATTCAATAACAAGGTTATCTTCTGCTTGGGAAACATGAACAGTGGTCATTGGTGTGGCCATCTTTGTGTGTTGGTTTAGTGATATGTTGAATGAGTCCAACAACTTCCATTCAATAACAAGGTTGTCTTCTGCTTGGGAAAACACAGGTCATTGGTGTGGCCATCTTTGTGTGTTGGTTTAGTGATATGTTGAATGAATCCAACAACTTCCATTCAATAACAAGGTTGTCTTCTGCTTGGGAAAACACAGGTCATTGGTGTGGCCATCTTTGTGTGTTGGTTTAGTGATATATTGAATGAGTCCAACAACTTCCATTTAATAACAAGGTTGTTTTCTGCTTGGGAAAACAGTGGTCATTAGTGTAGCCATCTTTGTGTGTTGGTTTAGTGATATGTTGAATGAGTCCAACAACTTCCATTCAATAACAAGGTTGTCTTCTGCTTGGGAAAACACAGGTCATTGGTGTGGCCATCTTTGTGTGTTGGTTTAGTGATATATTGAATGAGTCCAACAACTTCCATTCAATAACAAGGTTGTTTTTCTGCTTGGGAAAACAGTGGTCATTAGTGTAGCCATCTTTGTGTGTTGGTTTAGTGATATGTTGAATGAGTCCAACAACTTCCATTCAATAACAAGGTTGTCTTCTGCTTGGGAAAACACAGGTCATTGGTGTGGCCATCTTTGTGTGTTGGTTTAGTGATATATTGAATGAGTCCAACAACTTCCATTCAATAACAAGGTTAACTTCTGCTTGGGAAAACAGTGGTCATTGGTGTGGCCATCTTTGTGTGTTGGTTTAGTGATATGTTGAATGAGCCCAACAACTTCCAATCAATAACAAGGTTAACTTCTGCTTGGGAAAACAGAGGTCATTGGTGTGGCCATCTTTGTGTGTTGGTTTAGTGATATGTTGAATGAGTCCAACAACTTCCATTCAATAACAAGGTTGTTTTCTGCTTGGGAAAACAGAGGTCATTGGTGTGGCCATCTTTGTGTGTTGGTTTAGTGATATGTTGAATGAGTCCAACAACTTCCATTCAATAACAAGGTTGTTTTCTGCTTGGGAAAACAGTGGTCATTGGTGTGGCCATCTTTGTGTGTTGGTTTAGTGATATGTTGAATGAGTCCTACAACTTCCATTCAATAAACAAGGTTAACTTCTGCTTGGGAAAACAGTGGTCATTGGTGTAGCCATCTTTGTGTGTTGGTTTAGTGATATGTTGAATGAGTCCAACAACTTCCATTCAATAACAAGGTTGTCTTCTGCTTGGGAAAACAGTGGTCATTGGTGTAGCCATCTTTGTGTGTTGGTTTAGTGATATGTTGAATGAGTCCAACAACTTCCATTTAATAACAAGGTTATCTTCTGCTTGGGAAAACAGTGGTCATTGGTGTGGCCATCTTTGTGTGTTGGTTTAGTGATATATTGAATGAGTCCAACAACTTCCAATCAATAACAAGGTTGTCTTCTGCTTGGGAAAACAGTGGTCATTGGTGTGGCCATCTTTGTGTGTTGGTTTAGTGATATGTTGAATGAGTCCAACAACTTCCATTCAATAACAAGGTTGTCTTCTGCTTGGGAAAACACAGGTCATTGGTGTAGCCATCTTTGTGTGTTGGTTTAGTGATATGTTGAATGAGTCCAACAACTTCCATTCAATAACAAGGTTGTCTTCTGCTTGGGAAAACAGTGGTCATTGGTGTAGCCATCTTTGTGTGTTGGTTTAGTGATATGTTGAATGAGCCCAACAACTTCCATTCAATAACAAGGTTGTTTTCTGCTTGGGAAAACACAGGTCATTGGTGTGGCCATATTTGTGCGTTGGTTTAGTGATATGTTGAATGAGTCCAACAACTTCCATTCAATAACAAGGTTAACTTCTGCTTGGGAAAACAGGTCATTGGTATGGCCATCTTTGTGTGTTGGTTTAGTGATATGTTGAATGAATCCAACAACTTCCATTCAATAACAAGGTTAACTTCTGCTTGGGAAAACAGTGGTCATTGGTATGGCCATCTTTGTGTGTTGGTTTAGTGATATGTTGAATGAATCCAACAACTTCCATTCAATAACAAGGTTGTCTTCTGCTTGGGAAAACACAGGTCATTGGTGTGGCCATCTTTGTGTGTTGGTTTAGTGATATATTGAATGAGTCCAACAACTTCCATTTAATAACAAGGTTGTTTTCTGCTTGGGAAAACAGTGGTCATTGGTGTAGCCATCTTTGTGTGTTGGTTTAGTGATATGTTGAATGAGTCCAACAACTTCCATTCAATAACAAGGTTGTTTTCTGCTTGGGAAAACACAGGTCATTGGTGTGGCCATATTTGTGCGTTGGTTTAGTGATATGTTGAATGAGTCCAACAACTTCCATTCAATAACAAGGTTGTCTTCTGCTTGGGAAAACAGTGGTCATTGGTGTGGCCATCTTTGTGTGTTGGTTTAGTGATATGTTGAATGAATCCAACAACTTCCATTCAATAACAAGGTTAACTTCTGCTTGGGAAAACAGTGGTCATTGGTATGGCCATCTTTGTGTGTGTTGGTTTAGTGATATGTTGAATGAATCCAACAACTTCCATTCAATAACAAGGTTAACTTCTGCTTGGGAAAACAGTGGTCATTGGTGTGGCCATCTTTGTGTGTTGGTTTAGTGATATGTTGAATGAGTCCAACAACTTCCATTCAATAACAAGGTTGTTTTCTGCTTGGGAAAACAGTGGTCATTGGTGTGGCCATCTTTGTGTGTTGGTTTAGTGATATGTTGAATGAGTCCTACAACTTCCATTCAATAAACAAGGTTAACTTCTGCTTGGGAAAACAGTGGTCATTGGTGTAGCCATCTTTGTGTGTTGGTTTAGTGATATGTTGAATGAGTCCAACAACTTCCATTCAATAACAAGGTTGTCTTCTGCTTGGGAAAACAGTGGTCATTGGTGTAGCCATCTTTGTGTGTTGGTTTAGTGATATGTTGAATGAGTCCAACAACTTCCATTTAATAACAAGGTTATCTTCTGCTTGGGAAAACAGTGGTCATTGGTGTGGCCATCTTTGTGTGTTGGTTTAGTGATATATTGAATGAGTCCAACAACTTCCAATCAATAACAAGGTTGTCTTCTGCTTGGGAAAACAGAGGTCATTGGTGTGGCCATCTTTGTGTGTTGGTTTAGTGATATGTTGAATGAGTCCAACAACTTCCATTCAATAACAAGGTTGTCTTCTGCTTGGGAAAACAGTGGTCATTGGTGTGGCCATATTTGTGCGTTGGTTTAGTGATATGTTGAATGAGTCCAACAACTTCCATTCAATAACAAGGTTGTCTTCTGCTTGGGAAAACAGTGGTCATTGGTGTGGCCATCTTTGTGTGTTGGTTTAGTGATATGTTGAATGAATCCAACAACTTCCATTCAATAACAAGGTTAACTTCTGCTTGGGAAAACAGTGGTCATTGGTGTGGCCATCTTTGTGTGTTGGTTTAGTGATATGTTGAATGAATCCAACAACTTCCATTCAATAACAAGGTTAACTTCTGCTTGGGAAAACAGTGGTCATTGGTGTGGCCATCTTTGTGTGTTGGTTTAGTGATATGTTGAATGAGTCCTACAACTTCCATTCAATAACAAGGTTAACTTCTGCTTGGGAAAACAGAGGTCATTGGTGTGGCCATCTTTGTGTGTTGGTTTAGTGATATGTTGAATGAGTCCTACAACTTCCATTCAATAACAAGGTTGTTTTCTGCTTGGGAAAACAGAGGTCATTGGTGTGGCCATCTTTGTGTGTTGGTTTAGTGATATGTTGAATGAGTCCAACAACTTCCATTCAATAACAAGGTTGTTTTCTGCTTGGGAAAACAGTGGTCATTGGTGTGGCCATCTTTGTGTGTTGGTTTAGTGATATGTTGAATGAGTCCAACAACTTCCATTCAATAACAAGGTTGTCTTCTGCTTGGGAAAACAGTGGTCATTGGTGTAGCCATCTTTGTGTGTTGGTTTAGTGATATGTTGAATGAGTCCAACAACTTCCATTTAATAACAAGGTTATCTTCTGCTTGGGAAAACAGTGGTCATTGGTGTGGCCATCTTTGTGTGTTGGTTTAGTGATATATTGAATGAGTCCAACAACTTCCAATCAATAACAAGGTTGTCTTCTGCTTGGGAAAACAGAGGTCATTGGTGTGGCCATCTTTGTGTGTTGGTTTAGTGATATGTTGAATGAGTCCAACAACTTCCATTCAATAACAAGGTTATCTTCTGCTTGGGAAAACAGTGGTCATTGGTGTAGCCATCTTTGTGTGTTGGTTTAGTGATATGTTGAATGAGCCCAACAACTTCCATTCAATAACAAGGTTGTCTTCTGCTTGGGAAAACAGAGGTCATTTGTGTAGCCATCTTTGTGTGTTGGTTTAGTGATATGTTGAATGAGTCCAACAACTTCCATTCAATAACAAGGTTGTCTTCTGCTTGGGAAAACAGTGGTCATTGGTGTAGCCATCTTTGTGTGTTGGTTTAGTGATATGTTGAATGAGCCCAACAACTTCCAATCAATAACAAGGTTGTCTTCTGCTTGGGAAAACAGAGGTCATTGGTGTGGCCATCTTTGTGTGTTGGTTTAGTGATATGTTGAATGAGTCCAACAACTTCCATTCAATAACAAGGTTATCTTCTGCTTGGGAAAACAGTGGTCATTGGTGTAGCCATCTTTGTGTGTTGGTTTAGTGATATGTTGAATGAGCCCAACAACTTCCATTCAATAACAAGGTTGTCTTCTGCTTGGGAAAACAGAGGTCATTTGTGTAGCCATCTTTGTGTGTTGGTTTAGTGATATGTTGAATGAGCCCAACAACTTCCATTCAATAACAAGGTTGTCTTCTGCTTGGGAAAACAGTGGTCATTGGTGTGGCCATCTTTGTGTGTTGGTTTAGTGATATGTTGAATGAATCCAACAACTTCCATTTAATAACAAGGTTGTCTTCTGCTTGGGAAAACAGTGGTCATTGGTGTGGCCATCTTTGTGTGTTGGTTTAGTGATATATTGAATGAATCCAACAACTTCCATTCAATAACAAGGTTAACTTCTGCTTGGGAAAACAGAGGTCATTGGTGTGGCCATCTTTGTGTGTTGGTTTAGTGATATATTGAATGAATCCAACAACTTCCATTCAATAACAAGGTTAACTTCTGCTTGGGAAAACAGTGGTCATTGGTGTGGCCATCTTTGTGTGTTGGTTTAGTGATATGTTGAATGAGTCCAACAACTTCCATTCAATAACAAGGTTGTCTTCTACTTGGGAAAACAGAGGTCATTGGTGTGGCCATCTTTGTGTGTTGGTTTAGTGATATGTTGAATGAGTCCAACAACTTCCAATCAATAACAAGGTTGTCTTCTGCTTGGGAAAACAGAGGTCATTGGTGTGGCCATCTTTGTGCGTTGGTTTAGTGATATGTTGAATGAGTCCAACAACTTCCAATCAATAACAAGGTTGTCTTCTGCTTGGGAAAACACAGGTCATTGGTGTGGCCATCTTTGTGTGTTGGTTTAGTGATATGTTGAATGAGTCCAACAACTTCAATTCAATAGCAAGGTTGTCTTCTGCTTGTAAAAAAGAGTTCAAAGTTTCAACTTAGGTCAAAGACTGACACAGTTGTACAAAGATGATACAAAATACCACACTGGGTTTTTTTTTCTCAAGTTTGAAGTGTAATTTGTTTCCAGTCTTGCATCATGCTCTGAATTGCTCAAATCCGTACACATCAATTCAGTAAAAAAAATTGCACATGGCATGAAAAATAGCAGTAGTGCTAGCATTTTTCTTAGCTTCTTGACCACATTGATGAGACAATTTATTCCCGCTGTCTTTCAGATACCATGACATGACACATCAGGAAGACATGATGGTATCCTTACTGAATCATCATGGTCCTTTAGCAGTTGCAGTTGATGCTACCAGCTGGCAGGATTACATAGGAGGGATCATACAGCATCATTGCTATGATCGTTATGATAACCATGCTGTACAGATTGTTGGCTATGATAAGACTGGTATGTACTTGGGATATACAGGGTGTACCAGTAGGTGCAATTATCATGGGTGGCATTACACAGCATCATTGCTATGATCAATATGATAACCATGCTGTACAGATTGTAGGCTATGATAAAACAGGGGGGTTTACTTGGGATATACAGGGTGTAACAGGAGGTAGAATTATCATGGGTGGCATTATACAGTGTCATTGACATTGCTATGATCAATGTGATATTAAACCACCATGTACAAATTGTTGGATGTGAAAAGAACATGGATTGCGAGTTTGAGCCCCGGCAGCATCATGTTGTGCACTTAATTGGGCAAGGCGCTTTACCTCACTTGCCTCTTTCTACCCAGGGGTGAAATAGGGAGCTGTTATGAATATTGTCCATTGAACACTGCCCAAAGGTATGAGCATGCCTTGGCCATTGTATGGCACCTGACATGTTCTAGTTATGATATATTAATTAATCCATTTTGGGAGTGTACAAAGTGGAACATATGTGGTATAAAATCTCATTGAGCTAAAGGGCTATTCCAGTTGAAATCCATACATTCCCTATAGGAGATATGACCTTAATCTCCCACACAGGGGTGTAATTTTCAAACAGAGTCATTCACACTCCCTGTGTGGATGATTAAGGTAAAGCCCTGATTTTTCCGTGTTACAAAATTTAAATTCCGTGTTACAAATTGGACGATTCCGTGATTTTCCGTTTTACATTATAAAGCACTGAAAAGTGCATACATTCCCATACAATCATGTTTTTAAAAGTGTAATTTGTCTTATATAATTATATGTACCTTTTTACTGTAGTCTCCCCTTAACATCCCCATTAAAATTAAGCATCATCAATTGTCTTGTGTGTACTTCCGATAGCTGTATCAGACAGAATCTTGCATCGTAGGCCTGGAATAAATGCTAGAATGGATTGTTTAAGGGGGTACTACACCCCTGGCCAATTTTGTGCCTATTTTTGCACTTTTCTCAGAAATTATAGCGCATTGGTGACAGGTAAGATATGTATATTATAGGGGCAAAGACTACAACTACTGCACTGAAAATTCAGCAACTCAAGGCAAGTAGTTATTGATTTATTAATCAAATATTGGTTTTCCCTAATTTTTGACTGTAACTCCACAACTGTTGTCTGTGCTGAAATAAAATTTCCAGTGCAGTAGTTTTAGTCCTTGCCCCTATAATATACATATCTTACTTGTCACCAATGCGCTATAATTTTTGAGAAAAATGAGGTATGAAGTTACTCCATTTCCGGAGGTTCTGCGCCCGAGCGCAAAACCTCCCAAACCGGAGGTTCTGCATATAACGTGCGCAGAAACTCCGTTTTTGGAGGTTTTGCGCATGGACGACAGTGACTATTATTATAGTTAATAAACCACCACAGCGTATACTAAAAGTAATGAAGTTAAGCAAGTTTAAACATTTATTATAACATCAGTTTTGATACGCAAAAACTCCAATATCTGAGGTTTTGCGACGGGCACAAAAACTCCGATTTTGGAGTTTTTGCGTATACTAAAAGTAATGAAGTTAAGCATGTTTAAACATTTATTATAACGTTAGTTTTGATGTAAAAACTCCAATATCGGAGGTTTTGCGAATACCGAAAAAAAACCGATTTTGGAGTTTTTGCGTATACTAAAAGTAATGAAGTTAAAGCATGTTTAAACATTTATTATACCATAAGATTTAATACAAAAAAACTCCAATATCGGAGGGTTTTTCTTGACAGTATAAAAACTCCGATTTTGGAGTTTTTTATATACTAAAAGTAATGAAGTTAACCATGTTTAAACATTTATTATAACATTGGTTTTGGTGCGCAAAAACTCCAATATCGGAGGTTTTGCGACGTATTTTGGAGTTTTTGTGTATACTAAAAGTAATAAAGTTAAGCATGTTTAAACATTTATTAGTTTTGATGCTTAAAAACTCCAAAATCGGACGCCTGCAAAACCTCCGATATTGGAGTTTTTAGCATCAAAAAACTAAATGTTTAATAAATGTTTAAACATGCTTAACTTCATTACTTTTAATATACATAAAAACTCCAAAATCGGAGTTTTTAGCCCCGTAAAACCTCCGATATTGGAGTTTTTGCATCAAAACTAATGTTATAATAAATGTTTAAACATGCTTAACTTCATTATTTTTAGTATACTATAAAAACTCCAAAATCGGAGTTTTTAGCCCGTCATAAAACCTCCGATATTGGAGTTTTTTGCGCATCAAAACTAACGTCACTCTAAATGTCTTATGATGCTTATCTTCATTACTTTTAGTATACGCAAAAACTCCAAAATCGGAGTTTTTGTGCCCGTCATAAAACCTCAGATATTGGAGTTTTTTGCGTATCAAAACTGATGTTATAATAAATGTTTAAACTTGCTTAACTTCATTACTTTTAGTATACGCAAAAACTCCAAAATCGGAGTTTTTTGAGTTTTTGCGTATCAAAACTAATGTTATAATAAATGTTTAAACATGCTTAACTTCATTACTTTTAGTATCATAAAAACTCCAAAATCGGAGTTTTTAGCCCGTCATAAAACCTCCGATATTGGAGTTTTTAGCATCAAAACTAATGTTATAATAAATGTTTAAACATGCTTAACTTCATTACTTTTAGTATACGCAAAAACTCCAAAATCGGAGTTTTTTTGTGCCCGTCGCAAAACCTCAGATATTGGAGTTTTTGCGTATCAAAACTGATGTTATAATAAATGTTTAAACATGCTTAACTTCATTACTTTTAGTATACGCAAAAACTCCAAAATCGGAGTTTATTGAGTTTTTGCGTATCAAAACTAATGTTATAATAAATGTTTAAACATGCTTAACTTCATTACTTTTAGTATACTCAAAAACTCCAAAATCGGTTTTTTTTTACCTTTCGCTAAACCTCCGATATTGGAGTTTTTAGCAGCAAAACTAATGTTTTTAAAATTGTTTAAACATGCGTTATCTTAATCCAAAATCAGAGTTTTTGCCCCCTGTTGCAAAACCTCCGATATTGGAGTTTTTGCGCATCAAAACTGATGTTATAATAATTGTTTAAACATGCTAAACTTCATTACTTTTAGTATACGCAAAAACTTGCAAAATCGGGAGTTTTTGCGTCGGTCGCAAAAACTCCGATATCAGAGGATTTGCGCATTGTTTCCAGTTTTGGCAGCTTTCGGCATGATGACGACGATGATGAAGATGCAGACTTAATGAATCATAATAACGTTTTGAAGAACTTTGCGACTGATGAATCAGAAGCAAAATGTTACCGAGTTTAGGTAAACCATGGGTTTTAAACATTTTGGCATGTTCGGTATGACCTGCAAATGTCTGATCATCATATTCAAGTTATTTCAAAAAGAAAATATGCGCGGTAACTTTTACCCATGTTTATTTCAAGCGTGCGCCAACTAGGCAACTTACGGCGCAAGGGTAAACTTGGCACCCGCATGGCACTTGAAACTATTCAAATCTTCTTAAGCTATTGAGATGAGACTAATATCTTTATGGAATTGCGATTAGCTAGGCCCTCAAGATGTCATCTTGGTCCCGTTACGGTTAAAGGATAAACTTGACACCCCGTCGTCCTCGCGTGGCACTTAAAATAGCTTAAACCCACTTGTGAGTATTGAGGTGGGATTATTCTAAGGATAATAATTGGGACTTGTCTTAAGTCGTCTTTAGCAACGTGTGATTAATAAAATGGCACTTATGTCTTTCGGAGAAATGTGATGTCCATCCCTATTCATGTACCGGTATCAGTCGATATCAATTACTTTTTTATTGTCATAAGCATGACCACAGAGTGCTTCGTGTGTTAATGGAAATCTTATCTACTATTTCCATGGTGTGTTTAAGGTCACAATCGACCTCACTTATTTTTGAAATTGTTGGTAAAATGCTGACATTAGGCCTACTTACAATTATTTATGATGATGTGCCTGATTATTTATGATGTTGTGTCTGATTCTTTACCCTAAACCCACCGGTCCGTGGATACCGGTAACGACTGGTAATGGATGCAGTTAATTATTTTTAATTAAGCATAACCCAAAAAGACCTCCTGGGTCGCGATATTTTTTTTCGTACATGTACATCGTGCAATTTTGTAAAATTAAATCAGTTGATTAAACAATGGATATCGACTGGTAATGTAGACTAAGCTATTTTCAATCAACTCAATACACCCTCCATGGGCCGGTGTATAACGACTGGTGATGTAGACTAAACTTTTTCCACCCCCGCCCCCCCCCACTCATCGTGGCGATGGATAACGACCGGTAGGCCTAGGCCTAGTTAAAGGCCCTTTCAGTGATTTCACAGGAACATAAAAAAAATGGAAATTTGTCAGAGTTGCTTAGAAATAAAGAATAAGTCTACAGAATTTCATTAAACCACTTTTCCCCTGAATACATTGACAAATTAGTCAAAAAACAGAAGTTTTAGAAAGGTGTTCTACTTCAACTCAGATCGACTCGAGAAAATCGAGATTTTTAGTACAGTCGCCACTAATCGACTGGAAAAACTTCCTAGTCCAGTGTTTCTAACACGGGGAAGTAGAGTCTAAATTGATTTAAAACAGGCGCTTAATTTTGTAGTAGAAAACAAAATAAGCAATTAAAGGTCACCGAGGCAAACTAACGGTCAATTCAAATATGAAAAACAGTTAAAATTGTGTATTTTGTTTAAAATAGTAGCTACTGATGTAATAAGTAGTAGAAACAATACACGCAGCGTGTTGGTGCGATGGAGAGTGAGCTTCTTTCGATCTCGAGTCGGACTTTTGTACTGTCAGTATCAAAAGTCCAGAATCATGCAAATGCTTTATTTTGTCTAAAATACACGGCTTTCGACCGAACCACTAGCAGGCTATGTTAGCACATCTATGCCAATTACAAAGGTACCAAAATCTGAATTTTGATGATTTTTACGATCGTCCGGATGAGCAAATCACTGAATGGGCCTTTAATGTTATTTTTAATAAACCCCAAAACACCCTCCCGGGTAGGAATGTTTTTATTTAACAACATGCAATTTTGTCAAATTAGGTATTAAAAAATGGTTAACGACTGGTATTGCAGACTAAGCTATTTTCAATAACCCCCCGCCATGGATAACAACATGTATTTATGCCCGGTATTTATGTTATTCTTAATTAACCCAAAGCACTCTCCTGGGTAGGGATATTTTTAGTTAACCAAAAATATCACTTAAAATACAGGCTCAATGGTTTGTGGGGTTTTAATGCTTTTGGCAAAAAAATTTTTTTTAAATATAAATAAATAAATTTTGTTGTTTTGCTTTTGATCATCATGCCGTTTCAAAAGAAACTACGCTCGGTAAAGTTTTGCACATTTTATTTCAAACGTACCGCCAATGAGTGAACCTATGTGAAAGAAGAAACTTGGCACCCGCATGGCACTAAGAAGCTACTTTAGTCGTATTAACCCCACTTGTGAGAATTGATAATGGGAATATTCTAATAATCCTAGGGCTTAAGACATCTTAAGCATTGTGCGAGTATAATGAGATGCGATTAAACATCCCCCTCCTTGCGCGTGTATCGACTTAAAATGTGTTTCCCATTGTCATACTTGGATACACACTGACCACAGAGTGTTTTCTTTACTGAATTAGTTGTTTTGTTCTTTTGTGTTGAAGGACCATTGAAAGAATATCCAATTTAACAATTTTGAAGTCAGCTTTTCAGAAATCGCCCAATATTTATTGGATTTCGCATTGTTTAGCATGTTTAAACAATTATTATAACATTAGTTTTGATGCGCACGACTGACGCCAAAACTCCGATTTTGGAGTTTTTGCGTATATGCCTACTAAAAGTAATTCAGTTTAGCATGTTTAAACAATTATTATAACATTAGTTTTGATGCACAAATCCTCCAATATCGGAGGTTTTGCGACCGGCGCAAAAACTCCGATTTTGGAGTTTTTGCGTATACGAAAAGTAATTAAGATTTAGCATGTTTAAACAATTTTTATAACATTAGTTTTGATGCGTAAAAACTCCAATATCGGAGGTTTTTGCGACAGGTATAAAAACTCCGATTTTGGAGTTTTTGCGTATACTAAAAGTAATTAAGATTAAGCATGTTGAAACAATTTTTATAACATTAGGTTTGAGGCGCAAAAGCTCCAATATCGGAGGTTTTGCGACGGGCGCAAAAACTCCGATTTTGGAGTTTTTGCGTATACTAAAAGTAATTAAGATTAAGCATGTTGAAACAATTTTTATAACATTAGTTTTGATGCTTAAAAACTCCAATATCGGAGGTTTTATGACGGGCTTATAAACTCCGATTTGGAGTTTTTATGTATACTAAAAGTAATTAAGATTAAGCATGTTGAAACAATTTTTATAACATAAGTTTTGATGCGCAAAAACTCCAATATCGGAGGTTTTGCGACGGGCGCATAAACTCCGATTTTGGAGTTTTTGCGTATACTAAAAGTAATTAAGATTAAGCATGTTGAAACAATTTTTATAACATTAGTTTTGATGCTTAAAACTCCAATATCGGAGGTTTTGCTGACGGGCGAGAAACTCCGATTTTGGAGTTTTTGCGCATGCTGTGGTGGTTTATTAACTATAATAATAGTCACTGTATAGTCCATGCATAAAACCTCCAAAAGCGGAGTTTCTCAGACGTTATACGCAGAACCTCCGGTTTTGGAGGTTTTGCGCTCGGGCGCAGAAACTCCGGAAATGGAGTAACTACATACATGGAAAAATGCAAAAATAGGCACAAAATTGGGTAGGGGTGTAGTACCCCCTTAATGGTTGATTACTGCTAAATTATCACTTTTCTTTTTTTTTTGCAAATCAACACAAAAGTTGGACATTTTACACGGATTTTCACTACTTTGTGGCATTTTCAAATTTCCGTGAGCAAACCCCGAATTCCGTGAATTTTTCTGTTTTTCCGTATCACGGAGAAATCATGGCTTTAGATTAAGGTCATGTCTTCCATAGGGGGTGTATGGATTTCAACTGGAATAGCCCTAAGCAGAGACAACTTATTTCCGTAGTTACTTACCCATTAATTACATGGGTTTTTTTTATCTCTTGAACAGGTCCTGTACCATACTACATAGTACGAAACTCATGGGGCAGTAAATTTGGTTTGAATGGCTACCTTAATATCAAAATAGGCGACAACCTCTGTGGGATCGCAAACACTGTTGGATCTCTTGATGTCCAGTAGCTGCAACTGAAAGGCCATTTTAATTTAATAGTTTGTCTCAAAACCCTTCCAAAGTTGGAAATCATAATGCAGAACACATTATTAAAGGTGAACCTCATTGAAAATAAAGTTATATATATATCAATGGAAAGCTTATGATGTCAGGATACTAAAAACTATTTTTTCCGATTTTTTTGATTGCCAATAAAGCTGAAAAATTTAAAAAAAGCGAATAAATTTTTGGTCTTTTTAAAGCTACCAAAAAGCACCCAAATCAATCGTCTATGACCTTGGGAATGCTCGTGGCGTAAGCTCAGGGTTCGTGAGTCACGTGATCCTACTCGGAAACATGTAAACAAGACTTGCTTCCTGTACTTTGATTTTCACAATAAAGCTTGAAATTAGAGGAATCTTCAAGTTGCTGGTTCCTTCTATATATATTAGAAATAATAGAACAATTGTCAACACGTAAATTTTCCGTAAATTTTGACAAAATCAGTCATAACTAGCTGGGTATAATTGGGTAATTGAGTTTGAATTTCGCGCTGGGATCAATTCCATGCGCAAATGATACAGTCACTCACTCGCTGATGAAAGATGGAGTACCATCTGAAAATTCCGAGGTAGGAATTAATTCCTTCTGTTTGGATCAAAAGTTTAAATCAAAATCAAAATTAAATACTTGTTTGTGACATTCCCTATTCTTGATTCATTTTAAAATATCTGATTTAAAATAATATCGTCTTGCAGTAATCAAAATATTTTTAATAAAAAAAAGCCGCCGATTTCATCAAATCCAGCCCATATGGTTTTCATATTTAGCGCATTGCGGTAATACATTCTTTCCACACAATCACGATTGAAAGAAACAGATATTTGATTATAAAATAAATACAATTTGGGCTTGATAGACCATTATTTGATGGAATTCTGAAATCTGAATAAAATTAAAATATTGTCAATTGTGTCACGATTCTTTATAAATGATAGTACAATCAGTATACGGTACTGAAAAGTGAACCATGTTTTATGGATTACCGCACATGATGCGTAAATTGCTGCTCAAGAAATTGAGGGGACCCGACACTGTGGTTCCAGGGTTTATGCACAAACACAGCGACTCGCCCGTCATCCTTTGCGTGTGTTTCAGCAGATTTGATCAATCGTTATCTTATATTTGGAACATTTACAGGAATAAATTTTGCTGATGAAGTAGCAATAAGTTGGAAATATCAGAATGTGAATATAAAATCGGTCATTTTGTCTGTACAGTACAGTCGCGGACTGTACACTCGGCGCCGGACTCGGCGAATGAGTCTCGGTCAGTCACGCACTGAGTTCATCCCGTATGTATCTCACGAGTTCGCCTATCATACATGCCCGGTTGTCCCGGGCCGGTTGTAAAGCTAAGAAATAATTAAAAAATCCTGTACATGTACCTTATTCTATTCCTTCATTTTCTCATTGTGATAAGTTCATCTCAACTTGTGGTGTCGATCTGAACTGGTAGCACTAGCAGTTATTTTTTCCAATCTGTTTTCATTCCGGTTCTTCGGCGAATCTTTGCTCTTCGTGCTTTGACTGTAATATTCCCTATGCATATCAGTGATATCGTGGATGGCTTGGCCTATCCCAAATCACCCCGGCCAGCACTTTTCCCATTTTTAAATCCACACACTTTATTCAGGAACTTCATTCTTGATTTGATCATGATGTTTCCTTCATGTTTATATTCTTATTTTATTGAAGATATTTTTCATGTAAAGTAAGTTGACAATGACTGAATTCGTGCATTGGCCCGATGCATGCAACAGTAATGCATGGACATTGTGTTTACAATCAAACCCGAAGTAACTGTGTGTCCCCAAGCTGGCGTCATCAACTAAAAGCGCCTAATTTGAACGATTTCGTTTTGTAATTTAGGGGGTGCCAATATCCAATCTTTGCATGGAGATTATGTCTAGCCTGGTACGTTAGGCAAATAAAAATGTTCTTTTCTGCTTCCTGACATCATAAGCTTTCCATTGATATATAACTGTATTTTCAATGAGGTTCACCTTTAAAAAAAAAAAATTTTTTACTTAATTTTTTTCTCTTTAAAATGCATGTATAGTTTCACTGTGTTGAAGATGAAGAATTGTATTGAGATTTATGACAAATGTGTCCCTATTTGTCAATGTTTTGTCCTATATTTAGTCATTTTAATGACATTTTACTCTTTCCCGTCCCAATTTTAACCCTGAAAATGTCTGTGGGGTGCAATTTCCCTCCAGCTCCCCCTGGCTATGCCATGCACTGTGGGGACCCCAGACATACCCCATTAGGACACAGGATAGAGTATAAAAAGGGAATTGTGACACATTTTGTGTTGATGCTATGTGGAAATCATCATCTTTTTTTTGCATAATTTATACAATGAACATTTTGCCTGATGTATTTTTTAATATTAAAACATATTTTTATATTCAATCAAATTGTGTATAATGTAATAACAATATGTATATTTATTTGGAAAAGACGATGAAAATTTTAAGTTTATTAAATGTGTGATTTTGTCTTCAACTTGTGTCTGGTCTAATACACAGACATTCCACTTGAAACATTTGTTTTTGCTTTGTATAATCAGACCAAAAGAAAAAAATGTAGCAGTAGAATTATTTGTAAATACAATTTAAGAGTATTTCACCAAGCACTTTTGTGTGAATTCCTTTTCTGAAGGATCCCTGTTTCTGGGAACTTTTTACCCATCATGAATTTGGTTTTAAACTTAAACTGGGAAAATTGTAACATATCATCTTAAAATGCTACTAATTAAATTCACAAGATATGTAACACAACTCATTAGTAATTTAATTTAAGGTATTTATAATTTATAATGATCTGTTCCAAGTCCAGTAACACCTCATGCATATTTTCATGGGTAGGATTAGGCCTATGTTCACTGGAGGGGTATGAAATCTATACTATGTCTCGTCTCTAGTTATGCCATGTTGGATTTCGTAGTGGCAGATTCAAACCGTGCATGTCAACCTAATCCCACGGGACGTATACACATGCGTAGAAGGGTGATTTGTCTGTATAAAAGCACCATTTGAGTCTGCCACAAAAAAATCCAACATGGCGTTACTCTAAACTTCAGACGAGACACAGTACAGCCTGTTATATTGATTTTTCAAAGTAAAATTTATGCTACTGTCTATTTCAATGCATCCAAAGGTCCAGGGAAATTAATGAGTTGTCACTGGAGATGGAATGGATATTCTTAAACACTTGAGAACGTTCCAGCAATCCTATTGGTTCTTACCCGTGTGATATGACACGATATCACACGGGTCAGCGTGTGTGCATCAACGCGATACGCGTACTCGCTATTTGAACCAATCGGAGGCGCATAGCAACAACTGGACTGATCGATTTTAAGCCCTAGGTAGTTCCTTGTAAAGTGTAGGATTTAATTTGATTAACACTTAAGATATTTCTATTTAAATTGAAGTGTTTAAGAATGAGAATAAAGGTATTGTTTTTAGCCGCTGTCATGCATCTATCGTCTCATATAACACGGGCGACATCATTATTTTTGGCGTAAAAATTATTTTTGGCGTTAAAATAATGATGTCGCCCGTGTTATATGAGACGATAGATGCACTCCAGTGGCTAAAAACAATACATTTATTCTCTAAATAGCAGCTTTGCATTCACAAACTTTGTTACTCTAATTATTAAAAATTTACAGAACTTGCTTTTACTGAAATATATAAATATGATTATAAAAAATAATAAGGGGACATATCTGACAGTGAAAACTAACATTTTGTAGAAAAGAAATGCAGATCTATTTTTTTATCAAAATGTAACGATATTGCTTTAATGGGATAAGAAATTAGCATGTGATTTGCATAGCAATTTATGCCACGTCCAGCAGACACACCTGTTTCTGATGGACATTTTATTTTTGAAAAGACCATACATACCAGTGTCATACAATACATAAAAAATAATTTGTATAGGCCCTCTCGAAAACTAGTGCATTGCATTGCGTGTGTACTTGCTCAATTAGCATTTTGTGCAAATTTTATTACAAACTTGAATGCTGTTCTTTTTTAATGGTCCTTTTCATGGTACAATTACCGAATAGGGTGGAACTTGCTAGACTTTGAGTCCAGTCCCATTTATGGGTTTAGGGTTATGGTTTACGGTTGAAATAGGGCAGTCTTGTAATAAGACTAGTACAGTTGCACCCTATTCGGGAATCACTATGGAGATAAAAAAAAGGCTGGAAAGGGTGTTACAGCCTCATTTTAGGCATTGAATGTTATTTGTGATACTTTTGAAGAGGGGGTTCTAGCCAAAACAAAAAATGTCTTACACCTTAGTGGTCATGAAGCAAAGGTAAACATTGCAAGTTAATGCAAGTATTGTCAGTGGCGGTGCTACGGGGACAGGGGGAAGGGGGCAAAGGAGCATTTCCCCGAAATATTTTTCTTGTCCCTCCAGTTTGCCCCCCATTTTTGAGGGAAAAAACCCAAATTTACGTAAATTTCCACTTTTTGTGGCAATTTTGCACAAAATTTGTTGATTTTGCCCCCCCCCATGCCCCCCGAAAAAAATTCCTGGTGCCGCCACCGAGTATTGTTACTTGGATCTGCAAATTGCAAGTTAGATACCACAGCAGTAGTAGTACATGTAAAAGTGTTGAGTTCATTGGAACATTTCATGATTAAATGTGACAAAATCAAACATACAAAATCAGACAAAAGTGGGCGCTGTCATCAGGCCTTTTGTTTTGAGGAGAGCTGGAGCTGTCACTCTGCTACAGCTCATAATCACTTTTGGTGTGAGCTGTATCACTCCCCTTATTTGCAATCAGGGGAGCCATTTTTTATGACTTCACCTTAAATAGTTTCGCAGAAGTTTATCTACATATTATGACTATAAATATCAGTAAAACATATTATCAGTAAAACATACATGTACTTGAAATCTATGGATTTACCCAATTCAAAATGCACTTTTTGTATTCTTTGTGACCTTTATGAGTCATAATGAGACACTCTCCAACAGCTCGGCCACTCTCCTTAGCAATTCATGGGAGAGGTTTGAACAGCTCTCCTTAATCCTCAAGGGGAGCTGTTGACAGCTTGGCTAGAAAATTCTAAAACACAAGGCCTGTGACATGTTGCTTATTTAAATTTGATCTGATATTCTTGTTTGGCTCTGAATCAAGGGATTTGACAGGTTTCTTTTACCATAAAGCAGTCCTTTCCATAGATCCCGGGGAATGGGGGGATAAATCCCCCCCCAATATTTTGCCAGGAGAGATAGATGGTCCATACAATCACCCCCCCCCATGTTGACACCTGTTAGTGTGTTTCTGACCAAGTTAACCTCATATTTGGCAATTTTAGCACCAAAAGTGCATATTTTTGCGCGCTTTGTGCAATTTTATTCCACTTTTGCACCATATTTCATCAGTTTAACTTCAATATGGCAAAAATTTTTGCAAGCTTCCCGCGCATTTGTACCATAAACTTATCTTGTCGCCAAAAGGTGCTGGATTCACTATACTTCCAAGAAATTTTTTCCAACCCCATCCCCCCAGTGTCAAAAAGAAATCTATGCCACCAGTCCTTTTGTAATGTTATTTTTAAATTAAAATAAATGGTGCTTAATATAATAGTTCCATCGACTGCATTATGGTACAGGTAACATGTTCAATGTATGCAGAAACTCTGTAACCGGTAACATGTGGGTGCCCAGTTTTGTCTGATAAAGGGCACATTAATATGCTAAATCTGTAAAATATTAAAGAAAATGAGACTTGTAATTGCCAAACTTAGCCTACACAATTGTTAACTATGCAATCATGTATGTTTATTTCAAATAAACGTAATTTTTCACCAGGTTCGCTGTTGCAAAATTATGTTTATTTGTATAATTCCTGTCGATCATGCCACTGTTTTTCCATATTATGTTTATTTCATTGAAGATTTGAGGAAATAAAGTACTTCAAATTAATCAAGGTTTGTTTTTGACCCATTGGGAGTTGACTGGTTATTGCATTTAAGTTGGAGAGTGGATTAATGAAAATGTAGACAAAATATGCTATGCAAACAACATCGCATATAACTACAGGGCTGTCAACGCTCGCGCATTCTCACAGTCTCACGCCAAGGTAGTATAATCTCACGACTAAGTAGTAAATCTCATGCAAAGAGCTGTCAAATGAGAAAAATCTCACCCCATCGTAAAAATAATTTGTTGTCCCTACCCCCACTTTTTAGATTCTCGAGATCCGCGCCGTGACTCAAATAATCATGGCCCAGGGTCAAAATGAACATTGTAGTCGGCAAAAAATAATTTCTCCCTGGTATGCCTCTGTTCAACAGTGTCTCACGCCAAACAATTCCAAAAAGTTGACAGCCCTATACAGCACATCAGGCCACCATATCCTATCAACATACCAAGTTTGAAGTTGATTGGTTATTGCGTTTAAGTTGCAGAGTGGATTAATGGTTTTGATTAAGCCATTTTTGGCCCCACACATACGTAGGGCCCCTTATGTTCTCATCCAAATGGTTGGTTGCCTGGATGTTTGGCTGTCCGTCTGGGCTATACAGCACATCAGGCCACCATCAGGTCACCATACCAAGTTTGAAGTTGATTGGTTATTGCGTTTAAGTTGCAGAGTGGATTAATGGTTTTGCTTCCGCCCGGACGGACAGCCAAACATCCAGGCAACCAACCATATGGATGATAACATAAGCCCCACGTATGTGCAGGGGCCAAAAATTGATTAATCAAGGTTTGCTTTTGACTCATTGTGAGATGTGCAATTTTTGGTATGCAAAATATATACCATAATTCAATCTAATGGGCACCTGAAGTGCTTGAGCTAGTCACTTCAAGGGGCATTTATCGAATGCATTATGAAAACTTCCAAGCAAACCAATAGTGACTCGGGCAAGTACTGATTTATTAATAGAGGTGTGACCCAATCAATAGCTTCATCCCCATTTTCTTCATCAAAACTGACACTTTGGAATCAGAAGAAAGCTCAACCTAGATTGTGACACAGCATTTACTACTTGCACGGTTCCGCCATTATGCACAATGTGCGAGGAGAGCCTCGAACTGGCATCACACATCAATGAGAAGCAAATGAGCCATATTACATTGTGTGTAAATTTATGTAATTATTCCTTTCATGTGATGTCAGTTCGAGGCTCTCCTTGCACATAGTACATAATGGTGTAACTGTGTACATAACAGCGGAACAGTGCAAGTAGTGAATAGCTTTCATTCCGATCTCAAGACTTCTTCCAATACCCCACCACTCACACATTTTCTGTGCTAAATCCAATACTTCACCAATACCCCAGCACTCGCTCGCACATTTTTCAGTACTAAATTGGGACGCGACTAAAAAATAATGCACAACAGACATCATTCTATGCTTTTTTCAGATTTATTTCTTCAGATTTGTATGCATTCTGGTTCCAATTCAACCCTTGAATACCGGTACTTTGTTATTAATATGCATTCAAATACCACCTTGCTTTGTCCTGTACCAGGACTCTGACCATGAAACTTGGACCAGCCAAGTTTGCATGCTACAGAGCCATGAATGCAAAACGCAGCGAATCACAAATTTGAATATGGATGCTACCAGCAGGGTCCTATCTAGGAAGGCATCCCCAGCGTTGCCTACATCATGATCAGCATTCCCGCATGATGCCTCCACAACCTGGTAATGCTGGCTTGAATAGCTTGACCCCTATGGAAGACATGACCTTAATCTTCCACACAGGGAGTGTGAATTTTAATGGGATTACCTAAATGGGCGACTCCATTTAAAATCTACACCCCCTGTGTAGGGGATTAAGGTCATGTCCTTCCTATGGGGTTTAAGAATTTAAACTGGAATAGCCCATAATTTTATCCCTGTCTGTACCTTCATGCCTGTATCATATTAAACAAATCGCCAGTCACCAATTAATGCTGGTAGCAATGGTACACAACACATGTTACCAATATTTTCAGTCATTGCTAGCAACTGTGATTTGAGTCACTCCTACTTCACTTGGCAAATGATTAGATGCTGGACGTGTGCTAGCCACTTCTGCAGTCCCTTATCCGGACCTCTAATATACGGATCTGTTATTTAGCCATGTGAACTTCATAGTGAAACAAGTTATTTTATTTTATTTTATTTATTTCTTATTTAACCTGGGTGACCAATCAATGCACTATCTCCCTTGATTCCCATGTTTTTAATGCTTTGACACCTAAAATTTGTGCTCTGAAGCAATTTTATTATGTACATTTACTGCAGTCAAATACCATCTTTAAATGAATATTACTCAATAGTGAGTAAGTCTTGTTGGCCTTATTTTAGCACTTCATACATTCAATACACAACACATAATTCATTTATCCAGATTTTTTACTCATTCGGCTATTGGGCTATTCATTTAAAATCCACACTTTTCTGTGGAAGATTTTGAAATATCTTCCACAGGGGAGTATGAATTTCAAATGGAATTAACACATTAGCAACTCCATTTGAAACTCACTCTCCCTCAGGAGAAGATTCAGGTTGAATCTTTCACAGAGGGTTTATGAAATTCAAACAGAGCTGCCTAATGTGCTTATTCCATTTGAAATTCATACTCCCCCTGTGGCAGATATTTTCAAAATCTTCCACAGGGGTAGTGTGGATTTTTAAATGGAATAGCCCATTGCTTGGTTCCATCATGGCTAAATATAAGAGGTATCAGTAAACCACTTTCCCTAAAAACACAAGATGTAGATACAAAAAATGTCATGCTCCATGTCAGGGTAGTGACTGCTTAGTACAACACAACTATAATATTAATACCACTGGTGTTTAAAACACAATTGATAATAAATTCTGACTGTTGTCACAATTTAATATATTAAGTTTAAAGGCTACAGGTTGCATGTCCAATTCTTTCAAGCAGGTAGAACGGCTGGATTTAGTCAATTTTGTTGATGCAATAGCACAAAATGAGTTGGATGAGCTCCGATGGGACACATTTGAGGTCCTTCAACATGGTATGCTCCTGGAGCATAACTGCTTAACTACCTCATAGGGCAGCTCTTAATTTTTACACAATCTATACCTTTCAATCCCTCTGTCTCTCTGAAAAATAAAAGAAATTGCAAAGCAGACAGGGGCTGGAACCCACAACCTGATTACAAGACCATCACCAATACCACTACACCACGCAATCTCGACTGGCAGAATATCATTCAATATATTTACAGAATAAACTGTGCACATAATATGCTGGCGAAGTGACGTAATAATCGGATTAACTACCGTAGCAATAAGTGAAAGTAATTTTTGAATATACCGCGCTGCACTGGTGTGTTCACACGGTACCACTGCATTGAACCATATCATGCTGACCACTCGCACCTGTAAGATTAGTATCTTTGAAAAGACCGGTATTGTATTCAATACTATGATTGCAGACATACACAGGTGATGAGTGCAACTTGCTTGTAGTGGAGAACGATATATTCAAAATTGTTTTCACCTATTGCTATGGTAGTTAATCCGATTTATTACGTCACTTCGCAAGGCCACATATTATGCTCCAGGAGCACAATACATTGAAGGTATCTTAAATAATCCAGATGGGACACCAACTGATTTTAAATTGTGGTCAGAACAAGGATGCAATTTCACCTGATTTCTCTTGTTTGCATCTCACAATGTAAACACATCAAAAGAAATAAGTCCCCCTCTGAAAATTTCGTCATAACATCGTAAAGTAAAACTTTGTACCAATAAAACTTAGTTAGAAATAATTATATGATTATGAGTGTTTTGTGAAAATGAAAGATGTCCATGACTTCATGGCTGAATGAACCCAAATTGAAGACAAAACTGCCCTTTCCAAAAGTCACAAAGTAGGCCTATGCTTGTTAACTGCAAGGCGTATTGGGACAAGGAATGGAACTGGCCATCTTACAACTCACTGTGCTGAACTCTGCACCAAAGGGATTTGCATGGCTGAATGATCAAGAATCGATACACATTACAGTAAATGTTCACTTGGTGAGGATTTTAAACTGCACTCAACCACATGGGGTTTTCCATTAGTAACAAGTCATGAATCAATTTTTGTGACAAGCATAGGCCTACTTTGTGACTTTTGAAAAGGGCAGTTTTTGCTTTCAATTTAGGCTCATTCAGCCCTGAAGTCATGGAAATCTCTCATTTTCACACAGCACTTAGTAAACAGTTATATAATTATTTCAAAGTTAGTTTTATTGGTACAAAACGAAACCTTACAATGTTATGACGACATGTTCAGAGGGGGACTTATTTCTTTTGATGTGTTTACTATTATTATCTTCTCGTAAGTAGTTATCACCTTGTATATGCTAAAACATGGTAACAGATGTACATATCGTCACTGGGTGGGAAAAACCTCATATGTACTTTTGTATATTTAAGAGGTTGCTTCATCCATGTTCAAGGGCCAAAAGTACATGCAGGAAACACCTCATATTTACTTTTGGCCCTCGAAAATGGATAAAGCCTCGTAGGTGTAGATTTTATATTGACTGCTTTGCTTCATCCATGTTCAAGGGCAAAAAGTACATACGAGGTTTTTCCCGCCCAGTGACGATATGAAATATACTGCGAACAAAAAGCACATGACACTTAAAACAAAAGCAATATCTTCAGATGCTAAACATAATTTACCAAATGAAGTAATCAATATATGGAGAAGTTTGTTCTGGCCGTGTGTCCCGAACTCGCCACCCTTAGCGTTACATCACAGATATTATGAATTTTTACACCAATCAAGTTTCTAATTAAATTATCTCCACATGTATCAACCCTAAACTAGCAAAAGTATACATTTTTGGAAAGCTGAAGGCATAAACAATTCAAATATATACATTTCAACTCTTTATACAGGGTGACCTTCAAGTTATACAGGGTGCAATAAGAAGATTCTGATAAAAAATAGGTTACTTAATGCATTGCTTATTACCAACTTACGGTAATAAACTGAAAGTAAACAACATTCATTTGGTTAGAGGATAGGAGGAGCCTACTGACTTTGGAAGAAACCAAAATCACAGCTGTTTGGTAATCTCAGAATACAGGGTGTCCCAAAGTATGTTAGAATTTTTTACAATTCAACATATTTTGAACTGAAACATTTTGCCCCTAACCCATACAGTAAAAATAAGTCCATATTTGGATTCCTCATCAAATTTCCCTTCAGAAAATCTATACTTTGACTATGATAGGATAAGTAATTAAAATTTTACACTAACTTTCAGAATTTGAAGACATCCACATTACTTACAACAGTATTTAATATAAAAATGGGTAGTTTTGTATGGAAAAGTTTATATTTTCTAGACTAAACCAATCATAAATGATTAAAAACAATTAGTTATTGTTTAGCTGTAAGGTCATGAGTCTTTTAGATGCTAAATAGAATCAAAATCCAATTTACAGCCTTTACAGAAGCAGATTATGCACTAAAATATCAATCCCATAGAGTTTGTGTGTGCCACATCCCCCACCTCTACATCCCCCACCACCGCCACCCTGCCCATTCCGAATTCTATGAAGCACAGTGTCAGTGCTAAAAAGGCTCAAGAATTTCTTTTTACAGGGTTGAAAGTGCATTTTATTTAGCAATAAAATGAGACCACAAGCATGACAATAACTTCTTGCTTGGCAGAGATATCATCATTTAATTTGAGTCGATTTTGGAAAAAGGTAACATCTCCACTTTTTTTGGGTGGCGAGTTCAAGACACACAACCTTCTGTGTATTTGATACTATATTCGACTTTATTTTCCCAAGTTGAATAGAAAAGAGAGTATTTCAAAAATGACATAATTTATAGCCTTTTCTCTCAAAACACACTGATTATGAGCATGGTGAGCGAGTGTTGATCTGTCACGCTATATCGAGCCTGTTAGAATAGCTGGTAGGAATCGTCCTGAATGAGGAAATATCCCAAATGTGTCACTTTTGAAATACTCTCTTTTTCCATTCAATTTGGTATAACTTGGGAAATACATGTAAAGTCGCAACATACCAAATGACGTATCAAAATACATAGAACAAAATTACCCATATCTAATAAATAATAATAATAATAATAAATAAGCATTTGTAATGCGCCATTTAGCTAGAAAATTAAATCTAATCCAAGGCGCAGAATGATTACTTTATATACTTTAGGTTAAGTTTCTTCAAGATAATTGTTCAGATACTTGTTTGTGTGCAGTATTATGTTATCATATATAATATGACCAGATTCACAAGTAATACATTTTGACAATTGCGTTATCCCATTTCTAACTTGCTCAGTCGCTACGCCTACAAATCTTCACATCCCTGGCATATTTGGTTGCAAGTTATGAAATTTTCATATGTTCATGTTTCTCATGTTTTCTTTCTATTTTTTTGCCTATATGTGTACATCCATATCAAAACGATGCACTTGTCGGCTGCTACATGATGTGTCTCTTTTTGCATAATAGCTAGGAATAAATACCAGACTCATCTCAAGTAGAGGTCATTTCAAATCATCCCAAAGTCACATGGTTTAGGAATTCAGAGAACATTCCATAACTATGTGACTTGGGGATGATTTGAAGTGACCTCCACTTGAGATGAGTCTGGTATTTATTCCTAGCTATTATGTGAAATGAGACACATGTAGCAGCCGACAAGTGCATCGCTTTTGATATGGATGGACACATATTTAAATTTCATTATTGCCAACTTTGGTCTGATTGGATAAGTTACATTCGTCAATCTATTACACACGATCAAGCACTCTATGTCGTACATATTGCAAATAGGGCATCAAAAACAAAGATATCTGATAAACAAGGTATCTTTACACATCGTACGTACGGTTAAAAAAAAAGGTATTTCAGATTTTTGGGCTGAAAACACGAGTCCTTACATTTTTATTTACATTGTCATCTAAGTACCCAAATTGCACGGCACAAAAATGGGACCTGGTTTTGTTTCAATGTATTGCTTGCTTAGGGTGTAAAAAGATGACAACTCAAATTTAAGGTGTTAATATTTCAATATCGTATTACTTCATTAGTAGATTTTTAACATGCTTAGAAGTAAGAAGCGACTGTTCATAAACATCTATTTAGCATTCATGATGTCCAAATTCTGACGGAAAAAATGGAGTTCCTAAAAGTAAGCTTTTTTGTACAGTAAAAAGGTTTTCCCTGATTTTCAAAATTAGGCTTGGTAGTACGAGTACAAGCAAACAATATTTTGCCCGATAAAACTACACCGATTAATCTATACACAGGCTTAAATAACCATTTTGATGCTGAAACAGGGTCCAAATTCTGCAATCTATATGTGACCTTCCACAACCAAATGGCTATAATGAGGATATTTTCACTTTTTGAGATATTGAACAGACAAATAAATAACCATTTTGATGCTGAAACAGGGTCCAAATTCTGCAATCTATATGTGACCTTCCACAACAAAATGGCTATAATGAGGATATTTTCACTTTTTGAGATATTGAACAGACAAATAACCATTTTGATGCTGAAACACTATCCTACCTCTGCAATCTATATGTGACCTTCCACAACAAAATGGCTATAATGAGGATATTTTCACTTTTTGAGATATTGAACAGACAAATAACCATTTTGATGCTGAAACACTATCCCACTTCTGCAATCTATATGTGACCGTCCACAACAAAATGGCTATAATGAGGATATTTTCACTTTTTGAGATATTGAACAGACAAATAACCATTTTGATAATGAAACACTATCCTACCTCTGCAATCTATATGTGACCTTCCACAACAAAATGGCTATAATGAGGATATTTTCACTTTTTGAGATATTGAACAGACAAATAAATAACCATTTTGATGCTGAAACAGGGTCCAAATTCTGCAATCTATATGTGACCTTCCACAACAAAATGGCTATAATGAGGATATTTTCACTTTTTGAGATACTGAACAGACAAATAAATAACCATTTTGATGCTGAAACAGTATCCCACTTCTGCAATCTCTATGTGACCGTCCACAACAAATGCCTATAATGAGGATATTTTCACTTTTTGAGATACTGAACAGACAAATAACCATTTTGATAATGAAACACTATCCTACCTCTGCAATCTATATGTGACCTTCCACAACAAAATGGCTATAATGAGGATATTTTCACTTTTTGAGATATTGAACAGACAAATAAATAACCATTTTGATGCTGAAACAGGGTCCAAATTCTGCAATCTATATGTGACCTTCCACAACAAAATGGCTATATGAGGATATTTTCACTTTTTGAGATATTGAACAGACAAATAACCATTTTGATAATGAAACACTATCCTACCTCTGCAATCTATATGTGACCTTCCACAACAAAATGGCTATAATGAGGATATTTTCACTTTTTGAGATATTGAACAGACAAATAAATAACCATTTTGATGCTGAAACAGGGTCCAAATTCTGCAATCTATATGTGACCTTCCACAACAAAATGGCTATAATGAGGATATTTTCACTTTTTGAGATATTGAACAGACAAATAAATAACCATTTTGATGCTGAAACAGTATCCCACTTCTGCAATCTCTATGTGACCGTCCACAACAAATGCCTATAATGAGGATATTTTCACTTTTTGAGATACTGAACAGACAAATAACCATTTTGCTGCTGAAACACTATCCCACTTCTGCAATCTATATGTGACCGTCCACAACAAATGCTTTCACTTGAACTATTGAACAGGCAAATTCTCCTCAAAAGAAGCATTCCACTGATACATTACATGTCCTTATTGCTTTATTGAAGGGGAGTAAAAAAATCAAAAAAATTGGGAAATTCTTTGTTTTCTATTGCTTTTTAAGAAGTTCAATGGGCCTTATCTCTGAACTAGTTCTGCCAACATTATGACCCCTTTGCAGTGGATGGTCACATATTGTATAACAAGTAAATTTTACTATTTAAATTGCACTGCTGTGAGGCTTTCAAAGTCTGTCAGGTAGTTTTTTGACAACCACAATGACCAGTTTGTACAGCTTGTGGCAAAAAAACAATTGAAAAAGCACTTTCATTTTACCCTATTGGGTCAATGTTGGTGCCCAAAGTTGACCAGAATTATTTTGTATTCTGAATTATTTTTGCCAGATAGCAATCAGTGAACACAGTGAATAGCTAATAGACTACATAAACAATAATTAATGATTCAAAATGTCAAAATTCTCACGAAAATTTTCAAGATAAATTTTATAAACTTTCGGGCATGTTTTTTTGTATAGTAAAACCTTGGTCTGTTTTTCAAATTTAGGGTCGTTCAAACAAGAACAATCAAACAATTTTTGCTTATTTATGCCTAATGGATGGAATACCATAATGCACTGAAAAATTGATAGCTATATGTACACATGATCAGATAACAATCTATATTATGGGTTGAAAAATGCACCTAACATTTATATTAACCCCATGAGAACTACCTGCTGATTGGCCAAAAAGAAGTTTTCATTATCAATTGGACCAATCACTAACATTGTTAGAATAATTTCACCACGCAAAAAAATTGAGGTGAATTATTTACAAAGATCCATTCTGATTGGTGATTAAAGTGATGATATCAGGTAATTGACCAATCAGAGGCAATGTTAGATCGGCAGGTAGTACTCAGGGGGTCAAGGTGCAATGCCCTTATTGCATCAGCATCACAATTTGCATTTTATATTACAATTTGCACTCCATATTGCAAGTTGCACCACATTTAATAGGTAAGTGTTACTATTTCAGTTGCACTGCTGTAAGTCTTAATATGGTCTGTCTACTCTAGTCATACACTACCATATTCCTATTGCTGCCACCCCAGAGGTGCACTGCTTCCCAGAAATTGGTACTCTAGAGCACCTGTGTGAGTACACTTAGAGTACACCCATCGGATTCATGTTCAGTACACACACTGGTACTGGATTGGTACTGCACTGGTAAGGTAGCAACAGAGTAGCTGGGCAGCAGTGTTACAGTACCTCTGGTGTACCTCTGGGGAAAGCAGTAACAGGAATCTGGTTGCATAGTTTCTTTGATATTGCACAACAGCATAAAAGTTTGTATAGACCACTTGACATGTGACGTCATTGCCCGGCAGTATGCGCACGCATTATGACACTTTCCATTGTTCTTTGCCCTGCAGTGTGCGTGCACATCGTAGTTTGCTCAGGGCATGTGTATTTTAAATCTCCCACCACATTTCATATAGTACAAGAAAGCCATTGAACAGTGAAGCGATTCGTTCGAGCATATCGAAAGACCAATCCCTCGCCTTTGTTGATAAACACTGATGTCATGTGGTCTATAACTTGGCCAATTATTTCAGATTCACTTGACATGAATTAGTTGAGGATTCCAACTTGGCGTGGACCTGGGTAGGGGATATTAATCATACCTACATGGGTTTATTGCTGAGTTCCTTTGGGAGGACTATTTAAAGCAAACAACATCGGGGGCATTTAATTTCTCCATATTTGGTTGATGTTGATCTGTCACCTACAGATTAACCAATCATTTTAGATTCTAAAACTCAATTTGCACTTGTTTTCCAACTTAGATGTAACAGTTTTGAAAAGTGACGGGCACTCAGTCATCGGGCACAGGGCTCAAATAATACTGGCAGCATAGGGCAATTTTCCCCCATATTTTCTAAAATAACCCTTGAAAAATGAGCAATGCTCAAAGGACAGTGGTGATTTTTCTGAAGAAAATGGATACAATAGCCCATAAATATATCTATTCTTTGAGCCCTAGATAAATATTCTCTTCAAAAGCAATGTAGCGCTGGAACATAATTGGTGGCAGATGAGCTGGTAAGTAATAGGCAAATAAGCAAGTGGTTCATCATGAATAGAATGAATTTGCAAATTAGGCTGCTGAAAGTAGTATGTAGCGGACTGTTGGAAACCTAGCATTACACAGAGAAACCAATCATATTGGGTCTCAATAATAGTACATTTTTTTTCATAATAGAAATAAATAATAGAAAATGTGAAATAAATAGATATACATGTAATAAATAAATCATATAATGCTACTTGTGTTCTTGTTGAACATTGTTAGAATAATTTCACCACAGAAAAAAATTGGGGTGAATTATTTGCAAAGCTCCATTCTGATTGGTGATTAAAGTAAAGATATCATGTAAGTGACCAATCAGAGGCAATGTTAGACCGGCAGGTAGTGCTCAGAGGGTTAAACAAATACTGGAACTGTATTTGGCTATTCCAGTTGAAATCCATGCCCCCTATGGAAGGCATGACCATAATCATTCACACAGGGAGTGTGGATTTCTACTGGGATGGCTAAATTTGTATTGAACAGTCTCTGCGTGTTCAACCTATCAAAATAGAGTAACATTTTCTCAAGAAATCTCCAAGCCCCTTTAAACTGCTCTAACACAACTGCTGATATTTTATATATATTTGAACAAAACAGAACAAAATATTAATGCTTTCTTCACATGTTACCTTTACATATGATAACATGAAATAATCAATATTCCACTTGACAAAAATATAATTCACACTAACTAAATTCACACTGTAAAGTGTGCTGAGGCTTGTGGATCAACGTCTAGGCGTTGTGCCTGTGCGTAGCGCACTATAAATCACTGTGCTTTTTTTTTTAAATGTGACCCTTGTCTGAAAACCAAGCGTCAGGCTCATCCATCTGAAATCCATACACCCCCTGAAATCATACTACATGTGTGGATAATTTAGGTCATGTCTTCCATAGGGGAGTAAGGATTTCAACTGGAATAGCCCACATTTGTACTGAACAGTTTCAGAGTATTTGATCTATCAAAGCAAAATATTCTGATTTGATTTGAATTTCTCAAGAAATCTCAGAGCCTCTTTAAACTGTTTAAGGGGGTACTACACCCCTGGCCAATTTTATGCCTATTTTTGCATTTTTCTCAAAAATTATAGCACATTGGTTTCAAGTAAGATATGTATATTATAGGGGCAAGGACTACGACTACTGTACTGAAATTTCAGCAACTCAAAGCAAGTAGTTATTGATTTATTGATCAAATATTGGTTTTCCCTCATTTTTGACTGTAACCCCACAACTGTTGTCTGTGCTGAAATAAAATTTACAGCGCAGTAGTTGTAGTCCTTGCCCCTATAATATATATATCTTACTTGTCCCCAATGCGCTGTAATTTTTGAGAAAAATGCAAAAATAGGCCCAAATTTTGGCAGGGGTGTAGTACCCCCTTAACACAACTGCTGCTATTTGATATATAATTTAACGAAACAAAAACAAAACAAAACAAAAATAATGTTAATGCTTTCTTCACATGTTACCTTTACATATGATAGCTTATATCTCCAATTTCACTTAACAACAAAATATAATTTACAATATAAATGTACAATGAAGTCACAAAGATCCTTGTTTGAAAACCTTACACTGGGCTATTCCAATTGACATTCATACACCCCCTGTGGAAGACATGACCTTAATGTCCCACACAGGGGGTGCATGTTTCAAATGGAGTCACCCATTCAGGTAACCTCATTTGAAATTCACACTCCCTGTGTAGAAGATTAAGTTCATGTCTTCCATATAGGGAGGGTGCATGGATTTCAACTGGAATATCCCATTTTTGGAGCAGACGACACTGAATAGGTGACTCCATTTGAAATTTACACTCCCTGTGTAGAAGATTAAGGTTATGTCTTCCATAGGGGGTGTATGGATTTCAACTGGAATAGCCCAAATTTGTACTGAACAGTCTTTGAGTATTCAATCATGCAAAATTCTCAGATTTATTTTCCCGAGAAAACTGCTCCCGGACTACAGCTGCTAATATTAAATATATATTTGAACAAAACAAAACAAATAATATTTATGCTTTCTTCACATGTTACCTTTTACATGTGAAAGCATGAAATAATCTCTATATTTCATTTAACAAAAAATACAATTTACAATAACACATGCACAATGAAGACACAAAAGGTCCTTTTCTGAAAATCTATCATTGGACTCTTCCATCTGAAATCCATACATCTCCTTAAATCACACTACCTCTGTAGAAGATTAAGGTCATGCGGGGGTGTATGGATTTCCACTGGAATAACTCACATTTGTTCTGAATAGTCCCAAGGTGTTCAATCAATCAATATAATGCAAAATTTCCTGATTTATTTTCTCAAGAAATCTCTTGGAGCGTCTTTAAACTGCTCCACACAACTGCTGGCATTTCATATATAATTCTCGCGATTCACAATACAATGCGCCACCAACGGATACTCTTGCTATTCCAATTGTGTAACTCCAGGGTCGACATCGCCTTCATAGCCACCGTTGGATTTTTATGCACGTGTGATACTAATAAAAATGCTGAAAACAGCTCCACGAAGGATTCTGTGTGATCAATAGATCGAAAATGGATCTACTACAATTATTATAAACTGTTTAGTGTGCATTCGCGTGTAACATAATTATAAACACACACAATGATATGTTCCTGTGTTGTATTTGTATTACGCGGTCTTTAGATGTCGACATTTTCCCATGATGCACTGCATATTTAAGCCTCTCCCCAGGCGTATATGGTTTTGTGAAATGACCGAATTGGAACAAAACAAAATGAAAACAGAACAAAAAATATTGATAAATGCTTTCTTCACATGTTACCATTACATGTGATAGCTTGAAATAATCTCTATTTGACATGACAAAATATATAGTATACAATAAATAAATGCACAATGAAGTCACAAAAGATTCTAGTTTGAAAACCTGGCTATCCCAGTTGAAATCCACACACCCACTATGGAAGACATGACCTTAATCTTCCAGACAGGGTGTAGATTTCAAATGGAGTCACCCATTCAGGTAACCCCATTTGAAATTCACACTCCCTGTGTGGAAGATTAAGGTCATGTTTTCCATAGGGGGTGTATGGATTTCAACTGGAATACCTGATTCCACAGTTAAAGAAGTTCGAGTTGTTGTTTGCATATTCTTTAAACTGCTGAAACTTTTAGTACGTTTTGACTGGCCACATAAATTGCACCTTCATAGCAACGATTGCACCAAGAATTTTTGAAAGGAAATTTTGCGAACGTTTTGTTTTGCCTGTTTTTGAACATGGTCAGGCAAATCTCAAGGTATAATGTATTGTATTATTTCTGCTGCTACTACAGGGTGGGTCAAAATGATCTGTACTCAACTTTACAAAATTAAAGCAAAATTTTCTGCTTTATTTTCCCGACAAATCTAGTAGAGCGTCTTTAAACTGCTCCGCTACAACTGCTCATATTTCATTTATTTGAACAAAACAAAACAAACAAAAATAATATTTATGCTTTCTTCACATGTTACCTTTACATATGATAGCTTGAAAAAATCTCTATTTCATTAAACAAAAAATATAATGAAACAAATAATAATAAAAAAACATGTTCATTTTAATTCAGGGCTAATTTCCAAAATGCCATAAAAAATGAGTAGAGTTGGTCATAGATAATAATGACTCACCCTGTATAACCTAGTACAACATATCACAGAAACAATTGCGCATTACAAGATGTACATCGTACTGCAACTTCTGTATTAACAGTAGCGCAAGAAGGACAGATGTTCTCATAACCACTGTCATTACTACTCATGGTACTGCTACTGATACCACTGCTGCCTGCCGCAGCTGCTGCTGCAGCGCCCCCTGGAGCTTGACCTCCTCCAGCTGCTGCTTCATCATTACCGTCTTGTTGTCGCTCGTCTTCGGGTGCCTCATTTTGTTGCTGTTCCGCATCGCCTCCAGACTCCAACTCTATCACATCTCTATCACCTGCTTCTCCAGCACCTGCACCGGCTTCTCCAGCGGTGTTTTCCGATGGTTGACCATTGCTTCGAGCTGTTCCGTTGCTTTGCGGGACCCCACCAGATGGCGCTGTTCTCCGACGGTTATCAGCTGCACGCACACGCGACTGACGGCCACAATTGATGCAGGTACGACTGTGGCGTGTGTAAATATTCAGTGCCGAGCAATTGGTGCAGTTCCAATCTAATCCACTGCTGTCGCCTGCTCCTGAAACAACTACTAGTGACTGTCTGGTGCGTCCATGCTGATGATGGTGTGAAGAGATCTGTACAGGCATATAAAAAAAAAGCGCCCTCCATTTACAGTGTATTGACATCATCATAATGGATTGGGCTATTCCATTTAAAATTCACACTACCCCTGTGGAAGATTTGGGAAACTTCTTCCACGGGGGAGACTCCACTTCTGTCTGCCAGTCGGGAGGTGTGGTTCATTAGGTTTGTACGTCATTTTATAACCAGTTTGGCCCAAGATGGTGTTTCGTTTAGTAGGCTTCAGTTGTCGTCTTCATGTGTTTAAATCACTCATTCATCAGTCTCCGTCATAAATATCTGGCAGTCTGCAACCCATATGGGGTTGTGCTGCAAACATGGATCACATTTTCGACTTTTTGGTATATCTTAGGCCAATTTTGGTCTTAATTTTATGGAAATTTTGGTTGATCCGTCATGTAATATTTCATGCCAGCTAATCCTTAGCCTAATCCCAACTCTAATTTTGTGTATAATTACATGAAAGAATAACTGAAGTTTGCCTCATTGTAGCCAGAATGTTTGAAATTTACCAACAATGTTGGGACAAAGTTGTAAAATTTGGCAGAAACATTTGACTTTTGGAATATTGTTGGGTCCAAATTTTTTGAAAATTGGTAAACTGATAGGTTTACTCTCAGATTCTCAGTAGTAGCTCCCTGTGCAAACCAAACTTGAGTACTCCCCCTCCCCCTGGACAAAACGACTGCTCATTGCCAGAAGTGGATAAGTGTAATAGCTGTCATGAGTAGCTGCCATGTGTAGGTGAGTACAATATACTATGTGTAAATTGTGTAAAATGTTCACAGGGCAGCTATTGCAGTCGAAAACATACCTGATTGTTGTTAGCAGACGAATTGGCACCACTGGACGACATGAAAACAAAGCTATGTCCTCTTGGTCTCTTGTAACATCGGCGCGCACTAATGGAAGTACTGGTGCATCGTTGGCAAAAGATACGGCTACAATTCTTGCATTTCACGTAGAAACTGGTGGATCCTGTGCTGCAATTGAATACCGAGCACTTCATGTCTGGTCCAGCTCGGTGTTGGCTGTTGAGAAAAGGACAGAATTGGGTCAATAGTTCACTCGCAATTATTTCACCATTAAAATTTTCCTTGCATTACACGATTAATCATGATTTATTCTAAATATCAAGTCTTGCCCATCATTTAAATCAAATTGCCCAATCCTAAATTTCACTTTTCAAACAGGCTTCAGCACACACCGACATTGCCTGGCTAATAATTACTTTGTCAGCAGAGATAATAAAATAAATATCCGGGATCGATACATGTGAATTTGCTATGCACGAGTTTGATATGAGAAGAAAATCTTTGGATACCGCGGTAGAAAATTATGAATATGTCCCGTAAATGATCTTGTATAAAGAAACCAGATGTGGTTCCTTGCACTTGAATATATATTTTAAACAGATATGATAGTCGTTAGCTTGCATCTTGAGAGAGTATCTTGCGTCTTGAGTCAAAAACTGACAATAATTCTGCCCGTAATTCTGATTTATATGTGCTGAATTATATAGCGCAGTGTATAGGCCAATCGTGAAGGTAATCTAAAAGCATATGAACTATAATAGCGTGCCATGCTCGACTGACACACAGCGAGGTCAGTCACCGAGCTAATCGGGGCTATTGTCAGTAGCCTTAGTCAGATGTCCTTCGGCTCATTTAGCGATTCAAAACTATTAAACAGGTCGATACAAAATGGCCATGCGTGGCGGTGGATTCAACCTACCATGGCGATTTCTGCCATGAAGATATCGGAGCGATGACACTGTGCAGCAGTCCACCTGGCATGTAAGAGTTCAATTATGGCCATGGGTTGTGAACTGGAGTATGGTACCCAATTCTCGCGTTTCACAATATGATGTGCCTCCAGCGTTCGCTGGGTCGAGGCAAAAATACGCAGTGCATCATGGGAAAATGAGTCGACATCCAAAGCCCGCGTAATACGAATACAATACAGGAACATGCATCATTGTGGGTTTAAATGTCATTATAATGATGTTACATGCGAATGCACACTAAAACAACAATTTACAACTATAGTAGATCCATTTTCTATCTATTGATCACAGGGAATCATTCAATAGCAGCTAGAACGGCGATGTCGACTCTGGAGTCGAAAATTTGACTGCCAAAAGCAACCGCTGGCGGCGCATCGTATTGTGAAACGCGAGAATTGTGAATTCATTTGAAAGCCTAGAAAGTATCTTTTCATTTGATACCAAAATTAGTACTTTCTAAAGTTTCTTTTGGGCTGTATAATGTTATGCACTTCTGTATCTTCTGCTTAGGCGACACAAAAGAAACACCATGTTAATAGGCAGGTTCACATCATTGAATATAGAGGGTGTCCTTTATGAGCATAAAATGTATCATCATGGCAAGCCATTTGAGTAGAATTTGGCAGTGTACTTTACTGTGCAAGTGTATGGGGGGCGGAGAGAGACGGCAAAACCGCTCAGCCTTATGGCTTCTTCCATACATTCGGCTAGTTTTGTGGGGTTCATTATCGAACCCCAATGGTTTTAGCTTGTATTAATATTATTCATTAATATATTCCTACTTGTTTGTGAGAAGCGTTTTAAAATTTTAAAATAAACAACAGAAATATACTGAATTTAGAGAATGTGTGGCGCTCACGACATGCAATAAAATTGGTTTCTGTTGCATATTTTCCCGTTTTTAAATTTTGGGACAAATCCTAAATTATGATTATTATTTACCTTGAATGACTACTGCGACTTCTTCTTGGGGGCGTTGCTGCTAATACCTCCCATGGATCACTTCGACGACTTTGTCCATTGCCTATTTGATCAAATAAAATTATAAAAAAACTTATATAACACTTCTCAGTATATATTACAATATTGTCCCCCTGTATGACACAATCTGCTCCAATAACACAATCTGCTCCATGGGGGCCAAAGGAGGCATTTTTGACAATTGAGTTATTGTAATTATTACATTATACATACAATGAGCTATCATTTCCTGAAAATGCCAAAGATCTAGCATACTTGGTTCTAAAGTTATGAAGTTTTTTGATGTCTATTTTCTTATGTATTTTATTGCTTTTTTTACTCCATATTTTTACCTTTATCTCAGTTTCAAATTTGCCGCCTTTGGCCCCCATGGCCCAGATCATGTCAAATATATAATTGAATATTTAGGCAATAGAACCAAATTGATCACCATCAATGCTTGTTCGATCTATACCGTATTGTTTGTAATAAACGCTCCCCCTCTAATAAATTTTTGTGCGAAAAATTGACAAAAATGCAAACATTTCCATGCCATATCGTGTAGGTAAGCTTAAAACTTGCATCCGTAATGTCAGTCACGATCGCTAAATTGCATGGAAAAAACCTATTTTGACTCAACTCCCATCCTAATTATGGTAAAATTTCACTAATTCCATGCACTTACAGGTGTAATTTTGTTGTATTTCCCACGAAATTGTAATTTTCAGTGGGCGCTGCCATCTTGTATGGTCGTAAATCCCTCCTTTTAACAGGAGCACCATCGGGAAATTGAACCCGATTTTTAAGCTTTTTTCACTGACAATGCACTTCCAATCAACGCCCCCCTTTTGGAAAAATGCAACGCCCCCGGGGCGTTTATTACAAACAATACGGTATTATTTATAAAATAAATTTAATTGACTTAATCGTTAATTAGGATTACATATGCATCTGTGCATATAATGATATTGCCCAATACAAATTGACCAGCTATTCTGTATCGGTAGTGACATAAATGCTTTTTCGCGGTTGAGCTGCAAGTATGCATGCCGGCAAACCGACCTTTGTACGTGTGCATGTACGCTCTGCGAAATTAACTTTACCTGCGCGATTTGAAACTGCTACCAGTGAAATATGCGATGCTTCTCGCGAGATGTCACAAGACAATTTGCAAAATCAAATATAATGATATCAACTTATCAATGTTACAAGGCCCGCGGATTACGTGCGGACTGCTGATCAAGCAAAATCAGTCTGAGGTCGGACATATTCAATTTTCAGTTCCTTATAGGATTGCAAAACAGCATTTGCAAAGCAATATTTTGCAGTAAACCGCATTGAAATTGGACAACTATATAGTTCAAAAGATATGAACAGTTAAGAGTTTCCAAAACAATAGGAAACAAAAGGAAATACTTCCTTTGTTTGGCTATATCTTAAAATCAATATTTCCGACTTGATTTTGCTTGATCACATCACATATATTAATCACAATTTCTTAGATGCCTTTCACATCACTTACCTGCAGACGCTGGCCTTGCTCTAGCTCCCAAATCATCTTCCCGCAAGCTTCTGTTGCTGGTTTCCATAGCATCAATAACTTCGCGAGCCGAAATGCTATGCGTCGGTGAATTGGATGCACTAGCGCCACCTACAGCTCCCACAAGCGCCTCCTGCGATGCAGACCAGCCACCGCGATTACTCCATGCAGAACGAATGCTCCGGTCTAGTTCTGTATCGCTGAGTTCACTTAGATCGGGACTCTGACTTTCTTCGCTGGTGGTGGTCTCTCCATTGCGGGAACGTCTATTAGATTGTCGGCCTGTATAAAATTAATGATTCAAAGATAAATATTGTTAGATTTTCCAACAATCCCCTTTTTTTTATCCCATCAGCAACCTCCAAGAAAGTTAACACCACTATGCACTGAACCAGAGCTGTGACATTCATGTTCACTACCTGTACATGTGCAAATGGTGAAGTCACTTCCTTGGCATATGATTGACAGTTGCCAAGCCTTTGGGCATTCTTTAGCCTAACATTTACGTATATGTGTAGAGGTAAATGCTTTATATACATGATACAGCTTCAGTAGTGAAACAGACATCCCATGATTTTGATTTACAATGGCTAGGGTTTTAGGATGAATTACGCTCACTATTAAAGCAGAACACAACCATTGTCATCTACACACATAATTTTAGGCTAAAGGTTCGTTCATACTACGCCGCAATTGCGAATGCGATGCGTTACTACGCCGCAATTGCGAATGCGATGCGTTACTACGCCGCAATTGCGAATGCGACGCGTTGCCGCAGAATTTCGGCGTAGTATGAACAGACCTTTAAGGTAAAGCCAAGAATTCTCCGCGTTGCGGAAATTCCGGGAAAATCACAGAATTCGGAGGTAAAGCGGAAATCGCATTTCTGAAAAAAAAATATAAAAAATAAGCAAAAATGAAAAAAAAAAAAAAAAAAATACAATTGAAAAGAAATAAATAAAATACTAAATGAAATGGGTCTTCAAAATTCATCAAAATAAAGTAAAATCCATCATAGATTTACCGTACAACGCCTGTCCTACCTCACATTGCAGCCATGATACCCAATCACCCATCCCAACATCGCAAGTATCCCACAATCCTTTGCGCGCCCGACTAAAAATAGCTCTTGGGGCTTTCCCAACCTTTTGAACGTGTTTCAACATGACTCATGGGTTGAAGTTGTACACGGGTCAGCGGAGCGAAGTTACTGACTTTATAGCGGGCTTTTTAATCAGTTCATTCTTGATGTTGAAATACCATGGGGACGTTGAAGGGCGACTACAGTAAAGGTAAGATTCTTGTGAAATTTTATTATGTCAGAAATGTGCTAAAATTACAAAGCGGAATTTAGCATTTGTAAAGCAGAAAATTCTTGGCTTTACATGTCTTCTATGTCATGCACATCTAATTCTAACTACCTTCAATTTGTACAGTACCGTCTATGCCATGCACATCTTATCCAAGCCTATCTACCTTCAATTTGTACAGTACCATCTAAGTCATGCACATCTATCTAATTCTATCTACCTTCATTTTGCATAGTGCCTTCTATGTCATGCGCATCTCAAAGTGCTGCCAATTACATAACATGCAAGGCCCCTACTGAACCCCACCCTACCTGATGAAACTGCCGATGGATGAAGTGCACGTTTTTGTGCTTTATATGATCTGTTGTGCTGTGGATGTGGCGAGCCACAACCCCCACAAGCCATACCTCTTCCACTCCTTCCATCTCCTCCGCCTCCACCTCTGACGGGACTAATTCCACCAGCTGCTTGCATGATGCCAGGACTACCTCCGCTTGCTGCTTGCATGATGTTATTATTATTAGTTGGTTCTAAACGAATGTCTCCGTTATTATTTGTCGGTTCCAAGACCATGTCTTCATCGAGCAAGATCACGCCAGGAGCTTCCAGGCGACGCCTGTAATAGAATTATCATGGCAAATGAGTTGGGAAGAGCTAATATCAGGGTTGATGGGTTCCAGTGATCGCTTTGTCAGGTCAGCCAAAATTAGTTGATCACATGATCAAAGATCGATAATTGCCGATGCAAAGGTGTTTCAATTTAGAGAATGAGATATGACAAACTATTAAAACCATTGTGTGATTTGCTCCACAGCGAAGCCCTCTATTTTTCTTGAATTTCTACTTTTTGCATGATTGTAATGCCCAGTGGTGTACTAAAATACCATGTGAAAGACTAAGCCTGAGGTGTTTTAATTACAGTAAAATTTCAGTTTTTATATTTATTCAGAGTTCATTGATCGAGTGCTCACATCTCATGAATGTCAGCTCATGTGTAATTGTATTTTTGAATCAGTGACGTATAAATTGTGTGCATATCGCCATTCGTCTTATAATATACGTCCCAGCTGCGTCATGCTCCACACAAAAACACATGCTCATTTTATATTTAATTGCAAAAACTATCTGAATTTATAAAGAAGGCTTTTTCCAACATTGATAATGTCGAATTTTGAAGGGGAGGGGGTAGATCCCCTGGCTACGCCCCATAGGGTGTAAATACTTGACATGCTTACCTTGGTGACATGCGTCGTGAAGTACTAGTACTAGGTGAGCTAGGCATATATCTCATCTCTTGCCATTCTATGTCATCGCTGTCTCCAGTTGATTCTGATCCAGGGGTTACAGATCCATCTGGGGATGGTGAACTGGAGCTCTGATCCAACTCTGGTACAGATTCACCTAAAGAAAATATCAAGGACAAATAAAAGATATGTGACTGTCCGCCACAAATGAGCCCAGAAGTAAGCCCTATGTAAATTTGAGATATCATACCTGAAGCTTCAAAATGACACTTCAACCAACTTTGACCGATGTGCTGAAATGAAGTTACGTTTCTTCAAAATTTATCTTACAGCAGAGCGCAACACTGAGAAAGTTATCAAATTGTATTATTTTGAAACCAGCTCCATAAAATGTCAATTTTTAATTATTTTTAGTTTTTGTATACCTGTGAAACTTTGCAGATGCATAAGAGAAGTATGAAATATTTCAAACTTGTGAAAATCTAATTTTTCTCAAAATATGAAATTTTTGGCTATTTTGTACTGCAGTTTAAAACTACACTTGCCGACTTCTGGGCTCATTTGTGGTGGAAGGCAACAATAAATAAAACCTTTATATGTGACCCCTCGGCACAACTGAGCCCTGAAGTCGCCAATCATCATTTTTGAGATATTCAACCAAAATATTCTGCTTGAAATTAGCTTTAAAATGATGTATATCATGTCTATAGTACTTGACATTTACGTAGTGAAAAATCAATAAAACAGTCATTAAATCCTTTGTTTCCTATTGTTTATTGTTAAGTTCGATGGAGCATATCTTAATAGTGGCACTGGCGACATCCGGGCTCAGTTGTGCCGAGGGGTCACATATATCTATGGCTAAGCTGGTGATTTCTTAGCCATCGACTTGTGTTTTTATTTGTTGCCTTCCACCACAAATGAGCCCAGAAGCAATTGGGATTAGGGAACAACAATAACAAAAAACCTCTTGTTATGATAGGGTCTGTGGTCAGGATTTTTTTATTGAATATTTTTTCTGGAGGCAGCTAAAAAATCACCAAACGCTTGAAAAATCTGAAAATAATATTGTTGTTGGGCAGGAAAAACTTCCTATGTGATTGTGGCCCCTGGACATGTTTAAAATAAAACTGCTAAAAGGTTACATAGGAGGTTTTGCTTTAAACATGTTCAGGGGCTAATGACACATAGGAGGTTTTTCTGCCCAACGACGTTATGAACATCTGTTGCACACATATTTTGAAAATTAAAAAAAAAATTCAAATTCAATCTACTTCAGCAAAGAAAATGTAAGTGCATACACATAAGAAAAACTCCTCGAAATGCAAAATCTGGGTCAGTCGAGTCCGTAGAGCAGGATTTAATTTGTCGCCTTTAAGGATAAATCAAACTAATTTGAGGTGCTATCAACTGCTCAGTGCCAGAAGTTGTAAGTGCAACAGCTGCCCTGTGAACATTTGGCAATTTCCACACATTATATTGCACTCATCTACACTTGGCAGCTATGATCTTATGCCAGTTGCTCTAGGGCTCTTCTTACCTTTTCTTGAGTCTTTCATCAAGCTGCCATGGCCACTCATCCTATCAGCAAGTTCTGTGTCCAACTGACACATCAGATCATCTCGAGTACATGGACTGGTCTCGTGTTTCTGAACTTGCACAGATAGAGCTTGAATATCATTCTGTGGCACAAACAAAAATATATTACCAAACATGAACACAATTATCAAATATTATCTGTCCCTGCTTGATACACAAGACAAGTGTGTGGGGGTGTGCACGCATATAATCACCCTTGATCTAGGATGTGTTTATGAAACTTAACCATTGGGCCATTCCATTTAAAATCCACACTACCTCTGTTGAAGATTTAGCTAAAGTCTTCCACAGAGGGAGTATGAGGTTTTAATACAATACACAATTAGGTAATTTCCATTTGAAATACTCACTCCAGTTGTGAAAGATATAGGTAAAGCCATAAGACAGGGTGAGTATGGGTTTCAAAATGATTAACCTTAACCAATTACATTTAAAAAACATACTCCCTCTATGAAAGATATTTCCAAAATCTTCCACAGGGGTAGTATGGATTTCAACTGGAACAGCCCAAACCACAAAAAAACATGGCTGCGTTCAATGGTCCAGGCACGTTCACTAATCCCAGAGGTTGTCCCAATTTGGCAGTGAATAGGTGTGACAGTGTCAAATGTGGATTTGTTCCCAATTTACTGCAAATAACTACAGCCACATAACTATTTGTCTCGGTCCCAGTCGGTTTGTGTTCCTCCGTCACTGAACAAACTGTGTAGACAACCTGTGAAATGATGATCGCTGATTGGTTAATGATTTTCCAAATAAAACTGTTTTTATTTGGCTATAGGATGTGACTTATGTAAGTGACACCAAAACATAGGCCTCCCACTATTTGTAGATACGCTAGCTCACAGTTACTGAGGCGCCAATCGTCTGGTATCGTCTTTCATGTCACTTACTCGCAGCATGTACTCACATATGTTGTGTGGATTTATGTAAACGCATAGCTGTCTATCGACCGCTGCATGCGCTGAAGCCCAGCACTGATCAACAGCAAATTTTCGGTCAGAACATTTTCTTATGACGATGATTGGCCAATCAAAAAAGACGTACTATGAGGTTGTCGCCAGAATGTTTGTTTAGTGACGAAGGAGCACAAATCGGCTTGGACCGAGACTTCATAACTATATGTGCAGTGTTGTACTTACCATCGACTGCCAAACATAATTTTTCCAGCTTGTTTTGGTGTCAATAATTTTGTTTTTGATGGACTTGACATCCTAGATACGGCAAACAATTTTCTTTTAATTGCTTATAGAAGATGAACAAGTTGAGACAATTTTCATAAAAATCAGGGAGTATTTTTAGGGGCATGGACGTCAAATGGTGAACTTTGACCTTTCTGGGTGTTCTCACCTCGATTACATTTTTTGTAGGATCGCCTCATAGTTTGGTCCAGTAATAATAGTTTGACACGTCTGGTTCTACTCTTTCTGTCCATGTAGGGGTGTGTATATAGGGGTGTGGTAGGGGGGTGTGCTCCTCTATTGTATTTTTCTGTAGCACCACCTCGTGGTCTGGTCCAGTAATAAGAGTTTGACATGTCTAGTACTGCTCTATCTCTCCATGTAGGGGTGTGTGTATGGGGGTGTGGCAGGGGGGGCGGGGGGGGTGTGCTTACCTCTATTGTATTTTTCTGTAGCACCACCTCATGGTCTGGTCCAGTCATAACAGCTTGGCATGTCTGGTACTGCTCCTCACATTTGGTTATTAATTCTGACATGTGCCTAGTCACAAATAGAAAAGATTTCAATAAGCTGACTTTTACAATTTAAGAAGGGCATATGAAAATAGTGACATTTATTATCGATTGAGAAAATCTTCAAGAAAAAGTTGCAATTTTTGAATATTTTGAATTTGAATATGGAATTTGGAGTCCCAGCATCATCTGTAAATAAGGGCCAATCAGGTTTTTTTTTTTTATTAGCGTTTTTTAGTGGGTAAAAAAAGGAAATAGCCCCCCCAAATATTTTGACCCCTGATCATATCACATGGGATCTGTTTAAGAAGCAGGCTCATGAAAACTGGTATCTTGTTACTACAAATCAAGTATGCTAAATATGTCAGAATTGTTAGCGATCAAATTAAAATTAATTTATCCTGCTTTGTGAGTGATCTAATAAATAATGACAGCTTGATGATATATTCATAAGTCATGTGTTTGAATAATTAAAAACTAAAACTAAAACATTACCGGCCAGCTCGGCCTACAACTGGATTGTTAGTCAGGAAAGTTACCAGCCCGGCCAAATAGATACAGGCCAATAAAGATGCAGGCAAATAGCCAGCGGACCAGCGCTATTTTGAACGCGGAATGTATCATCTCTTTCTTTAGACTATACCATAGTCGAATTTTGATGAAAAATATGTTATTATTAATCATGATGAACGCATTCCGTTGAACTCAAAATTAGAATTAAAATGTTCAATAGTAAAATGGTCATAAAGAATTTATATAATTAGATGATTAGTGACAATAAAAGTTATATTGAATGCAACATATCTTGCATAATTATAATTGCTCACTTAATATAGAGCAATTCTGATTTTGGAATCTACCAGTTTATTGATCGCGAAAGCCCGAGTAAAAAATCCGACTATGTACTTTGACTTTTAAGCAGAACTTTACCCCGGGACTTTGGTCTCTAAAACACACTTTCAATCATACTTGTTTATCAATCCAATTTAACCGCAAGTACCAAGCATGGTAGTAAGACGCGCTAAATGTACGTCCATACACACCACTGAGAGTTTAACTTTCGCCAGATCAAACGTACCGCAGATTCCATAGATTGCGGTGTACGAAGTAGTTAATGGGAATAGCACATGCCCGGAGGATTTAAACCATAGCGAGATCTGGGCGACCAATCACAAGCCAGATCCATTTAAAGATGCATTACATCATGGCCAATTTTAGTTAGGCCAGAAATTGGCCTAACTCTCCATAGAGTCCTGTGTTAAAATTTTTAACCGCAAGTCAGATTATCAGTAGTCCACTTGGGAAGCTAACAAACAGGACAAAATGTTTTAGGAATAGATTGTTAAAAAATGGCTGTTGACTCCTTTTCTAATAAAAACAATCAATACTTCTCTACATCAGGTTAGTTTTACTTTGGTTAAAACAAACCTTTTTTGCTTGTCAAGGAGCATGCACTTTGCTGATGTGCGGTTTTTGAGTAGTGCCTTCACTTGTAATTCCCGCCTCTGGAGTTTTCTCCGAAGCCATTGAAATGATGGGTTACTTCTCGCATGATCTTTTCTTCCTACAAAAAAAGAAATCAATTACCATGAGAGTATGAACTATTAGGCCTATTTTTCATCAGCTTTCTTTTGCACTAGTTCTTTTTTTGTGATAATCGAGCACATTGGCCAATCATTGCCAGTGGGAAATGACCTTGCCGGGAACTATAACAGCTTATGTGCCTATCGACTTCCATTTACAACAACAAAAGACTTGTTTCTCTTATTACAGCATAAGGGTGAGGGTGAATCTTTTGAGAGGAGGATTCCTGATTTCAAGGGCTTCAGGCTTGGCACAGGCCTAATAAGCTGTCCATGACCCATGCATCTGATAAAATCCCACATTGAGATAAATTTATAGTAGAATTTCCTATCAAAGGTTTTTGTAAAATCAGCAACTTTTAAGAATTTCTGATTCATTATCGTGGTCACGTCGGCACGAACAGTCACCATTTTGAATATTGCAAAACATGTTGGTTGTAACTTGCTACATGGAGGCACACTCACTGGCAGCTTAAAACCCATGCAAAAACGGCCATCAGGTCTAAACCTCTGCCTGATATTTAAGTTGATCAAGTTACTTGATGCCCTTTTTTACCCACAGCGTTCCCTCAATCTGGTAGAATCCCTGTTTGCTGGCATAAAAATACCGCCTTTTCAGAATTTTGACAAGTATAATTATTCATGGGAGGGCGGGTTAGTGCAGTGGTCTTCTCACTCGCTTCTCACCACTGTGGCCCGGGTTCAATTCCCTGCGGTGCCACATGTGAGTTTGGTTACCGATCCATGCTCGTCCTCGCAGGTTTTTCTCCGGGTACTCCGGTTTTCCTCCTGCTTCTAAAATCAGACCTCTTCCCATATCCCTGTCCCGTCATATCTGGAGGCAATTTAGTAGCCTCTGAGCACTATTGGGGTTTAGCCTGGCTTCGGCCGAATGTTACAAATAAATAAATAAATTATTTACCTTAAAGCACACAGCACTAGCAGTGTCATTCACTTCTGTTCTAGCACTAACCATTGCATTCTTTTTAGACTGCAGTTCTTCACAGCTATTGCGTATTACCTGAAATTAAAAGCATCAGAATTGATCTCTGTCAAGTATGCCCAGACTCTGCCATGTTTGTGTGTCATTCATGGACTATTCCAATTGAAATCCACACTCCCCCTGTGGAAGATTTTGGAAATATCTTCCACAGGGGGAGTATGAATTTCAAATGGAAGTAGCACATTAGGTAGTTTAATTTGAATTTCATACACCCTCTGAGAAAGCTTCAACCTGAATCTTCCACGGAGGGAGGGTGAGTTTCAAATGGAGCTACCTAATCGCGCTCATTCCATTTGAATTCATACTCCCCTGTGGAAGATATTTCCAAAATCTTCCACAGGGGAGTGTGGATTTCAATTGAATAGCCCAATTAGATACAGACACTGATTATTTTAGAGAATAATGTGCCGGCATCCACTACAAGATATTGGACCTGTCTGTCGTCTATATAGCACACGGTAGATAGTAAACACAAAAATTTATATAATTTATTCTCATACTTAGTCAGTTAAATATTATTTTAATAACTAAACACTATTTTATTTAGCAAAAACTAAGTTACCGTCATAAAAACTCCCCTTTTTCTGAAATTTTACTGTTTTATTTGCGCATACATGTACTGCGATCTCATTGGGGTATTACGCTCTAGAATGCGCTATATAGTCTAACCTCGACAAGCGTTTTCCTCTGACGTGGCTGCTGCCGTCTACGGTGTGATAGACGGCATGCTGAAACCAATGAAATTCAGCCCTTACAAGCTAAACCACAGCCAATGACTTGCTTGCATACTCTGCGTACTAATAATACACACTTAGTGCTACATCAAAGTGCAAGCTTTAAGAGGTCAATTATTATTCAATTTGGGCCTTTTGCTAATAAATGAGGCAGGTATACTATTTTGGTCCCTAGTGCAACAATCCAATATGGGAATTTACCATAGCATTATCTACAGGGCAGGGATGAAAGTCACTTTTGACAAAAAGCCTGAATAAGCCTGAAAAATGGTGTGAAAATGACCAGAATGGCATTATTCGTTATTCAATCTATTTCAATTCATTTTTATCTTCTAACGAATGTGTTTTGATGAAAGTCATTTATACGAGATGTCAAATGTCTAGTGGAAATTTATTATGCCTTTGACATCATCAAACATTTGTTAGAAGTTAAACATTAGTGGTTTTAGAATGGGAATAGATTAAATAACACAAACATGTTGCATCAAATATTCTATGTCCACTAAAAAGTATATGCAGCTTGGCTTATCCAGGGACTTTATTTTGGAATTTGGAGGAGAGCATTAAATCGCTCATTCTGGAGACTTCAAGGAGAGCTGTTTAGCGCATTTACAATAGAATGCAAGGAGAGAATGGTCAACTAAGGAGAGCTAAAAATCACTCTCCTATATCAGATTTAAGGAGAGCAGCAGAGAGCGATTGCTCTCTTCAAAAGGCAGTCCCTCACTTGGATCCACTACATGCTCATCTATCAGGCCACAGTTCCTTAACCCCAATACATATGTATATTCATAATGAATGACCTTTGAAAATTTGGGTACAAAAACTCATACTCTGCAAGTTGAGGTCAAATTTTACACTCTGATTGTTTACTTGAGGTTATTGTACTATGCCACTAGGATGAGGTCATTGTGGCCCATAGTGCCTGCTTACCTGTCTATATTCTGGTGCTAATTTACTTATCAGCTCACATTTGTGCCCATCATGACTACCATATACCTGGCAGTATATACAGATAATTTCATTATCTGTCAAACAGTAAACTTTCTTTGGCTCGTTCTCGTGCTCAGCGCAAATAGGAGGCTGAAATCATACAACAAAATAAATAGTGTGCACTTGTGTTAGTTATGTTATTGATTGATTCTGTTGCCCGTACCCAATCGACCCAATTTTTTTAATTTTTGTCAAGCATCTAGGAGATGACGCTGACGAAACTTCGTCCTGGCACAAGTGACCTGGTGAAGTGGGTTGCCGTACATGTAGATAGCTGGTAGGGGTATTTTTACAGGACAGGCAAGAGCCAACAATCAGACTTAAAACCCTGATTGGAATCAACTGTAACAAGATCATCTGCCCCGCCTTTTCCAGATGAACAATGGGGAGAGTGGAATTTGTGGAAAATCGTGGGGCAGAAGTTTATTTATTTATTTGATTGATAAAAAGCCTTATCTTGCATGTTTTTTTTATAAAAAAATTTTTGTTATAGATTTAAATTTAAACATTATAAATATTTTTAGTGTAGCTTAAAATTTTACTAATAATTTTAAAGGGTGGGACAAGTTGTTCCACAGGGCAGTAGGCAGCTTCCCTCCCTATACGTAGCTACCCTACTATACCATTTGTCACCAGCGCTTTGAGCAAACCCTAGCAATTTGACCCTGCGCCCAATGTAATGCGCACCGATGTCACTACAACATCGGGGTGAAAAATGGTCTACTCACCAGACTAATCAGTGCTGCAGTAGCTGCAGCAGTCTGCTTCTCTTCGTCTATGCTCTCTAACAGATCCAAGACACCAAAATTCTTGGCTAATCTGGACACCTCATTGGTTAAGCCCGGAATCATGGTGTCCGTCTTGCACGCTGGACAGCGTATGTAACCACGCATCACATTGCCTATTAGCCTTTCAAGACATCCTGCAACAGGAAAACAAAACATAACATATTTATAAATTGATAAAATATTCACTGTTTGCAACGGGTTCAAACCCCTACCCTTTTTTTTGTCCCACACTTTTTAGCCAGACACACCTATTATCAGGAATTGAACCCCCACCATTTTGTGACCAAATCTTACAACATTGTAGTTGTCCAATTCGGAAGATTGAACATCGTCGCAAATTTGATGGTCACTTCCATGTTCATTATTACTACATGTATCTGCACAATCATTATCCATTTCAGAGTCCAAGTTGATGCAGAATTTATCCTCATCTAACAAACACTTATGATTTTCTTCTTCATCTGAATCATTTGCGACATTATTGGCACAATTACTGGTCCCTGACAAAAACTCATGTGCATCAGAATTTTCATCATTTGGTTTTGCCAGACAACACAGATTCGGATTCAACACTCTAACTCCATCAAAAGCAATGTAAAAATGTGTGATCCAATCAACAGTGAATTCTACATTCTGGAATGACAAGCTGAGATATGTGGCCATGAGAAAATCTTCTCAACACCATACTGTGGCACTGGTGTAACCTACCCAACATGGGAAAATGTGGGATATAATTACAGATATAACTACATATATGTATACAGAGCCTCAATCAAGACAAGACTGGCACTTGCAACATTGCAGGGCAACCGTTCCAAATTCAACATTGACCCAACATGCCTGCTGTGTAAAAAAGAGGCTGAAATCAGAGAGCACTTTCTTGTTTGCTGCACAGCCCTTCACAAGTAGAGACCCCTTTGTCAAGCAGCTGAAGCCTCAATGTGAGCATGCATCCGGGCAGCTGGTCGTTGACAGCTGAATCAAACTTGGCACTTACTCAACTCATCCTTGATTAGTTTCAGATAAATTAAATGTTATGGATGATGACCTCTTCTACTCTAAAATTGATGATATTGAAAGACTTTAGCTTTCAAATTCAATATCAAAAAACCAATACCTCCCCCACCTTTGAGAGACCTGTTCTTACCAAACCAATAAAAAGAAATTCCAATTATACACGTACAAGATGAACTTTAAAGATTGAAACTTCTCTAGGGACTTATTATTCCCCAATTTCCATTTTATTTTTGAGAAAACAAATGTGGCAATAAGTCCTAACCGAGGACTCATTGAATGATTTGAGATCCTAAGCTACACAATACATGTGAGAGACCTCAAAGAGGATTTTATGATACCCTTTTTAGCTACTGCAAATTCCAGGACCGCAGCTGGTCTAATATTTTATGGACATTTACCTAACCTGTAAGTGTATACCCAGCACCAGACTTCCCATTAAGGCTTAACAAAATGTGCGTCCGTGTGGACACACGTTTAATAACAAGGTTGCAAAAACTTGTGTCCAGACAGAAATTTGTGAATCCTTCCATAATTTACAATTAATCAAGTGCAAGATTTCCTGATGGGTTGCTTATTTACAAATATATGGCAGAATTTACTTTACAGGTTGGTCAATATTTTGGGGCTTTGATTATTTGTGACACGATCTGGTCCATGCAGGCCAAAGGCTGCACATTTCAAATTGGAAGGCAAAAATGTGGAGTAAAAAAACATAAGAAAATAGACCAAAATCACCAAACTTCATAACCAAGTATGCTACACCTTTGGTATTTTCAGTATATGATAACCTATGTTTGTATTTTACTCAATTGTCAAAAACCCTCCTTTGGCCTTCATGGACCAGATTGTGTTACATTTTAAAAATACAAAATGATAGGAAATTTCATTTTTATCATCAATTACTATTAATATTTTTAATATTTAATATTTAATATTTAAATATTTAATAATTTTAAAATTTAGAAGTTTTGTGTGCGTCATGGACGCAAAATACTTGATCGGACATCCGAGACTGTGTCCAATTTTGTTAAAAACCGCACCTGGATGCGTGAGGAATAAGGGACCGCTCACAAACACTTGTAGGGGGCCTGATGCAAAAAAATTGTATCATAAAATTTTTGGGCCCCCCCTTTACAGACCTCAAAAATTTCAGGGCCCCCGCTTTTTGACATGAAAATTATGGGTCAACCCCATAGAAAAGCATATAAACTCAATTTTCCAGGAAAATTAAATTTGTGGTCTTTTTTTTCAGGGCCCCCCCCCCCCCCTTAGGAGGGTCAAAAATTTTCAGGGCCCCCTTTTTGCATCAGCCTCCCCTAACAAGTGTTTGTGAACGGTTCCTAATAATCTGGACAGCCTTTGGAAAGGGCTACATATTTGTGCAGTGTGGATAAACTAGACTTACCTGTGCAGAAACTGTGACCACATGTCAAAATTCTGGGCACGGAACTGCCGTCTTTTGCATATCGAAGATAGCATATGGAGCAATAACGCCTCTATGATCGTCGAAGGACGAGTCGGAATTAGTGATACTTGTATTTGAGCCACCGCTGGCCATCTTACCCTGTTACTCTATAGTCTGAAAAATAAACAAAAAATAAAAAATACTTCATAATATTAATGTTTGATTTCTTAGATTAGTGGCAAACTTAGATCAATTAAATAATTTAAACAAAGACAATTTATTTTTCTGCAAATTTTCTTTCCAGCCTCTAGTAAATTCAAGTAAGAATTGGGAGCTGAGCCAAAACATTGGTATTACCCATATACATGATATAGCTCCATAATATTAATAACCAGAACACTTTACAAAATCAAGTTGCAGAGAAGCCTTTAATAAGAGCCCAATTTTTAACTAACCCATGGTTTGAGGTCTACTGCTTCTGTCTTCTTTTGTGCTGTGGCAAAATTAGATCAATTAAATAATTCAAACTTTCTTTCCAGCCTCTAGCATACATGCAAGTGGAAATTGGGAGCTAAGCCAAAACATTGGTATTGCCAGAACACCTAACAAAGTCAATTTGCAGATAGAGCCCAATTTTAAATGAACCCATGGTTTGATGTCTACTGCTTCAGTCTTGTGTGGTGGAATTTGTCAAACACATACAAACTCACATTCTCAGGGTTGTAGCTATGGTGGAGCCCATCACTCACTTCTGGACCCCACCACTGAAGGTTCATTTTGATGCTAGAGCCCATTACTCACACTAAAAACACATGTGTATTTTAGCGGGTCCACTTTTGTTGAAATCTTGCAATTTTAAAAACAAATTCTGCATTCAATTTCTGCTACAACCCTGCACATTCAGATCATTCCCATTCTTAGCAACCATTTGAGGTGCTGTGACTACTCTTGTCAGACTACTGTTCACATTGTTAAGGGGGTACTACACCCTTGGCCAATTTTGTGCATATTTTTGTATTTTTCACAAAAATTATAGCAAGTAAGATGTATATTATAGGGGCAAGGACTACAACTATTGTACTGAAAATTCAGCAACTCAAGGCAAGTAGTTATTGATTTATTGATCAAATATTGGGTTTCCCTCATTTTTGACTGTAACTCCACAACTGTTGTCTGTGCTGAAAGAAAGTTTCCAGTGCAGTAGTTGTAGTTCTTGCCCCTATAATATATCTTACTTGTCACCAATGCGCTATAATTTTTGAAAAAATGCAAAAATAGGCATAAAATTGGCCAGGGGTGTAGTACCCCCTTAAGTAAATTCTGTCAATTGCCGCCCGGCATTCAATTTCTGCTAGATACAACCTTCACATTCTGACCATAAATGGTATGTTCCCATGATATGAACTGCTAACAATGTGAACAGTAGTCACAGCACCTCAAATGGTTGCTAAGTACAAGCACTGGCAACACTCTCTTGCTTGTTATTATTCCTGAGTATTTATGGAGACAGGAAATTGGGAGGTTTTCCTTTAAATAATCCAAGAATGGTGCTGGGATTTCCTCAGCTGCCACTGGAAACACATTATTACATAATGCATAATGCGCTGATTAACACATGTATACATAAGGGGCTGCGCAGACCTAGAGGCCTGCGACAAAATTATTTACTTCCATGGCTAACATTTACATACATGTATGTAGAATACATGTGGTCATATCTCACCAATACCAAACTTGCACAAAATTGTGTGTAGGGGGTGGGGGTGGGTGTGTGCATATGTCACCATGTCGAGATAATTTTATCATGCTAATTATGACACAGGGTTGAAAGTTTGAAAGGGTAGGCCTAATTTATCTTTTTAGTTATTTTTTAGATATTATGGCACTGCATCAGAAAAGATATCTTACACTTCCCACAATGCATTTCTTTCATTTCAATTTTCTGTACTGATTTGCTATCTAGTGCAACATAGGTCGACTGTCGATAGTGATGAAAAGTACCCCAATGAACAGAGCACATCCAGGGGTCCATTTCACTCAACATTACGAAGCTTTGCAAGTCTTGAAATCGTTCGTAACTTACAGACAAGTCATAAGTTCTAAGTTCCATCTTACTTATGACAGGTGCCCTTCGTAAGTAATAGGGATTTACTACATGTACTGGGACCCTTCATAAAATTATGTCTAGTATTGGGTATTCGTAACTTACGAACGGTTACTTGAGTTACGAATGGTTAAAAGTTTAGTGAAATGGACCCCAGAACAACAACAACAACAACAACAACAACTTGCTTTAAGGGCAACTGGACTTCCAAGTTGGGATTTTTAAAAAATCTGGAGGATAAAATGACCCTTAAATGTCACCTAAAGCTTAAAAAATCTGGTAACATTTTTTTTTGGCAAACATATTTTGAAAATGTTCTGAATTTTTTCAAATATGTTTACTAGTCAAAATAAATTATTTTTGGCCAAAAAGCACAAGATCATAACTGCTGCTGGGCTTTTTTTCCACCTGAGTGTTTTAAGCAGTACCAAAGAAGAAGATAGCTTCACATTCGAAATTCTAGATACTGTGAAAGCAATGTAAGTTCTAAAGTAAACACAGCCGACCACGACTGGCAATCACTCAAAAAAAATGTTGAAATTGCACTTCATTTTATAACTATCATCCAAATTTAAAAAGCAACAGAAAAATTTAACAAGCATTACAAAGAAACCACTGCTGATCTACCAAAAAATGAAAAGGACTCTTCTTAGCCTCCTCAAATGCATACCTGTTGCATAGATTATCAGCGTTTTTTGATAATCTATGCCTGTTGTATGCAAATTCAAGGCTAGAGTTTTTGAGTAACCCCAAATTGGGTTGTTGAGCAGTATTTCACAAGACAAGAAGATATGTGTTCATAATTCATCAACGTATATTGTTTGTTTGTTTGTTTACCTAGGTTGGTCCGTGAGGGAAACATGCTAATCCATGGGAAATCCATGGACCGTTCCAAGCTCATACTAAAAAAAGCACAAGCCTGGATAGCCAGTGGACGTAGGCTAATAAAATGCATGCTGGCCTAGATAGCTTTGATAAACAAAGCAAGAAATGGAAGAAAAGTAAGGAAAAGGAGAAAGGAGAGAAGGCCACTCCCAAACACAATTTTACTCTTGACTTAGCCCTTACTTTGTGAGAAAGGAAACTAGAATTCTATCTCAAGCCCCAATGCAATATATTGTACGGATAGTCAAAGTTTCACTATCCCATTCCATACATGTACACTGGGCTTACATATAATCCAAAGTGGTGTTCGCATGCCCATATTTAAAGCAACTCTGTAGTTTTAAAACAATACCTGAACTGGGCGGGCACTCAGCATACCCTGACTTCCTTCCACCATTTATTGAAAGTGATGTCTTTGCATGTGGAATGCTAACAGGTAAACTGTTCAGATCAAGCAGCTTGCCATGTACCAATGTCAAAGTAGAGTTGCCAGAACTTGCCACTCTCAGACAAAAGGTGTGGTAAAAATCACCCTGCTAGCCTTCCATGGCTCAAGTAGCCCCAAGGTGCAACAACTTTTCTGAGCCTAGTGAGCAACAGTAGTAGCCCAACTGTTTATCATACTTTTCATTATGAATGCATCCAGTTAAATGGATATCATTTGTCTATCAATTGTCAAATACTCAAGCATCCAGATTTTGAATATTGATTTATTGGCATCATCCCAATACAGAGATCTTGATTTCTGGTTAATTTGCATATTAATGAAGTGCTTTTATCCAAAGGAATCTTGAATTTGGTAAATTTGCATATATTGTGAAGTACTATGTGCTAGAAAAACCCTGGGGGTGGGGTTCAAGCCCAGGGGGGTACTCAAGTTTTGTTTTGGTAGGGATGTGCCATTGAGAACTTGAAAGTAGACCCATCCATATACCAATTTTCCAAGAAAATTGGACCCCTTCGCTGCACTGAAAGTAAAAATTTTGGGCCAAATTTAATGCAAATTGTCAAAATTTTTATAACTTTTTTGGTTACAGTTCTAGGCAAAATTGGGTTATTTTTGAGGGATAATTGTGAACATTTTGAAAAAAAAAATGACCCATTCAAATACTGTAAAAGTCAATATTTTCGCGATTTTATACATTTTGTCGATTGCGCGAGAATTAAATTTCGCAGTTTTGATATTGATACAATAGAAACCTAATGCAAAAGGTTATTTTCGCGAGTTTTTATTTTCGCGATTTTATGTCCACTCATGAAATCCATGAAAATAAAAACCTCGCGAAAATTTCTACTTTTACAGTACTTGTATGGTGTACGGGATGGTGATTTTTTACGAATTTTTTTTTTTTAATCCATTTATTTGATTTAAATCGGATATTTTTGATTTAAATCAATTTTTAATTTTTTTTATTTATTCCAAGAACTACTGTACCCCATGATGAATTCAAAAGAGACCAGAGGTAGAATGCTAGACATATGAGAAATTTATTTTTCATTTTCAGTTTAAGAAATTGACCAGTGACCTCAAATGACCTTTAAACTTATTGAGTGACCCTGAACACCATCTATATAAATAAAAGGAAGTCGCTAAATCTTGTTCGCAAATAGGCTCCGAGATGCTTTACTTTCAGCTCCGATTTATTAGTACATTGATCGCCGGATTGATCGGGTACATATTGCCATTAAACCATCTGACGTTCATTTTTGCAAAACTATTCAATCACTATGGAAATAACAAACAAAATGGTCGGTTGCTAGGCCGATGAGGTCAATAACCTTATGGCACCTTACACGGCACCATGGTTTCACGCGCAATGCAGCGCATGGTATGGACGCCAATAATGTTGGCTTACCGCGCGTAGGCCTACGTGTACGAGACTGACTTCTTCTGAGACAGTGGCGGATCCAGGAATTTGGAAAAGGGGGGCACACTCGAAGTTTGTGCCGCCACCTTTTTGAATGGCCACGAAGCACCATGTGTCGCGTGCCGTGCAGGGGGTTGTGTCCCCTCAGAATTGGAAACTTGGTCAAAGTTAAGGCCTTGAAGCCATTTTGGGGTGATCACCTGGTGGGGTGGGGGGCACCAAGTCGAGTTACCTCTTACTTTAAAATATATTTGATATCATCTTAATCAGAACAAAATTCTGCATAACATATCTGAAAATGACACAACATTTTGCGTCTACTTTTTGAGAAAATTAACGTCAAATAAAAAGGCCAGATTTTCCCGTGTTTACATCCGACTGCTAACCGCGTTTTGACCTCGCGTGTTCATGCGCCCATAATCGTAAACATTACTCAAATTTTCGCATTTTCTTTTCAAATTTGCAGAGATCACATTCACAAAATCTAGTAAAACATGATTTTTAACACTAAAATTGTTAATATTGTACCGATTTTCTTCAATTTTTATGCAAATTGGGACTATATATAAACTTTTACCGGAAACCGCTTCACAGGCGGATTTAGTGGTATGAACCCTTGAAGAGGCTAAAACATCGTTTTTAGGCCTTGAAAATGATTTTGTTATCTTTTTCACTAAGTTTTGAATTGATTTAAAGAAATTTTAGGTTATTTTCTTATATACTTTAGACACACTGGCGATTTCAAATACAAGCATGATAACCGACAATTGCCATTTTTCGTCATTTTGATGCACATGAATGCACTATATAGTTGCAGATTTGCCATTTTCATGAAGATAGTAATTGATGTTAAGAATAAAAGTCATTTGAACATCTTCTACAAGTACATAACTTCAAAATTAAAACATCATAAGTATGTGCAGAATGTTTAACAAGTCAAACAATGACAATCAAATAGGCCTACCCCCCTCCAGCGTCCGTTTTTTAACCCGTTTTGTTCAAAAACCATATGTAATGAATGGCTAGTTGAAATTAAATATTAATATAAATTTAGCTTTGAGTGTTATAACAATTTACAATACTGAACAGTGGTATAAATAAAGCAAACTAGAAACTTAAATATCTTAAAACCTAATTTTTTATGCAATTTGATTAAATATGAAGGCCATAACTTGAGTTTAAATGACAAAAAATTTAGCTAAAAAAGAACAATGAATTTGAAAAACCTCTTTGTAATTTAAACACCAATAAACAATGTTTTCAATATTTTGAAACTCTTCATTATTCATATCAAAAGGTTTCAAACTTCTACCAAAATCGGAACTTTTATTAAATTGGAAATAAAAGTAAGCCTATTCGCAGCAAACGCACGTACATGTACAGCGAAAAACATGGCGGCGTCCATGCACACGCTTGTTGATGTCCTTTCTCATTTCTTCGTGTGCATTTTAAATAGATAAAGACGTGCGGAAAACGCATGGAATTGCTCCTTAAGGGTACATAACACAAAATAGCTTTCCATAGACTTTACGTGCAAAATAGGGGTTGCGTTTTAGGCCATAAGTCGAGTTACCTCTTACTTTAAAATATATTTGATATCATCTTAATCAGAACAAAATTCTGCATAACATATCTGAAAATGACACAACATTTTCCGTCTACTTTTTGAGAAAATTAGCGTCAAATAAAAAGGCCAGATTTTCCCGTGTTTACATCCGACTGCTAACCGCGTTTTGACCTCGTGTGTTCATGCGCCCATAATCGTAAACATCACTCAAATTTTTGCATTTTCCTTTCAAATTTGCAGAGATCACATTCACAAAATCTAGTAAAACACGATTTTTAATAAAATTGTTAATATTGTACCGATTTTCTTCAATTTTTATGCAACGTTGGGACTATAGGCGTGATAAACTTTTGCCGGAAACCGCTTCACAGGCGGATTTAGTGGTATGAACCGTTTAGCATGATGGCCTGCCAAATTACGCTTCCTGAAAACACTCTTGCACATAACATACAAAACCACAAACTCACTAACTTCAAAATGCACTACTCATAAAATAAAACAAATTATATTAATTATTACCGGCCTGCAGAATAACTTAATACATAATCGTCAATTTCATGGAATCCCGTTGCTCAGAATTGCAAAATCTAAGAAGAACTGTCAAATGCTCTGTGGATGCGCTTCATAAATCACAGGTGTGAAACTGACTTTATACCACTCGCTCGCTTTTGCAGAAAAGCTAAGTCTTGTGGCACTGGGGCATGACGTCATGGACGTGTGCAAAGTTTCTGACGGGCGCCATATAACCCGTTTTGTAATTGGTTGCAAAACCATTCATTGCAATTGTAAGCCAATCAATGAACGTGACGGCCTTTTACGGTATTAATTAATGTGACCCCCATGTGACCCGCTATAGCCAAAATATTAAATTCTCGATCATGAGAGCCAACTTGGGTACGCACCACAGTTATTTGCGTCGAGCGTATTTTACGCATAAATACCGGCGCCGCACAAACACAGCTTTTGAGAATTGACCAATCACATGGTCGTTGCTAGGCAAGGTCAAGGTTCGGTCATGCAGGTCGCGCGATCGTGTTATTCTATGAAAAGTACGCTGACGCAGAAGGTACATGTTCGAGAATTTATTATTTTAGCTAGATAGTAAAGTACATCTAATAACCTGATTGGTTTACAAAACTACTTTGATAATTGCTAAGCCAGTCAGCATGCTCGATGCTTAACAACCTCGTAGAGGTTTTGAGAGGTGAATTCACGTGGTGATCCAGCGATCGGGTATAAATTCAGCTTGACAACTGCTCTCGCAGGTGCAATAACAATACATGGACACAATCACTGACATTTACACAATGAATTTAATGAATTATTTATGACATGCATGGGCTGGATTTTACGATCGAGGTAAGGTTTTCGGCCTGTCCCTGCGTGAATATCCTTAGTTTTCAGCATCAAAGATGCTTGCGATGACGAGTTTTTTGCGGACACTTTTTGATAAACAGGTAACTTTTAGTTTTATAGGTTGTGATACTGATAGGGTAGAAACGATAGCTGTACAAATCTAGAATTGTACAAAATATACATTTTGTTATAACTTATAGGCCTAAAATGTTGTGCACAAAAATGTGTTTCCGTACATTACGGAAGTCTTGGGATGTGATACACATAGCTAGCAGGTTGATTGCAACACAGACCCTAGAAAAAACAATCGGGCTGCAGTGCAGTGCAGTGCAGTGCATGATCATCATGATCATGATGATGTCAGAGTGCCAGCTGCTGCATCTGAGCTGCTGCAGGTTTGGGATCGGCCAGCGGCAGATCACAGGGAATAAAATACCTAAAACTGAAGATTGCACATAACATGCAGACACTTACCTGAATATAGGCAGCAGCTCTCCGTTAATATTCCATCAGATTTCACCTGCATGCAGCTGCAGCTCATTCACCATGTTCACCAATGCAATCAGCATCAGTGTTATTGTAGAGTGATAGATCGAAGCTTATTTTTAACGACTGGAGTGTAGACTATTAGGTAAAGTTACTTTTCACATAGCTCACAACTCTTGGCCCAAATGGCTAGGTATGGGCAAATTGAAAGAAACCATGCAAGAAACAAGAAAGAAAAGGGCTAAATTTGCTGGAAGGGTAAAACTCGTTATAATTATGAGCCCCTGGGAGGGGTAAAATTTTCAAATGGCTCGCAAAAAAAATCGCTCCCCCCTCTCGCCCGCCAAAAATTCTTTTGCCCCCCCTGGCACATGCCAAATTTTTGGGATCCAAATTTCCAAATCTTATTGGTCTATTCTATATAGGCTAGGCCTAGGGGAAGGTGGGGCATAACGGAACACTTAACTGCTCTGTGACGTCACCATAAGTCATCCCTATGACTGTAAAAATTATATGTTCAGTTGAAGTTTGTATTTACCTTTAATATAACATTAACCAATATCTTACAATTTTTTATAAAAATGAAGAAATATTTTCAACAACAAAAATCCGTTTTGCCCCACTATCGGGGCAAAACGGAACCCCCCCTATGGGGCAAAACGGCACCCTGGGCGCAAACTTATCTCAGTTGTTCCATCGGTAGGCCCTAGGCCTAGTTATTATGTAGGCCTATATTCCCGGGGCACTTCCATGGCAGATATGCATCATGTGCCTCGGGATAGACCCCCTTTTTCAAACCGGCTTGTACCCAATGACCCCCTTTTTTGTGTTATGGTCCTACCTATTACCCAATGACCCCCTTTAAAAAAAATTCATGTACTCAATGACCCCCTTTTTCTATTTCCTGCTATACCCAATGACCCCCCTTTTAATTCCCAAATTTAGGTGGTAGCCTATTTGTGTTCTCCTCCAGAAATAATGAGATTTTTCACATTTCCAAGGTGGCCAAGTTGTTTTTACGCAGTTTGGCACTTATTTATGTGTACTTAATGATACTCTTTTGGCAATCCTGTACTCAATGACTCCCATTTTACTTTTTGTTACCCCAATGACCATCCTTTTTTCAAAGTGTCATACCGAATGACCCCATTTTTATTCAGGTTGTGTACTGAATGACCCCATATTTTTGTAATTGTACATTTGACCTGAATGTCCCCTACATGGCCGAGGCACATCCCTGCCATTTCAGATAGGGAGTGCCCCCCGGGCTATATTCAGTTACATTAAAGGCCCACTCAGTGATTTGCTCATCCGGACGATCGTAAAAATCATCAAAATTCAGATTTTGGTACCTTTGTTATTGTCATAGATGTGCTAACATAGCCTGCGAGTGGTTCAGCCGAAAGCTGTGTATTTAAGACAAAATAAGATATTTTACATGAATCTGTAAATTAGATACTTCTTCTTCTTGCGTATGTCAGGAAGAAACAAGATATAAAAGCCAAAACAATAAATTTCATTAAATTTCAAGCCCAGTACGCATCAACCAGTCCCTGGTGGCTTTGGCCGACTTCAATCAGGCCGGATATACCATTCGGTGGTCTATGGAGATGACAGGATGAGATGATGTGGTCGGCTGTTTGTTCCTCACTACCGCTTTTCGCATGCTGGGCTTTCCTTTAAGCCCCATTGGAACAGGTTGGCATTGAAGCGTCCAACTCCACTTCTCAGGCGGTTTAATTTTGTCCAAGCAGACCTGGGTAGGTTGAAGCCTGGGATGGTGTCTGTTGGGTCTGAGACAAAGCGCTGGAGTGGTGAGGAAGTCTGCAGCCATTGGTCTTTCCACGTCTTAGCTGTCCAGTCCTTGGCTGTCTGGTTAGACTGTGTTGTCTTCATCAAGTCTATTGCTTGTTGAGCAAACGGCTTCCTAGATACCAATCTCCTGCTTTCACCCTCACTGTTCCTAGCTCTTGACATGGTGTCATGAAGGAGGTGTCCTGGTTCTTCAGACCGGAGTGCTATAGCTACGGAGGCTGCTTTCCTTCTGATGTCCGGCGGAGGATTCCTGCTAAAACCGGAAGCTGTTCAGTAGGAGTTGGTCGCAGACATCCTGACACAGTGCGCATAGCTTCATTTAGACCCGTGTCTACCTGGTGGGTGTGGTAGCTCCTGCTCCATACTGGTGCACAGTATTCTGCTGGTGCATATACCAAGGCCAGGGTTGATGTTCTGAGGGTCTTGGCGCTTGCTCCCCAGCTGGTGCCGGCTAGGTGACGAATCAATGCGCATCTTGCTAGTGGGCCTAAATTATTTGTTACGCATTATCAAGACGCATGATGACGTGGGGTCGTCTACGGCCTGATAGACGGCACCCGAAATCATGCGATTGTCCAACCCTTTGTCCAATCAGAAATGTGTCTACGAACTAGACCACTCCCACTGACTAAGAATGTGGTATACCTCTGTCAGTTGTTTCAGACTTTTTCTCTTTCATGTGACACCACCCAGGGTCTTGGCGCTTGCTCCCCAGCTGGTGCCGGCTAGGTGACGAATCAATGCGCATCTTGCTAGTGGGCCTAAATTAGATACTGACAGTATCTAAATTAGCTACATGTATTTGAATGGGGCTTCAACTTTGCCAGTACTGCTGTTTTCTTCGTTTTTTTTGCCAGATATGCCATTTCAAAAATACCAAATGACAATTTGAATGACTTCCTTCACTTTCGCGCAATTTATAAACAATTTAAATTTTTTTACACTTGCACTGGGATCACTGAATGGGTCTTTAAGTGGGCCTACCATCTCTGTGGAGTGAGTGGTTAACTTCTTATAGGCCTAGTAGGCCTATGCTATAATATGTATGACCAATATTTGATTAGAAAGAAATATTAAGTAGGCCTACCATTTCTGTGGAGTAGGCCTACCGTAAGTGGTTAACTTTTAATCATTAATTCTATCTATAGGCCTAGGTCTAGTTATATGCCTAGGCCTATGTTTCAGTGAAGTGTTTACCATGCTCGAGTAGGCCCCTAGATAACGCCTACATTTCCTTGAGTGAAGACGTGTTATGTCCAATTGGGGCAAAACGGAACCCATCTGTGGAACCCTGTTCCGTTATGCCCCACACCTAGGGGTCCGTTTTGCCCCATACCCGATTTTTTAGAAATAGGTTGCATCATTGCATGCATAATACATCGTAGCATATAGGCCATGCAATACATACAGCTCAAAGCTAGTACCTTCGTGTTTACAATATACACAATTATTTGGGAATCCGATATTAATGAAGTAAAATTTCAGCGCATTAAACATTTAGG